>NC_092237.1:58986213-59211213 GCF_036320965.1 Panulirus ornatus | reverse complement strand
GCTAGAGGAGCGTTGTGAGATAATTCTGTTCTCTCATTTTTAGGGTTTGAATTATATGTATATGGTGGTATTGTATTATGATTGTTTCATAATCAGTACAGAAGTGGAGAGATTAGGGTCTACAGAGAATGATTCATAAAGGCCTCAATCCTTACCCTTATTAGATTACGTAAGGTTCCAAGTGCAACGTTACTTCGGGTCTCGGTTGAAAGCCTCACCTAAGGCCCCTTTGGCCCTCGGATGTAGTCCTTCATCAGGTCCCCCTGGCCTGGGGTATACGCTAACCTCCAGCTGTAGCCTTACCTCAAGTCCCTCCATCTATAGCTGTAGCCTTACCTCAAGTCCCTCCATCTATAGCTGTAGCCTTAACTCAAGTCCCTCCAGCTATAGCTGAGCCTTACCTCAAGGCCTCCCTTTTATAGCCCGACTTCTATGACATCATGTACTCCAAGTTAACGGCTTTAGGTGACCACTAAGACCTCACCCTTCGACATTTCGCCAGTCACCACCACGTAAACACCACGCATCTGGGAGAAGGAATGCAAGACCTTGGGAAGATGCCACGAGTCTGTTCTCATTACGCCGGAACGGATGAATCCCATGGGCAAACACTACACATAATCCTTGATCTTCCAACACGAATTACGTTAGTCGTTCGTGAAGGCAATCGTGGTGTGGTTTTGCCAACAGGGCCAAAACATGATTGTTTAAAGCAAGAATAACTGTCTAAAGCAAAAACGTTCATGAAAGAGTCACGAAATAATCGGTCTGGGTAGTTAGAATACACACACAGTTGGGTGGGGGGGACTGTTCATCCAGAGCCTGTGAAACCTGACCCTCGCTCTTCACCTGTGGTATTTAAAATGGAAAATATGCCACGGACGGAATATGCCGTGGCCACTCTACTCTGAACCAACTGATGGGGAAAGAAAATAGCGAACAAACAGACGAAAGGAGGTAGACAAACGCCATCAGATATGACCACCTCTACATAGTGTGGGTAACTAAGTTATAATGATTCGTTATCATTGCTGACAATGGTGGCTAATTATATAAGTGACGTTGTGGCGGGGACGTAAACTCTAGGTTATTAATGTAAAGTCTTTTGGTTCGATGTACATACACCAGTGAACTCTGTTTTCTCTGTTTGAAGACTGTAAATGTTTGCAGGTAACGGGGAATGCAACCTGACAAACTAAAACTTGAATTCGACAAAGATTAATCGGATATACACTAACCCTCGTCCGCCGTGGAGAAAAATGCGTTTCCTTTACAAAAAGGAAGATAAAAAGAGATTGGAAAAATACACGAATTTCAACAGGGAGCAACATAAAACCACGTGAAAAATATATTGAGACAATAAAGAAATCATTTATTTCTCCGTAACTGTGTAGAACATACACACACACATACACAAAAAATACGAAAAAAAACCCCAAAATTTTTAAAAAAGTCTTCGCGGGGCGTCTGCCTATAGTTAGATATATGCTTTACCATCACCGACACAAAACAAATATATATATATATATATATATATATATATATATATATATATATATATATATATATAACACTGTAAGGTAATAGTGTATACTGACGAAGATATTAAGTCTTAGGGTTTCGCGATCGTCCTTACGCCTCAGTCTTCAACTGTTCCAGTTGGTTCTCGAGTCTGTTGACACAGGTCTGGGATTCGCGTCTGACGCTGTGATATGATGAAAGTTCCTGGATCCTAGGAGAGTTCCTGGGCCCTAGAAGGGTTCATGGACCCTGGGAAGCTTCCAGTATCTGAAACCAGTGGCTGGAACCAGGAGCTGGAAATAGTGGGTTGAAACCAATACCTGGAATCAATGGCTGAAACCAACGACTGGAACCAATAACTGGAACCAGCGACGAGAACCGATGGCTGAAAACCAGCCACTAGAACCAGTTGCTGGAATCAGTAACTGGAAAGGGAAAAAGGGACTGGAACCTGAAAAAGCCTAATAGATTATACATAAAGAGCCTTGATGATACGAAGGTATTATCTGGCCTGATCGCCTTATGTTTGTTCGTCAGCTCTGCATCTATTCATCTGTCAATGCTACAGCTAGTGTTCACCACCCCTCTCTCCCCCTCACTCTAGAACTGAGCTCTGGCAGTGCCTCGGTCGAGACAGTGATATTACACGTGTCTCCCGCGTAACACGGGCTGTCACTGAGTTATGGGAAACTTAATTGTAAGTTAGTTCGACTCTCTAGCTCGTTTCCCGAAGTCAGGGGAGATACAAGAGGGGCAGCGGGGTAGGAGGATTTGAGGATATAATGACCGTGGAGATTGCAGAAGGGTTTAAAGGGTTTTAAAAGGGGGAGGGGGGCAGGATTGTTCAGCCCCTTGAGCACGACGGCATGGTCTCTTGAGCACGACGGTACGATCCCTTGAGCACGACGGTACGATACGGCGGTACGAACCCATGGGTATGGTGGCCTAGCCTTTGAACTGACCCATGACTCGTGTGTGTCTGTGCATAAACTTGCCAACCATGGAAAAAGAGAAGAGTCGGGAGAGACCTGATCACAGCCTTCGATTCCCTCAATCAAGTTGACTATGTCAACAGTGATTTTTCGTTCTGTGAAAGACGCAGCGAGGACTCTTAGAGGTCACAGCAAGAAGCTAGGAAAAAGAAACGCGTAAAAAAAAAAAGATGCAAAGAAGTGTAGCGTCAGCGCTGATGGTGAAGAGAATAAGTGGAATGATTTGAATACGACTGACGACAACCGACAGAAGGGTTGAAAAAAGTTGTACTAGAGCGTAGAAAGTTCAAAGAGATGGGGTCCCACAGGAGTTCAGCTCCCTCCCCCTACTGGACAAATAGGGATTCACTAAAAGGTAATTACAAACTCACACCATACACACGTACACACACAAGCGTACACTCAAACAAACACACACACTCGCACCACACACACACACACACACACACACACACACACACACGTATAACAATCAACAACACAAATGCAAGCTGTACAGACTGAAACCAAGGCCACATCATCAAGGTAATGGAACTGCTGTTAGGATTTATTCATTTATTTACTCCCTGAACTGGAAATATAAAACACAGCGGAAACATGAGTGCTTACCACTTGTATGTTCACGGTTGCCATAGATGAATCATTTTCTATATCCATCCACTTCCTCTTTAGTGTAGAACTGTATCTCTCTGTCTCTTTCGGTCTATAGTCATGTTTTAACTCTCTCTCTCAAATATATATATATATATATATATATATATATATATATATATATATATATATATATATATATATATATATATATATATATCTGAAGTTGGACGTATATTAAAACGGACAACAAATTGAAAATACTTTTTGGACTGAAACGTTAGTACAAAACTTTATTTAAGAGCATCAACAATACAAGCAAAATTCCACCATTGTTGTGCATATCCTGGGAAAGATGGGGAATTGCGTGCAGGCAGAGTTTGCGTGTGGACCAAATTGCGTGTAGAGGGAGCGCCATGTAGGCAGAATTTGCGTGTGAAAACTGTGGGCTCTAGAAGTGTGTGCATATCATTGACGTGGTGGGAAAAATGTCAGCACACACCCACTCGGACACACACACACACCTAAGCTGAGTGAGGTTTACACACACACTTGCATTTAAGTGACTGTACATTGCACAACTTCAAGCCATTTCAAAACACAGGCAAAGTTAAAGGTGTTAGTCTGGAGCAGTGATGAGGAGGGAGATGGGTACGTTGAGTGCGCAGCTGGAGCGTGGTGTGAGTGACAGGGGTGTGGTGCTTGTAGCAGGGGTGTGGTGCTTGTGGCAGGGGTTTGGTGCGAGTAGCAGGGGTGTGTTGCTTGTGGCAGGGGTGTGGCGCAAGTGGTAGGGTTGTGGTGCGAGTGGTAGAGGTGTGGTGCGAGCGTCAGGGGTGTGGTGCGTGTGGCAGGGGTGTGGTGCGTGTGGTAGGGGTGTGGTGCGAGTGGTAGAGGTGTGGTGCGAGCGTCAGGGGTGTGGTGCGTGTGGCAGGGGTGTGGTGCGTGTGGTAGGGGTGTGGTGCGAGTGGTAGAGGTGTGGTGCGTGTGGCAGGGGTGTGGTGCGTGTGGCAGGGGTGTGGTGTGAGTGGCTGAGGTGTGGTGTGAGCGTCAGGGATGTGGTGCGGGTGGCAGGGGTGTGGTGCGAGTTATAGAGGCCCACTGCCAGGACCAGAGCTTGCTCTGCCACCAGTGACTGGGAAATGGATGCTAATTTCTTCGTCTGAATGCACCACTTACGGCAGTATAGACGCCATAATGAGGGCCGAATGGGGCACCACAATGGTGGGGGGCCGTCTGGGTTAATGGGGCACTGTTGTGGGTGTGGCGTTTGTCGTGCCACCTGATGGCTATATGAAGGAACCCACCCTGAAGTCGGAGCTTGAAATCCTGGTGTCGAGATGATGTCGGGTTCCTGAAGGCGTCTTTCTTTTCTTTTTACTAATGTTTCGCCATTCCATCTCCTCTCTGTTCACCTATTCATTCGTTCATCCATTTTCATACATATCCATTCATTCGTCTGAATACCATTTCGTTCATCTATCTAAACGTCTAAATTTCATACATTTCTGGTCGGGTTTATTTCCAATTTTAACCAAATCTACTGAGCATACAGAGCCACGACCTCCCTCCTCTCTCTCTCTCTCTCTCTCTCTCTCTCTCTCTCTCTCTGTCCATTCTCCCCCACCACCAACCCACCTCCATCCATTCCCCCTCCTCCTGCAACCCCCCCTCCCGACCAAACCTGTCCCTTTGCTCGCGGCCTCCCTAATTACGGTAATTACAAGCCGATGATCACATACAAAGCCCGACAATGGACTGATTTGAATACCATCCCAGACAATTTCCTCTCTCCACACCCGTGGTAATTGTAGATAAAATGCGACCCAGTTTGTGGAAATGGACAGCCGGAGGTTGGGGGGGTAGCAAACGCTGGGGAAATATCCACACACCACGTTTGTTCATCACACACACACACACACACACACAACGAAGAGAACCCTACGCATGTAGAACTCCTCTCCTCATACCGTACAAAATAAGTCATTACACACACATATGGCTGAATACAAATGGATCGTAGGTAATTACCATTAGATAAGTACATACCTCCTACCCACATTTCGGCTCTCTGAAATGTTTCAGTGATGAGCTGTGGTAATGCGTATTTCTACAGTAAATAGACTTTACTGTTGTAATATTTTCCTGGTTTTAAATCTGAACCTTCTCCAGGCAGAAGCCATTTTTACTAAATCCAATCTCATTTTTTGTTCAGCTCTTACTTATAATCTCGCTAGATATTCTTCTCTTTTGAGTGTGTTTTCCAGTGGATTTCTGTCGATGCATTATCCATTTTATTCTTTCGTGGATAACAACGTTTATTATTTATTGAGTTTACATTCCTTTGTCTTGGTCAGGATTTCTCTGTTATTCTTCATTTACATCTTATTTTTTCTATGCATGCCATCATCTGTGGCCAAACATTAGTCATTATACCTTACGTATTTCATCATGAGACATACTCCTTTCCCATTTCTGTATTATCGTACCGATACAGTGTACATAAAAGTTTCTGAGGTCAATTTTCTTTGCCGAGATAAGAGTTCGTTTTTTTTTTTATCTAGAAATTCAACACACTCGGCTATTGTAGTTAATTTACGTTTATGTAAGTTTGTAATATTTGTTTCAATGTAATGAATGGTGCCATCTCTCATGTCTATAGTTTTTGTTCTGTGGAACTTTGACATTTCATTCTACATCAAATATTTGATTTTCTTTATTTTTCGTTTTTGTTTCACATGATCATATCAGTCATTGACTCTGTTCATGTCGGTGATAATAAGAAACATAGAGTGAGAAAGTTCTCTTATATACTCTCTCTCATCTTCTCTCAAGCCATCCATCTACACCTTGAGTGTCGACACCCGCTCCTCCCTGTACAATCTGTCCCTCCATCACTTGCTCACCAAATGTACCTTTGACCCGTGAAAGTTGATAGTATCAGAAACCTTAGCCATCCATACAGTCCATCGTGTGTGTGTGTGTGTGTGTGTGAGAAGGTGAGTACGAACTGTAAGGCACAAGAGAAAGCATTATAGAGAGTTGGGAAAGTAATTCTGTCACATGGAACTAGAAATGAGAGAGACGGGAGGGTATGGTAGGTATAAACAAGGAGATCGTGTGACATGAGACGTTATTATAGTAAATCCACTCCGGAAATCGCAGGTTGGAATAGAATATCACTGGGAGTGAACGCCGGCAGCGAGAAGATGTCAGTGACAAGAAAAGAATATTCCTCGGAGCCACTGAGGTCATCAAGGACGAGACTGAGGAAGGAAGATGGGAACTGAGCCTTGGGTCCGTTTGGCAGGTCCTCCTCCAATCTCGGAAGGGAATTTGTCATCGAAGTCCTCAGTAACGCCAACTCGGAATCAGGTCCTCGCCAAGAGTGTTTTAGAGTGTTTGGAAGCGATGTTGAACGACGCAACTGGGATCAAGATCTTTATGAGAGACTTCACTTTAAGATCGCCATTAATATGGCTAAAGTTAAAGTAACTTATGAACAGTTTCGCTGAAGAATGCTATCAAGACAGCCAAGGGTGGAAGAGAGCCACAATGATAATATCTGCTATCAGCTTTACGTAAGAACGTCAGTGAGATACCGGAGGCAAGATACTGACAAACAACCTCATCTACAAAAGCCATTGATTAAGATACCCAGGAATATGAGGGTCACAAACAACATTACACATGAGCAACGAAACGATATCAGCCTGATGGGGGTGGAGGGGCGCGCGCGCCCAGGAAGCACTAACATATTGCGACCGTAAGAAACCTCGGCCTCCTCAGAAGTGGGAGGCCCCCCCCCCAGAATGACCGATATAGATAACGAAATTTCCACGAACGAGTACTGGGAAACTGGCGCCGTGTGGAGAGCAACGTCGAGCCTTTTGCTGTAGACGAAGGCCCTCTTGTGAGCAAGACGGAGAACACTGAGGAAACTTCACGCCAAGGGATTTATATACCTTCGTCAGTAGCACCATCTGAATTTTGCTTTTAAAGGGTTATACATGCCTTCGTCAGGAGACATTGAAAAGTGTTTCACATGCTTACGTCAAGAGGCTGTGTAGGTCATCTTAAGGGGTTCAGAAGTTCACATGAACGTACGTCGGAGAAGGTTGCATTAAAGGGGTTCTAAGGACCACTTTTTAGAGAAGGTTTATGTCTGTCAATCCTCTGTGGCATTCATGACGTGGGAATTATGGTCACGGAATTATTTACTATATATAAAAAGAAACTCGAGTGTAGGTTGTCGTATCTGTAGTGCATGTTCAGATGACCTGAGACAGTCCTATGACCTCTGGTATGGCCTGGGTCAAGCTTGTAATCTGTGGTATAACTTGTATAATTCCTGTGACCTCTTGTGTGACCTGGGTCATGTCCTGTGAGCCATGGTATGACTTGAGTCAGGTCCTGTGGCACCCTGGTATTCCCTGGGTCAAGTTCTGTGAGTCTCTGTATGACTTGGGTCGTCTTGTGACCTCGGTTATGACCCGGGTCAATCCTGGGACCTCTTGTATGACCTTAATTGTGAATTCTGGCTCTTACTAACAGTGCTCCAGTCTTCGCTAAAAATACATTGATGATAACGCGAATACATGATTGGCGTCTGAATTATATACGTAATAATTGCAGTCATTGTAGAAATATAGAAGCATAAAAGACCTTAATTTGAAGGCTGACCAAGCCTGGAAAATCAAAACTGTAAAGGAATTACGGTAGCAGAGAAGCGTCCTTACTGCTCAGCAACTTTTAATGGAACTGAATCCTGTTGCAGATGTGTGCTAGATAATGGTTCCCGTCCAGATGGTCTGTTGTAGAGTATTTCTAACGTGCGCCTGTTAGTTGTAACAGTTTATTTCTTACTATATCGTTTACCTTCTTACTTGTAACATCACTGGTTTATTATCCGTAACCTATTTTATTCTACGCATGTGTCACTCCTTTAGCATTCTAATTTACTGTGATTAACTAGATGTTAGATTTTGCTTTGCATTATTATAGATATGCTCATATCTTATTGTATTATACGCTCTATCATCTGTGTATCATAAATGAATACATAAATCAAATCTTTTTTGTCGATCATGGATTTCTTTTTTCTTTCAGCTCTGAAAAATATAAGACTCGTTTGGGGAAGACAGTTTAGACAATGTGGGATGTCAGTGAAGAAGAGATTTTCACTGAAAGTTGTGACTCAGAGTAATGAATGATAACCAGGAAGACCAGAGTGAGTGCCAAGTGGAGGTACTGTTGTGACCCTGGGGTCTGGTACCCCGGGTCAGTCTGACACCGACGCCCTTGGCGGTAACAGAGGCTGACACCGAGGGGGATGGTGTCGAAGGGGTGACACTCAGGAGGCTGGCATAGGTCAGGTCTTGAGCCACAGGGCAGGTGTTCGCCTCAGGCTGGAACTGATAGTGGCAACATCATGAACGGAGGTGGAAGATGTCTGTCCTGTCAGTACTCACCTAGAAGGAGGAGGACGTCCTCCTCGCCTTCCTCCTCCTCCTCATCATCATCTCACTCATCTTCCTCTCCTTCCTCATCCTCGTGGGCTCATGAGGAGGGCTATGAGGCCCAGGACCCGCCGCCCACCTGGTTATACATGACTGTGTGGCTGGCAGGCGTCCTCGTCTACGTCAATGGCTTGACGGGGGACTTTGTGCACGACGACGTCAGCGCCATCAAAACAAACCCGGACGTTCTGGGAACCAATCCACTGTCCCATATGTTCTTCAACGACTACTGGGGAAAGCCCATGGCCGACCCTCTTTCCCACAAGTCCTACAGACCCTTCGCCATTCTCACCTTCAGGTAGGTGCTCCTGGCCCCTTGTAACATGCAAATTTAATTCATACCCTTCAGTCGTGTGTCTACCCGCGTGATGGAGTGTTATGTGGCTATGCCATATACCACCAGAGTGATGATTTAAGAATTGAGTTTATTTATATCAACTTGTTGTACTTCAGGCACCTGTTATTACTCATTAAAGCGATGAGGAAATGGTAATGAAGAGATGTATGCCTAACTTGAAATTACAAACCAGAAATATAGAAAAAAATGAGGTATTTAAGGAGGAACACTTTGTCCTTACGTCTGCACTATGTGATCGCCAGAGTATTATTAACTCAGAATTTTCGTCCTATTATCATTAGAATATTTCTCGGAGGAATTCAAATTTTGGGTTACTTCCTGGTTCGGTTTTGCATCTCTTGTAAAAATGCTCACGTAACGAAGGTGTTCTTTCCTTACCTTCTCCACATTTAAGAATCTTACGACTCCATCAGTTCCTTTTTTTATCTTCTCTTCAGACTCGATAGTGAGATTAGTCTTCGAATTCACTGGGGAAGAATTCGTTAATAATGATATATGAAATGGCATATAAGATGATATACGAGTCGAGAGTTTGATTAATGATTATAACGGTATAGACGAGGTTGGGGAGGGGTGGGGTCTGGACTGACATGGAAGCTTATGGAGGGAGAAGGAGGAGGAGGAGGAGGAGGACGCTGGGAGGACCATGGCAGCAGTAAGGACCTCCCAGCGACGTGGAGGGCTCTTCCTGTGTGACTGTGGTGGACATAACATTATTCACCGACACAGCTAAGGGCCTCGGCAGCCCCGGCAGGAGCCGCTGAAGGAGGACTCGAGATCTTGCATCGAGAAATCTTATACTTATCCGTATTTCGCTTTGCATCTGGCGGTGGAAGTGACAGCTTCATAACATGTACCGTATTTCCCAGTTACTTATATTTTCCTGAGTAGTCTTAAGATGCTGGGGAAGGGGATCGTGTGTTTAGGGAGACAGCTTCTAGGGAATTTACAAGCCAGTGTTAGGTATCACCACCAACCAAGAATGGTTAGCTACAGTTATGTCTCGAGACCCGAGACCTGTAGCCACTCTTATGCTCTGTATCCCGAGACCTGTAGCCATTCTTAAGCCTTCGGCCACGAGACCTGTAGCCACTCTTATGCTCTGTATTCCGAGACCTGTAGCCATTCTTAAGCCTTCGGCCACGAGACCTGTAGCCACTCTTATGCTCTGTATTCCGAGACCTGTAGCCATTCTTAAGCCTTCGGCCACGAGACTTCTTAACTTTATATCGAGTGTTCAGAATGACTTTTAAGTCAGTCGTCAGTTGTATGAGAATTATTAATCGCTTTTGTTTTCGTGACATTCATGGCACATTTTCGCAAACTTTTGTTTTATGTCTCAGAGAAAATTGGCGGTGGACTGGAGGCATCTTTAGAGATAGACAGTAAGGGGTCAGTAGAGAATTCTTATTTCTTGGGTAATTTTGATAGATTTCTTATATATATATATATATATATATATATATATATATATATATATATATATATATATATATATATATATATATATACACACACGAGACAATGAAATCGTGTAGCTAATATCTCATATAAGGTTGACAATGTACTTTTCGAGTTATCAGGCTTGTTCGTGTGTGTGTGTGCGTCGTGTGTGTGTGTGAGTGTGTGTGTGTGTGTGTGTGCGTCGTGTGTGTGCGTGTGTGTGTGTGTGTCTGCTGACAGGAAGCGTTGTCCACCGACCGGCCACAGGGAATATTAACAGTGAATTCCTGAACCCTCATAGAAAATGAAATTATTGAGTTTCTGTAGTGAGGAGAGAGAGAGAGAGAGAGAGAGAGAGAGAGAGAGAGAGAGAGAGAGAGAGAGAGAGAGAGAGAGAGGAATAAGTAATACTTGAAGCACGATGCACAAGTGGTTTGACGTACTGAAATGGATTACTTTATCACTGTGTGATAACTCCCCCCCCAGAATAAGATACGTTCTATTACACAAGATTGTATTTTACCACATACTTTCACACACTATCAACTACAAGAAAAAACTTTATAGATACCTGTATCTCTATCATCCAAAGAGAATGACTTTGACGATAGTACGTTGCACATATTTATTCAAACACACACACACACACACTGTGTGTGTGTGTGTGTGTGTGTGTGTGTGTGTGTGTGTGTGTGTGTGCATAAAAGTCTTCAGCTAGGAAGCTATAAATCTCGAGGCATTAAGGGATAAAACAAGAAAGAAAACATAAGTATTATTTATGTTACGATCTTGACGATGGTTTAAGGTGACAAATCTCTTTTGGGAGGAGCCTGATCTCGAGTGGATGGCCTCCCTCCTGCGTAAGGATCAATCCAGTCAGGCTCTTACCTCTTGAACACAGGGGAACGACGACCCTTGAGCACGACATGACGACCATTAAGGGGGTAGTACCCTCGTGCTCGAGGGTCGTACCTTTGTGCTCAAGTCCTTAACATGAAGGGCCTGTTAGGGTCGAAGCATTGTGAATTCCAGTTTCTCATTATTACGTTGTCACATCTAAGGATCGAACCCATGGTCCTATAGCCTGAGGACACAGGACATTTCCCACGCGCCAAGGTGCCCCTTAGCACACCAGGACTCGTAATTCGCTACTACCATGACAACTGCCGATAAAACAACCAATCATCTCTCAGAGGACCCGGTGCGTGAGTGGAAGCCTTCGAGAATGGCTTGTTTTCGCATCGACTAACACACACACACACACACACACACACACACACACACAAGAAAATCCGACTCGTTGTCTTCTAAGACATTACCATCACGTGTTTCCTGGTCATTACAGAAGGAATATTATGTGTACACTTCTCGGTTTTGCAGCCACCTTGTCCATGTATCATAAACCAGCCCAGACCACTGGGAGATTTGGTGAGCGTGGGGCGCCTTCTCCCTTCCAGCACGCTCTATTTTTAGAGCTATCAGCCTCTGGAACGGCTTGTGTGTAAACTAATAATTTTCCAGGACGCTTAATCTTTAGACCAATCAGCTTTGAGAATGGCATGTGAACAGAGTAACTATTTTCCAGGACACTTAATTTTAGACCAATCAGCGGCTTGAATGGCTTACGTATACGCTTGCAAATTTGCAAAACGGTGCCACTGTGGACCAATCATCTTTCCAGAACGGTATTTGTATAGACGAATCAACAATCAAGTTCCAGGATCCCCTTGTGCGTAGATGAAGGATCTCTTCCAGAAACCTTTCCGTAGATTACGATCGTGATCAACAAATGTGTTCTTGTAGCTTCAGATCGCTTTCCTCGAGCCGTCTTAGTGTGGATGGAACATCATCATTCCGTAGGCTTTTCAGAGAGGCTTTTTTGGTCAACAGTCCTTCAGACTATACGTTCCAGGTCAGGCCTGGAATGGTACATTCTTAACCACTAATATTCCCTTGACATGTCTGGTAATCTGCGTTCCTGGTTGACATAAGTAGGTATTTACTCCACTGTGTGTGTGTGTCTCTACACCGAAGTTAAACTTCTGCTGTCGGAAGTGTGAAATGCTTTAGGCTTGCCTTTGTTCTACCGAGAGTCCAGACAGTATAGGGTGAAACTGTGAGGAAGAATATTATTCAGCTCTACGCATTGCCCCTCTCAGAACATCTTAACAGGTAAAGATCCTAAAGTCTTGAAGTAAATAGGATTGAACCCCGCTTCTCTCTCGATTGAGAAAAAAATATTGGGATTAAATACGGATATGACGGAGGAAGGGAGGGAAAGAGGCAGGGAGGGAGGAGGATAGGGAGAAAGAGAGGGTGAGAGGGAGGGAGAGGAGAGTCGTGTGTGTTCAGCAGACTACAGGCGTCCGAAGGCTTGGCTCGTGAAGTTACAGGGAGTAAAGGATCAGGGTGAGTGAGCCAAGGGGATGAGAGCTCCAGGGGGAAAAAGAGCCAGGGAGAGAGGGTGTGTGGGAGGGAGAAAATGTTCACGAAGGAAAAGTGACCTGAGTTCATGGAAGATCGAGAGAGAGAAAATAGTATATTTCAAATGGAAGGTTAAAACAATAGCTAAAAGATGAGAGTGGAGAGGAGACTAGGTGAGAACTGGGAGAAAAACGGTGAAAGGGAGGGTGATGTTGGAGGTGAGAGGGCTTGAGTGAGAATAGAAATGCATGAAAGGATATATATATGTGTGTGCGTGAGAGAGAGAGAGAGAGAGAGAGAGAGAGAGAGAGAGAGAGAGAGAGAGAGAGAGAGAGAGAGATGCTCATATTGCTTCATAAGAACTACCATTAAAACAAGGATTGTATAGTGCAAGTATTACCTACACTGAAGAAAAGTAAATTCCGATCATTTGATCACAGTGTGCAGTATATACAGGGTATATATATATATATACTCCTCTGTCTATAGAATATATACAACCTATTGTATATAGGATATATACTCCTCACTGTATATAGGATTACACCCCAGTGTAGATATGTATACATCCCTCTGTATATAGGATACATGTATAATACTATATATAGGATGTATACACCCCACTATATATAGGAAATATGAACATCACTGTATACGGAATATATACATTCCAGCGCACATATATGTGCACCCAACTGTATATAAGATATATTTCCAACATACTAAGGCCCACTGAGTACACTGGGCTTGCTATATACCTACACACACTGACCTGACTACATAAGAATAATACACATATTTCAATACACACACACACACACACATACACACACACACACACACAAGTCTCCAAGTGTGTAAAACATAATTCCCACGCTCGTGTTTTTATTCCCACGCCTCCTTCGTGTGTATTGGTAAGGTTAGAGAGAGAGAGAGAGAGAGAGAGAGAGAGAGAGAGAGAGAGAGAGAGAGAGAGAGAGAGAGTATGAGGAGGATGGGGAGGAGGAGGATGATAAAGGATGTGGGAAGAAAGAGGGAGGGAGGGGATAAAGGATGGTGAATGGGTGGTAAAGGTAATGTTCAAAGTTATTATTGGCTCCAGAAGTTGCCAGCGGTGTGGGCCGTGAGCTTCACCGAGGCGGGTGGTGGATACACACATTGTTGAACTACTTGGCTGAATAGAGGAGGAATTTTTGGTAGAAAATGATACTAAGGTGTGGGAATGCTATGATAGAAAATGGTTGTAGGTTGGGGGGACCTGCTATGATAGAAAATGGTAGTAGGTTGAGGGACGTGCCATAGTAGAAAATGGTCACGGGATTATATATATATATATATATATATATATATATATATATATATATATATATATATAAGTTATTTACCCAAAGACTTCCTTTCAGCTGCAGTTCTTAACTTTTCGGAATTTTACCACAGAGAAACCCACTAACGTCTGCTAATCCTTCCTAATCCCGCTTAGGAAGGGTAGTGAATGATTCTCCAGCCCTGAGATCAAAGTGACCTATACTTTGTTCGAGAAATTAGCTTTTCTTGTGTGTGTGTGTGTGTGTGTGTGTGTGTTGGTGGATGATACAATACTGAAAAAGTATTTTATAGTATTTGATGATGATGACAATGATAATTCTTCCTTAAGGGAGATGACAAAGACGAGCAACACAGGGTACAGATGGACTCAAGAACTGCAGTGAGGGTGGAAAGGAAATGAATAAAAGAGCATCGATAGAAAACTGAACGAGAAGGCGAACCATGGCTTGGCTCCTGGGTTCCTCAACCTGATACCTCTGTAGACACTGGAGGAGAGAGAGAGAGAGAGAGAGAGAGAGAGAGAGAGAGAGAGAGAGAGAGAGAGAGAGAGAGAGAGAGAGAGAGATGACTGATTTTAAGGAAATTCTCAAGGGATTAGATACTGGCTTGAGAAAAAGAAACGTTTAATGTTTTGAGACGCTATATGATGAGTTATTATTATTAAGATGCTTGTGGCATGAGAAGAGTGGGAGGTGGGCTGTTTAGAAAGGGTAGTGAGTGGTGGGATGAAGAAGTAAGAGTATTAGTGAAAGAGAAGAGAGAGGCATTTGGACGATTTTTGCAGGGAAAAAATGCAATTGAGTGGGAGAAGTATAAAAGAAAGAGACAGGAGGTCAAGAGAAAGGTGCAAGAGGTGAAAAAAAGGGCAAATGAGAGTTGGGGTGAGAGACTATCAGTAAATTTTAGGGAGAATAAAAAGATGTTCTGGAAGGAGGTAAATAGGGTGCGTAAGACAAGGGAGCAAATGGGAACTTCAGTGAAGGGCGTAAATGGGGAGGTGATAACAAGTAGTGGTGATGTGAGAAGGAGATGGAATGAGTATTTTGAAGGTTTGTTGAATGTGTCTGATGACAGAGTGGCAGATATAGGGTGTTTGGGTCGAGGTGGTGTGCAAAGTGAGAGGGTTAGGGAAAATGATTTGGTAAACAGAGAAGAGGTAGTAAAAGCTTTGCGGAAGATGAAAGCCGGCAAGGCAGCAGGTTTGGATGGTATTGCAGTGGAATTTATTAAAAAAGGGGGTGACTGTATTGTTGACTGGTTGGTAAGGTTATTTAATGTATGTATGACTCATGGTGAGGTGCCTGAGGATTGGCGGAATGCTTGCATAGTGCTCAAATTACAGAGGTATAAGTTTGTTGAGTATTCCTGGTAAATTATATGGGAGGGTATTGATTGAGAGGGTGAAGGCATGTACAGAGCATCAGATTGGGGAAGAGCAGTGTGGTTTCAGAAGTGGTAGAGGATGTGTGGATCAGGTGTTTGCTTTGAAGAATGTATGTGAGAAATACTTAGAAAAGCAAATGGATTTGTATGTAGCATTTATGGATCTGGAGAAGGCATATGATAGAGTTGATAGAGATGCTCTGTGGAAGGTATTAAGAATATATGGTGTGGGAGGAAAGTTGTTAGAAGCAGTGAAAAGTTTTTATCGAGGATGTAAGGCATGTGTACGTGTAGGAAGAGAGGAAAGTGATTGGTTCTCAGTGAATGTAGGTTTGCGGCAGGGGTGTGTGATGTCTCCATGGTTGTTTAATTTGTTTATGGATGGGGTTGTTAGGGAGGTAAATGCAAGAGTTTTGGAAAGAGGGGCAAGTATGAAGTCTGTTGGGGATGAGAGAGCTTGGGAAGTGAGTCAGTTGTTGTTCGCTGATGATACAGCGCTGGTGGCGGATTCATGTGAGAAACTGCAGAAGCTGGTGACGGAGTTTGGTAAAGTGTGTGGAAGAAGAAAGTTAAGAGTAAATGTCAATAAGAGCAAGGTTATTAGGTACAGTAGGGTTGAGGGTCAAGTCAATTGGGAGGTGAGTTTGAATGGTGAGAGGCTGGAGGAAGTGAAGTGTTTTAGATATCTGGGAGTGGATCTGTCAGCGGATGGAACCATGGAAGCGGAAGTGGATCATAGGGTGGGGGAGGGGGCGAAAATTTTGGGAGCCTTGAAAAATGTGTGGAAGTCGAGAACATTATCCCGGAAAGCAAAAATGGGTATGTTTGAAGGAATAGTGGTTCCAACAATGTTGTATGGTTGCGAAGCGTGGGCTATGGATAGAGTTGTGCGTAGGAGGATGGATGTGCTGGAAATGAGATGTTTGAGGACAATGTGTGGTGTGAGGTGGTTTGATCGAGTAAGTAACGTAAGGGTAAGAGAGATGTGTGGAAATAAAAAGAGCGTGGTTGAGAGAGCAGAAGAGGGTGTTTTGAAGTGGTTTGGGCACATGGAGAGAAGAGAGAGTGAGAGATGACTGATTTTAAGGAAATTCTCAAGGGATTAGATACTGGCTTGAGAAAAAGAAACGTTTAATGTTTTGAGACGCTATATGATGAGTTACAGACTAGAGGGGTTTTCAGACTTAACTCTGATGTAGGAGTAGGGTCTAGTACTCTCACCTAGTGTGGTCTAGTACTCTCGCCTAGTGTGGTCTAGTACTCTCGCCTAGTGTGGTCTAGTACTCTCGCCTAGTGTGGTCTAGTACTCTCACCTAGTGTGGTCTAGTACTCTCGCCTAGTGTGGTCTAGTACTCTCACCTAGTGTGGTCTAGTACTCTCACCTAGTGTGGTCTAGTACTCTCACCTAGTGTGGTCTAGTACTCTCACCTAGTGTGGTCTAGTACTCTCGCCTAGTGTGGTCTAGTACTCTCGCCTAGTGTGGTCTAGTACTCTCACCTAGTGTGGTCTAGTACTCTCACCTAGTGTGTCATCTTGCTCAGGTACTAGTGCTAGATAGAGGAGATGCGGTGGATGGCAAATGGGAGGTGTGTGGAGGTTATTTGCACCGTCAGACAACAGTTGGTTCAGAACCCGTGTGTGAACACCCGTAACCAGATTACTGTCTCCCGTGAACTCCACTCATCTACTTTCCATTAGCAGCACCGAAGCCAGTCATCTATGAAACCCGATTGTCCACGAATATCCGAATGTTTCCCTTAATGCTGCGAATCAATTTCCAAACCCATTCGTTGGATCCATTGGTTAAATGCACTACCAAAATGTTGCCATAGAGGATTTCGTTATCCGAAGTGAGTTGTGTAGCCAGTCCGTAATAGAGGAGAGAGTTCAGTGAGAGCGGATACAGAACGGATCATGCCGGGAACGGATCAGTGTTGGGGGATCCAACCTGCCTTGGACAGGGAGGCATATTGTACCATAATCATGACAATTATATTTTTCCTGAAGTATAGAAATAGGGTAAGAACTAAAGTCTTTTCTTCCCCCTGGGTTTTAAAACAAGTATATTTATTTCTTTCATGGGTAGAAAGTAGGATGATTTTTTTTCCCTTGGTTAGAAATGCATGCATAGGAATGATTGTTTTCCATGTGTAGAGATGTTGGATAATAGTGTCAAAAATTCATATACAGAACATTTAACTGTTCTTGAATCAGTTGCATAACACTGTTCGTCATTGGTCCATAAACAGTGCTGGTCCATAAGCCCCACCGGTCCATAAACACGAACGGTCCATTATCATTGGCATTACAGTATGGGCTGACAGCCTGCCCGGATTTACACTACATTTCATCAAACAATATAGTTTGCTTATATGCAAACCTGAATTATAAATGTAATTTCCATAACTTTAATATCATGCGGATATAAGAGGGGTTGTATTTCAACAGACTCGTGGAAAAAAAAAATATGACAAAATTGAATGACGATTTGATGGTAGCGTTAAATTCCACTATTTATTTTGTACCTTAGAATAAAGTAGATATGTAACATAGGCAGTCATCATATACATTACATTTGACCCTCAATATATATGTAACATAAACTCTCGATACAAATGCAACACAAGCTGTCATTACATGTAACATGGTCATTAACATAGGTAATAAAACCTCTCAAAAATCGTATAACATAGCCCATCAACACACATGAAACATAAGCCCTGAACACATTCAACAAAGGCCGTCAATACACATGTAACAAAGTCCGTCAACAAACATTTAACAGAGGCCCTCAACACACACACACATAACACAGACTCGTCAAAAATATATAGGAAAAAAATTGACAATTTCCATATCTTTATGTACTCTGACCTCATTATGCAAAATATGTTTGAAATGTCAGTTACGCGTAATGTCAGACAAGCTGGTCATGCTTTACGTTCATCAGATCCCTAGATCATAGTAGAGCAGAGGTCAGGTCAGTATACAAGTGACAGGGATGCTAATAAAGCTAGTTTAACGAACTCGTCCCAAGTAGGTTTGTCTACCACACGCGAGTACCAGTTAGAATCTCATTATTATTGGTACGGGAGTATGAGAGAATGCGTGACAAGGATAACAATACATCGAGAGAATATTGACTTGAATGAACCATTCTTTTTTTACACGTCGAGAAAAGGAGGAAAATGGAAAAATAGTCATGTGTACTGATTCAATTTGGAATTGTTGGCGCGGATTTAGGTTGGTGCTGGTGTAGGCGTAAGCTGGCAGACACTACTGTACAGTATTTTGAAAAAGATACGGTCTTAGAAACAGATATATATATATATATATATATATATATATATATATATATATATATATATATATATATATATATGTGTGTGTGTGTGTGTGTGTTTGTGTGTCTTTCTGCCTGCTTGTCAGTGTATGTGTTTATCTGTCAGTTTATATGTGTCTGTTTCTATGTACGTCTGTGTATACATGTATGCCAATCCTGAGTCACAGGAAAAACCATTTCAAGAGGACGCTGTATAATTATCTTCGACAAGTCCTCTTCATCAGAGTATCGAGGAGAGGAAAGAAGAAACCTTTGACTAGATAGAAAATTACACCGAGGGATGATAAGATATCGGTAAGAAATTCAATCCTCATGGGAAAGGGGGTGTGGGAAGGGAAGGGGGAGAGAGAAGGAGGGGTAGGAATGGGTGAGAGGGGGGAGGGAGGGAGGGGGGGTTAGTTCGATGTAGCATGAAACTCGACTGAAGTTGGTGAATTTCCGAGCGGGACCTCCGGTGGGAGATGCTCAAGGATTCTGCTCAGGAGCTGACACTGTGCTACCCGTCTGGGGCTGCGTTCGTGGACACACCTCATCCCTAAGGACTTCATTCTCTCCAGATCTCAACCGGTTTTTCCGGGTTCATTTTGGAATTCTTTTATGTTACGATCGGTTCTGGGCGGTTACAAAGGAGATTTTCTTTGAGCGTTCTTTTCCACATCCTTCCTTATTTTGATTATATTTAGTTAATTTTTCTTCATTACTTTTAATAAACCGACCAAGTATACGACAGAGAATAAGGGGACGAAGCTGTATCATTTCTAATGCCTTTATTTTCTTTCCACGCTAAAACGTCTATTGTTCTGTGAATTCCTTTGTATTCCTTCGCATTCCATTGTATCTCCCCATGAAGACAAAACCCATGCTTCCCAACCAGGAAGTTCCTGCCGTTCTCGTGGAGTGAGTTGCCTTCACGGCACGGTGGGACCATGACAGAGAGCAGGTCGTCAATAAGACAGGGGCTCCTGCCAGCCCAGAGTTGGTCTGGTGAATGTATGAACACCAACACAACCGGGTCATTGGCAAACCAGACTTCACTAACACGATGATGTAATCAACGTATTTACGAACTCGCATTACCCTAACATGGCAAAAGAAGCTAATAGAACTAAAGTGTTTCGGAATTACCAAACTTACGGATTGCAGAGAAAAGACCAAAGACAGAAGTTTTAATATGAGAGGAATAAGTCTATTGTTGTCATCTATATTCAACTAAGAACATGATAAACTTTAAGGATATACCATCCATATCTCACTAACATCTTCAAAAACTCTACGGTAATGTTGCTTTACATTTCACTACCACAAGAACACCCCTTGGCGTACAAGATGTTTTCCTTAGAACCAGATAGATTAATTGCACCTCTCATATCTGCGTCCCCAACACTTCCCCAGCACCGATATTAACAAGCATACACGTGAAGTCTCAGGGAGTTCTGATCCACTGACATCACCGGGGTCTCCAGTTTACTCTGTAATACTCCTATTTTCTGAAATGACTTGGCTTGCAGTCTCATATGATGAAGAAACCTTCAGGAATTTGGTAACGTGAAAATATAGTTTACCACCTCGTCAACTTTCTTCCCTTTATCTATCGCAGTCTTGAGAGACGCAAGATCCCTGTGGCTTCAGCCTTGATTGCCGTCACTCAACGTTTCGGACCAAGTCACCTACAACGTAACCACTACGGAGAAGTCTCGTACCATGGCTTGGTTGCCTCACTCAGTGTCGTCAAGCTGTACGAATCCTAAGTCATTTCCCTCGACTGTTGGGTCCCACACACCACAAAGATGGGAACCCCTCGCACACCCCAATCCTTATAAATGACGCCCTGATGAACGCACCTGCTCGATGGGTGTACAGTGGAGACTCTCAACATTATTATCCGGGTTGATAAAACTATTCTCCCGCCTACAGCTCCCTCCAGGACACCCTGAGTCTCCACCAGAATTGGACCACAGCCAAGCACGACCATTATCAACCACAGCAAGAGCCTTGGTCACACAAGTCTGCTGCGCTTCCAACTAAGTCTCGTATACTACTGCCTCACTCAGTCCCATCTCCCTCTCGTAATATGTTCGGTCCGCCAAGCTTCGCCGTTCCATCTAACAGACTAAACTTAAAATATTTCGTCAATACCACCATCAGATGATCCAGCTATCGTCTCCCTCCATCATCAGATCATCCAGCTGTCGTCTCTACATCCCTCTTTGAATCGGACATTTGGACTCCCCTTCAAATTATTCAAAACCAACTCTGCTTCCTCCGTCAAGTCTTTTTCTTATCCACTGGACAACTGCAACTCCGTCAACTTGCACGAAAAGGCATAAAACATAATCTACTCGTCCGCTTACCTCTCCTGCACCATCTATCGAGAAAATCTCGATACAATGACCCTCTATCTATCCATTACCAGCCTATTGGGAAGAAGCCTCTGGACCACCGTCACCTCCTGCTACCTGAAATCCCTCGTCCCCGAGTTGCAATTCAAAACCGGAGTGAACCCATAAGAACTCGTGCACACCATCCCCATCCCAGCCACTGAAAACGTCATCAGTGATCACTAGAGTGTATATTGATTCCATCTTTGTATTTATGTACTGACTTGTTTTAACTGGCTACCCATTTTTCCAACCGCCTGTTTGCTGTTCTTCATATTTTTTTTTTTTCGTAAGGTTTAAGTCTTTTGCTTTAGTAATTCAATAAACCCTTTGAAAATAATAATGATTTTCATAGTAGCAGTTGTAGCAGCATTAGCAATAATAGGTGTAACAGTGATGATAATAACAATAATAGTGACAATAATGGTCGTGATAACAAGAATATGATGATAATGATAAAAGTAATCATACACGCACGTACTGTACACACACACAGACACACACACTCGCTCAGCAAGCGGGGACACTGATCAAAGTCGGATCTTATCTCGATGAAATGTGAGCTGACGTTGGAGAAGGGCCTCCCCTGCACATGCTGCTTGCCTCCCTCTGTGTGTGTGTGTGTGTGTGTGTGTGTGGAAAATCTTGATAGTGATTTGAGGGAAGGGTAGTGAAGGGAGAAGGGGGTTGTGAGGGGAGAGGAGGGATGATAGTGCAAGGAGATGTGATGGTGTGTAAAGGGGGGGGGGGGGGGGAATTAGCGTTGGAATCTGGGTGGAGGGAGGGAGTAAGGGTTGTGAGGGAGGAAGTTGTGAGGAATTGCCTCTCAACACCAGCTGGACACGTGCACTGATTGGGCGAAGGAAACGAAAATCAAGATGATATTAGAGGGAAGTGATTAGGAAGGGGCACTGATTGGCAGGGACGGTGGACAGGGAGGGAGTGGCCGTGTGTTTGTAGATAGGATCTCATCCCACGGGAGGAGGGTTCTCAGGAGACATGCAAAGGATACTATATATCCTAAAGGATCTGCTCGAGTGAGCATCTGCAAACGATCAGGGATATAGTAGAGGTATACACACACACACACACACACACACACACACACACGCATCCATCTTGTATAACCACATCTTCAAAAAATATTTACGATTGACTCGTTCTCCTCCATATTTTAGACGTTCCCAAATAAAATTTACAAAACGAAAGCTCGGGTGTGCGGTCGGGGATCAGGGGCCATGGCGTAAAAAACAAAAAAAAACAAAGGAAAAACGACGAGGTGTGACTGAGAGATAAAGAAGCAGAGATATAGGGAAGAATAACCACAGAATCATGTCCCAAGGACCTGGAAGATATGGATCTACGGCTACCAATCTTAGATGTAACCATAGCAACGAATGTATGACGTAATGACGCAAAGAGTCTCATCACCCAGATACTAGCGTCACCAGGAGCACGTCACTCAGACACCGTAACACCACCTTCGTCACCAAGACAGACGGGCTCGAGGGGTATATTAAATCCAGCTTGATGTATTTACCTTTTTATACATGGTCGCCATTTCCCCGCGTGAGCGACGGTAGCGTCGAGAACAGATGACTGAGCCTTAATGGGAAAAATCCTCACATGGCTCCTGCCTCGGTTCTTTTAGAAAATGATACAGGAAGGGAGGATTTCTAGCCACCCTATCCCCGCCTCTCTTAGTTGCCTTCTACCCTGTCCTCGTGGATATATACGTACATGAATTGATGTATGTTTGTATGTGGAATAGATTTACGTTCCTATACACTCAGCCGAGAATCTACTGTTCGTATTGCTTGGCTGACGAGTGTATGAAGCACTTATGCATCAATACATCGTACATCATGCATAAATTTCTACATTCTCGCCTTGAATATCTCTCATCGCCTTCGCATCAGCCTATCACATACTACTGTACATGAGAGCTTAAACCAAGGATAATACTCCATCTCAGCAGAGATAGATTTGCTGAAAGCCGAGGAAAATATCGGAAATAGAGATTCGGTGTAGTTTTCCAGTGCCACCCGCAAGCCTGTGTCCCATGTGGGGCAAACGCCTTATAAAACATGAGACGCATTGCATGTCTTCCGAATTAATCTTCAGGATTCGTGTTTCCCGGATTCACTGCAAATTTTGAGTGTATGAGGATTGTTCACACACACATACACACAGACACACACATATATATATATATATATACACAATATATATATATATATATATATATATATATATATATATATATATATATATATATATGTGTGTGTGTGTGTGTGAAAGAAGAAAGTTAAGAGTAAATGTGAATAAGAGCAAGGTTATTAGGTACAGTAGGGTTGAGGGTCAAGTCAATTGGGAGGTAAGTTTGAATGGAGAAAAACTGGAGGAAGTAAAGTGTTTTAGATATCTGGGAGTGGATCTGGCAGCGGATGGAACCATGGAAGCGGAAGTGGATCATAGGGTGGGGGAGGGGGCGAAAATTCTGGGAGCCTTGAAGAATGTGTGGAAGTCGAGAACATTATCTCGGAAAGCAAAAATGGGTATGTTTGAAGGAATAGTGGTTCCAACAATGTTGTATGGTTGCGAGGCGTGGGCTATGGATAGAGTTGTGCGCAGGAGGATGGATGTTCTGGAAATGAGGTGTTTGAGGACAATGTGTGGTGTGAGGTGGTTTGATCGAGTAAGTAACGTAAGGGTAAGAGAGATGTGTGGAAATAAAAAGAGCGTGGTTGAGAGAGCAGAAGAGGGTGTTTTGAAATGGTTTGGGCACATGGAGTGAATGAGTGAGGAAAGATTGACCAAGAGGATATATGTGTCGGAGGTGGAGGGAACGAGGAGAAGTGGGAGACCAAATTGGAGGTGGAAAGATGGAGTGAAAAAGATTTTGTGTGATCGGGGCCTGAACATGCAGGAGGGTGAAAGGAGGGTAAGGAATAGTGAATTGGATCGATGTTGTATACCGGGGTTGACGTGCTGTCAGTGGATTGAATCAGGGCATGTGAAGCGTCTGGGGTAAACCATGGAAAGCTGTGTAGGTATGTATATTTGCGTGTGTGGACGTATGTATATACATGTGTATGGGGGTGGGTTGGGCCATTTCTTTCGTCTGTTTCCTTGCGCTACCTCGCAAACGCGGGAGACAGCGACAAAGCAAAAAAAAAAAAAAAAAAAATATATATATATATATATATATATATATATATATATATATATACACACACACACACACATGTATGTTTCGTATTTTTGTAATGTCGTTGAATCAATATCTGTGAAACACGTTGGAAACATTGTTTCCTTTCTTGTTTTGCTATTTTTTCCTAAGTCTTTTTAAGATGTTGGCGGAGGTACGACCCGAAAAGGTAAACCCCAGTTATGAAAAGTTTGAAAACATCGTGTGAAGGAAAGACGGTTGGGCAACACTCTATAAGAATGACTGAATCGAGCTCTTTCAATTACAGGAAATTCTTTTCCTCCATATTCCACAGCGTCCTAGAGAGCAGACACACATCATCATTTTCCGATGACACCTTCGTCAGGGAACAGTCGGGGTCATGCCCTACGACCCTTAGCCAAAAAATGATTCCCTAAATCTAATAATCTTCAGACGTAAACCATCGCCTTATGTGCAGTCCAAGACTTGAAGCTCTTATGCCACGTAATACAACCTTGAGACTCCACAAACTTTAACTATTCTGCTACAGAATATAGCCTGAAGGACCATCTGAATCTTAGCTAATAACACACACAAAAGCAGCCACAAGAGCCCCTGAATCCTCAACCCCTTTTGCCCCCCCCAAAAAAAAGGAGGAAAAATATTGAAATATCGCGAAGCGTCGTAAAACCCACGTGTGGTTTTTTTTTTTAGACTTTCTTGCGACTCATCATTGGTTGTCATGTAATCGTCCAGCAGCATCTTGAGTACCATCGACATGAGTCGGCAACATTTAGGGGAGAGGGGTTCGTGCGATAGATTCCATTTCCCTGATAGATATGCCGATAAAACAACGTGCCCTGTCAATACATAGCGGTCTTCGTAAGATTGATTTTATTACCCCATTATCTGCAGGGTCTTGTTAGCAATATATCTGTATAGAAAATGTTGTTTATCGGGGTGAGAGAGAGAGAGAGAGAGAGAGAGAGAGAGAGAGAGAGAGAGAGAGAGAGAGAGAGAGAGAGAGAGAGAGAGAGAGAGAGAATGTGATCCTGTGATGTAAAGGGAAAACCATTTTATATGTGTTGGTACACGTTCCTCCACTTCATGATCTCTTTGGCAGGGAGGGCGACCTTCGTCAGGCGAGGAGCAAGCGGTGGAAGTGGGTAGGTGGGTTAGGACTTGGTGTCCTCTTTTGTGTGGCCTTCCCCAGGAAGGGGGGATATATATATATATAGGAACCAAGACGGATCGTACCCTCTGTGATCCTTCCCCACAGGGAATGAAATTATATAACCCAAGGAGATGTTGCCTCATGTCCCCTGGGACGTAAAGCGACGTATCATGGGATGGTTTATTTAGGTACAAGGTTCTCAGTGAGGCAAACGTAACAGAAATTGGTTTGATGCTTCTGAAACCTATTACTCCTTCCCGGGTTATTACTCTTTCTAAAATCCTTGTACCTTTCTCGTCTCCTTATGTGGTTCTATAATCCCTCTAGCGTACACGGTAAACGTAATGGGTGTCACCCGTATATCATTTCGCCAGTCTTGGAAACCCCACGCCACACAGATATCTGGTCTGTCTCTGAAAAAGCTGAAAGCTCTTCATTAGTCCGGTCAGGTAAAAGCATTTGATTCTAATTCGTGTTATTTCAACACCCGGGTCGGTTCTAACTGCCTGCGTTCTTGTTTAATACAGTAGAACAAAAAGCAATATAACTTGTCCCAGTTATCCGTATGAGTTCTGCCAATCTGACCTTCAAAATCGGATCTCTTTCCCTCTCTTACAGATATCACTTTGGTCTCTCCTCCTGGGAGTTTGCTGCATTTATAACATCGCTCTAACCTAGACCCAGTAACATGATTGTTGTGTGACCTTTGGCAATTCATATGTGGGCCGTTGTGACATCTATTTCCTTCCCTATACCGCTAAACTCTAGGACTCTATATATCTGTGGATTCCCTAACAAATACGATCTAACCTTTTCTAAAAAGCAGGACTTCGACTGCAAGAGATCTTCCGCTCTTCTTCACTCTTCCCGTCTTCGTGTCTATAGCTCTTTTTAGCGTTTCAGTTTGCCTGGCGTCGATGGAAACGAATGTCCATGACTGGGGCCCTCGACGTGAAAGAATGAGAGAAAAAATCCTTGACCTTTTCATGAGAAATGAACTCATCACAAAACCATAACCTCTTTAGACAATGATAACGTTACGTCGCCTCACCTTTCTCATACATTAAGGCACAAGGGAAGGTCATGAGAAGGTGGTGTGAGGTTATATTAGCCTTGAGTCTGGACTTTGTCTTTGGCAGGCCACAGTGCCAAATGCTTCTTATAACTCGTGTCCTCTTCCAGCCTCATAAGTATGCTTGAAACTGCGACCCAGTTCTGTATAGGAGTCCCGCCTTATGATGTGAGATGAGGCGTGACAGAGAGTGAGGGTGAGAGGACAAGGGGGATGTAAGAGATCAAGGGACGTGAAGGGTGGAAAAAAAAAATGAGAGGCGATAGTTGAGGAGAGGGTGTGTGAGGAAAGAGATGAAAAGGGAGATGAGGGTAGAGAGAGAGAGAGAGAGAGAGAGAGAGAGAGAGAGAGAGAGAGAGAGAGAGAGAGAGAGAGTGTGATGATGATGATGGGATTGTGAGGGGTTAAGATTATAGGTCAGGGGAGAGACAGAAGGGGGAGATATAAACATGTCATGGTATCTTGAACGTGTACCGTCTCTCTTGGTGTATTCCACACGAACTCTTCCTCCCTTCACCTGTGCAAATATACATTATTTCCAGCTTGATCGTCCATTCCGCTTTCTATCTTGCTCTTCTTCTGTTCATCTCATTTATAATCTACATTATTCATCCTCTAGCCAATCCCCATCTACCAATAAGCCACGATCCTTGATATTCTGACGCTCATATCTGCTCTTTTTTAATTCCCCTTTCCTTCCTTCCGTTTTATTATCTTCTCTTTTTCTAAGCTCATTTTCTTTGCCTCCTCCTCCTTCTTCCTTGCCTGACCTTCTGCGTCGTAATCTTCACTCCCCACACCCCACAAAAAAGATACCTTAGGTTTCACTTTCCCACCACAACAACTCCACGCTCTCACCAGTATTGAATATCAGGGACTACTGCTTGAGAGAGGCAGAAAGAGAAAGAAGGAGAGAGAGAGAGAGAGAGAGAGAGAGAGAGAGAGAGAGAGAGAGAGAGAGAGAGAGAGAGAGAAATGTCTGCTGCGGCTGCCGCACGCCAGCGCCTCGGTAGAACTCGCTCAGGGAGACGTTCGGGACCAGCAAAATAAACTACGTTGTCCATAATATTCTGGCGCCTTTGTTCCGAGACCTCAGCCGCGGACCTTCCCCACACGACCTCCCTCCATCATAAGAGTCTGTCGGCGCCTGCAGGTAATGGGGCCACGTCTGGAGATGTAAAGTCCCCTTAGATATTACCATCGTGGTTCTTGTTAGCTGGGCTGTGCCTGGGTTAGCCTCTGGAGTCCCCGTAGAGGGTCATGCATAAGTTGAACTGAAGATGTGGAGTCTTGTTCAAATCCCCTTTGGACGATCCTTCGAAGGATGTGTCTCAGAATTTTTCAGATTTTTTTCCATCTTCATCTATCGTACTTGTATGTTTTAGTTCACTGTGTAAGACAGTCAGATATTTTCTTTATCTATTAGAGAGTATTTTGCATAGAATGATTGTCAAGATAGTTACTGTACTCGAAAACTGTCGGTAACTAAAGGACATTTTCATCACAGAGATGACAGGTTTACGAATGTTCAACATAAACCAACAAAGATGATGTTACGGTTTCACTTCAGAGTTGGGAGGAAAATCTCCAGAGCACAGTAGAAACATGATGAACACAGAGAAGAAGAGGACAGGTTTAACGTGAAGATGCAGTCGTCTCTCAAAGGAGACTTTTACTGTTGGTCTACACATCCAGGACATAGCCATATCCTGGGGTACACAAGGCCCTGCATAGCCACCTGTGGCACAAGGGAGGACTTGGTAAGAAATGAATAAGCTGGGTCGACTGGTCGTAGAATATTTTTTCCCTCCTCCTTTTTTTTCCCCCAGTGGAGGGAAGGTAATCAGACGTATCCTCGAGGAAATTAAATGCGTAAACAAGGTTGTGGAGGAGGTAGGCAGAGTGAAGTACCAGCACTCCCGGGTTAGCTGATTAAAGCTTGTCATTAAGGGCCATGTGTCCCCACACATGGACACCACCCCGGGGGAAAACTCAGGCCGAGTTACCAGCTGTCGGCTGGCTAGCTGCTTCTCACAGCTGCGGTGCTTTACACCAGCTGGAGTTGGTGCTTATTCATCTAACCAGCCAACGGGAGGATGAACGGCTATGTAGAATTCGTATGGTATACAATATCATGTCAAACAGAGAGGGGCTGAAATGGTCTTCGTCACGCGCGAGGGAGCCAAAGTGAGGGAGAATTCCGTGGGTCTGGTAGGATGAGAGACCTCAGCATCGGCTGCTCAGGGTGAACAGGAAACACACCTTCGCTGCGGGTTTGGCACACCCGTCTTTAAGACAGACCAAGACAACAAGCCTTTGTAAATCTAAATGAAATGCTCGAAAACAACCAGCTTTGTACATGCAATACCACCACCTAATCTAACCAGCTGTGTAAGCCTAAATCTAAACACACACACACACACACACACACACACACACAAGCCTAAGCCTCTTACCTATTTATTGACCAGTCCCGAGAAGGAGGAGGAACACCTTTGTCGGGTATGGGCCAACTGCCACGCCCCATGATTGGAACGCATGGGGGCCCGTGCTGACTCGTGGTTTGTAACACTGACAGCTACACCAAGAGGCCCTTGTGTGTGTGTGTGTGTGTGTGTGTGTGTGTGTGTGTTTGCGATTAAATGTCCGTGTGTGTAGAGTGTGGTGAAAATGAACTACTTCCTCCATTTCCTGTTCAATTTACACTCCCCTTGAGGAAAACTGCCTCGTGACGCTTCTTATTTGTCAGCCGCTGACACCCACAGCCGCGGGCAACTACGTAGAGGTCTGGCGGAGTCCGTATTGCTCCTCCCCTGCCTTGCCGCGTCCGTATTGCTCCTCCCCTGCCTTGCCACGTCTGCACTGCTCCTCCCATGCCTTACCGCATCCGTATTGCTCCTCCCTTGCCTTGCTGAGTCCATATTGCTCCTCCTCCTGCCTTGCCGCGTCCATGTTGCTCCTCCCATGCCCTGCTAGGTCCATATTGCTCCTCCCCCATCGTACCTCGCCACACTCTTCTCGCTGATCTCCCTTACTCCCTCTCTATATCCTCGTCTCCCCAGTCCACAGGCTTCTCCGCCCTGAGCCCCGATATACCTCCTCCTCACCCTGACTTTCCTCTTCCTGCCCTGCGTCAGAGCTTCCTAATTCGTTCAAGCTCCCTTCCTTTTACTTCCTAGCTCCTCTCCCTTCTTTCCCAGATCTCCCAACTGTCCCAGCTCTCTCTCCATGTCGTTGCACCCCTTCGACCTCTCTCCACGTTCCTTTTCTCCCCTCTCCCCAAGCCATGGTATCTCATAACGCAACCCCACACACACACACACACACACACACACACACACACACACACACACACACACACGCACATATTAATAACCCTTAAGTAATTATTCCCAGGTTTACCGTGGGCCACTGCTTAGGGCATCATACCGGACTTTGGGAGTGACCTTGACCTTTGACCTCTTCTCACCTGGCCCCAGGTGCGCAGGTGACCCTGCGACCCAGGTGTTGGCTGGTCACCATCACCCGCTGGGTCATTATTGGCTCGGTTTATTTCAGGTTTACGAGCGGAGGTTTTGTTTTCTTGACGTAGTTCGTACAAGGTTGTCTGTCGTCCTGGAAGAAATAATTCCGTTTGATGGGAGGTGGCAGGGAAGGATAAGAATCTCTCGAGTAAATATAAGTATATTGGTGTATTCTTGAGTAAATTGTAAGTGTATTCCAAGTATTCTAAGTGGGTAAGAATGTACGTCAATGATATGAGAGGCATGTGAAAATATATTTCATAAACTTCATCCGTTATCTATATCATCATTTACATATAATTCGGTTTTTCTCGATGTTTCCCAGTATACAAGCTAGGAAAATATCACTCAAACTTTATCATATAACGAACAAATATCACTTGAATGAATCTGTGTATCACGAAGATTATTGAAAAATTCTATTTTGTCCAGAAAGTTACGATGTTTTTTTCTCTATTTCTGTACAAATATCTATTGCCTCATTTACTGTTCAAATAAGATGAAAGATCGCTTGACATTTCTTCATTACGTAAATACATAAGAGACAATTTTCTTATCTTTCTCCAAAATGGCTTTCAAAACTTAGCCTCCACAACAAGATTCTGTAACTCCGTTGGAAATCCTCAGATGGTATTGCCTTTAAAAAGAATTTGCCACAGCAATTGTCAGTGGAAGCGACACTCGCCTGGACTATCTTAGACGTCCGTGTGTCTTCCAGGTCATACAGGAGAAGGCTGGGCCAGTGTTAGTTGGTGAGGGAGGTTAGAGTTTGGCATCTACCCGTTTGTCACAAAAATTTTTCACCTGGAATTTTCGATCTTTTGTCCTTTCTTTTTTTTTTTTTTCGTCCAGCCAAGCTACTACTGAATCTTACGTAGATTGATAGATGGATGAAGAGAGAGAGAGAGAGAGAGAGAGAGAGAGAGAGAGAGAGAGAGAGAGAGAGAGAGAGAGAGAGAGAGAGAGAGAGAGAGAGAGAGAGAGAGAGAGAGAGCGTCTGAATTTAATCTAAGTGTGTCTTTTTTCTTTTTTACCTTTACCCACCCAGAGTTAGCTTTTACACTTACCCACCCGAGGTTGGATAATGGATATATGCAAATTTATATTTGCAAAGAGCGCTAAAACTTACGTAAAATTACCCTCTTTTTATAATGGCTGTTTTGCATCAAATTTCCATGGAGCCATTAATAAATTCTGTGCTCGCTGAGGTCACCTGTACACACTTGACCTCACTGTAGACCGCACCAGCATATTTCAACCTATTGACCAAACCGGCTTATCTATGGTGGCATGACCTTTAACCTGACTCTTCAGGCTCTGGTCAAAGGTCCAGAGCCAAGGGTCAGGTCGCAATCTCAAGGGTCGTACCGTTATGCTTCAAGGGTCGTACCGTCGTGTCCAAGGGTCGTACCATCCTGCTTCAGGTCCGTACCGTCGTGTTTAAGGATCGTACCGTCCTGCTCAAGAGGTTCGTAAAATGTCTGTCTCTGTCTGTCTGTCTGTCTGTCTCTGTCTGTCTGTCTGTCTGTCTCTCTCTCTCTCTCTCTCTCTCTCTCTCTCTCTCTCTCTCTCTCTCTCTCTCTCTCTCTCTCTCTCACCCATCGTCCTTCGGCCGTCACCAAAGTTAGTAACAGGTCGGTACACACCGGACGACAGTCACCATATACACCTGGCTAGGGCGCTCCCAGCGCGGCCCAGTGAGCGGAACTTGACAATGTCATCAGTTACCTGGCGTCCCCACTTAAACCTGGCGAGACTAGTCAAACCTGAACTAACCATCACTTGGACCTGTACGTCTGCGTTGCTTGACCTGACTTCTCAGACCTGTCTCATCCGCTACGCTTGACCTGTACAGGAAATTATCTATATAGACCCTTCTGACCTGAAGGTAACTTTATCGAGACCCGATTACTATATCATCCAGTCAATATCACGTTTCATTGATATTAGATAGCCGTTGGGTGTGGACACCTTCGCCCGCCGCTTCTCCTAGCAACACCCCCCCACTCTCACACGTATCTCCTCACTCCCCCCCCTCCTCCTCCTCACGGCTGAATCAATGGTTTTCATTAGGGTTCACTCCCTCCCCGAAGCAGCGTTCCTTTTGTTATTCTTCTGATCATTATTCTTACCTTTATTATTCCACCAGATTTAGCCAGTGGGATTATTTCGAGACTTCCTGACGCCGATGAATTCGACTTCACGAGCTGTCAGAGGGAATGACTTTATATCCGGTAGTAGAGACTGTCGAAAGGTTTCGGAGACGGTTCGAAAGGTTTCGGAGATGATTCGAAAGGTTTCGGAAACGATTCGAAAGGTTTCGGTAAGCCATCTTGGATACCCATATGTTTTTTCCCCGAAAAAAAAAACTGAACATTTCAAACGCATCTGCCACAGCCGCCGAGCCAATGAAGCTGAAAATTGATATACGTGACGTATGGGTCAGGCTGATGTACCCTTCACTTTTTTCAGGGGATGTTGCTCTTTGAAAATATAGAAATACAGGATGGAATAGATACGTGAACTTCATACCAAGGAGTGGGGGAGTGGGTACTGTCTTTGATGGTTGTGCCGTTAGTGAAGTTCATTGTAAACAAAACGACCACCTATTGCTCGAAACTACAGAGGCACGGGCCATATTAATCATAGTCAACTCTCGTCTCTTATCAGTCATCTGTCTCCCAGTCTACTCTTCTATGAAAGATGCTTGCCTATAGTGGCCACTTAACTTATTGCTTCCATATTTCTATAACCCACAAGTTATCTAGAACAACAGCTTCTCTGACAACAACTTTGAGCTATCTAGAACAACCTCTTCATTGACACCAGCTTTTCCGCTGCAGCTTTGGTTCAAGTTGATGGCCTTCGTGATGAGGTGTACGTAATGAGGAGTTATTACATTTGGAAGTAGATGACCGCGTGATCCTATACTTAGGTCATTAGATGGCTTATAGGAGTAAATCCAATAATATCTCCCGCCATCGTCTGCAGGGGGGCCTTCAAGATGAATGGGATGACCTGGCCCTATCCAAGATGTATTATAGAAGTCTAGATATACCGCTGTCGAAGCTGTTAAGAGATTATCATATCATTTCACGAAACAGCAGAATTCATACTCAGAATTTAGGACTGTTTGAATACACAAGTAACTTTCTTCTATATCATTTTGCAACAAATGGAATTAGAAAAAAAGGGAGGGAATCTAAAATCTTAAATTTTTTCTCAGAATTATAACTTTCAGCATATCTTTGCCTTCCGAGCTTTCACTCTATTGTTTCCAGTCTCGCTACTGTTCTCTCCTGACCTTTCTTATTTCCCGTCCCTCCTCCTACCTCACCATCTCGTCTCTCTCTCTCTCTCTCTCTCTCTCTCTCTCTCTCTGCCTCACCGACCCCTCCCCCACCTTCCCTTCATCCTCGAGGGGCTGATCGTGCAACTTTAGAGCCAGGAACTCTTTCAGGTTTGGTGTATATTCATTTATCTCTTGGGGTCGCGATCCCTTCCGAACAAGGAGGTACAACCGTGTCCAACTTTTGTAAAGTATTCACCAGCCTGCGCTACCTCCACCTCCATGGCCTGTGCCACCTCAACAGTCTGTGCCACAAGCCTGCACCTCCAGCCTGTGCCATCTCAACAGCCTGTATCACCAGCCTGCGCCTCCAGCCTGCACCACCAGCCTGTGCTATCTCAACGGCCTGTACCACCAGCCTGCACCTCCAGCCTGCACCTCCAGCCTGTGCTATCTCAACGGCCTGTACCACCAGCCTGCACCACTAGCCTGCCTCTTCAACATGAGTCTCCAACACTCGTGTCTCCCGAACGTTTACATATCTGTCTATACGTCCATTCGTCCGTATCCTCCTTCGTCCATACGTGTTCGTCTTCGACTGTGTTTTACCGTCCATATGAACGTTCGTCCGTCTCCGTGTTCGCCTGTGGTCATGAGCGTCAGTATTTGCATTCGCCCGTCTCTCCCTGACCTTCCCCAGCCTCTTTCTCTCTCTCTCTCCTCCTCACCCTGGCCGACCACCCGACATTATCTACCCACATCCCCTTCCTACTCTTCCTCATGAACCCTTCTCCTCCCCCTTACCTTACACCCTCCCCCTCCGCCCTTCGTGGTGCACCTCTCCGCCAAACCACTCGGTAAATGAATAAATAATTCACGAGGGCTCTGCTTCCTTTCACCGTAAAAATTTCAAGCTTTACCAAAACTTCCACCGAAACTAATCCAGGATTTCTCTCTCTTTCTCTCCTTTTTTTTTTATATACTTTTTGGAGGTTGGAGGTCGAGTAGCGCGGCGGGTTGTGAGGTTGAAAAAAAAAAAATGTTGGTGTGCGTCTTTGGGGTTCAACCTCACCCCGACATGTCCTTCGAAAAGGAAATTTTCTCCTAGATCTCTCTCTCTCTCTCTCTCTCTCTCTCTCTCTCTCTCTCTCTCTCTCTCTCTCTCTCTCTCGGAGGGCTGCCTCCGTACATCGGCTATTAGTTTGATCGATTTGTTATCAGCAAGGAGGAAAAAAATGGATATTTACCTTGAAGGCTTAAGTAATGGGTTGTTTGGTCGTGTCCTGTCGGCACGACAGTGGGAAACTACCACTAGAAGCGAGAAGAGAGAGAGAGAGAGAGAGAGAGAGAGAGAGAGAGAGAGAGAGAGAGAGAGAGAGAGAGAGAGAGAGAGAGTTGATGGAAGGGAAGAGCATTATTGGCTCATTAAAACAAGGTGGTACGACCTACCAGCACGACAGTACGACCTTTGAGAATAATGGACTAGCCTTTTGGGCCATCATACCCAGAGGTCTTATGCTGTCGTGTTTAAGGGTCGTGTCGTCGTGCTCAAGGGTCGTGTCGTCGTGCTCAAGGGTCATGTCGTCGTATTCAAGGGTCATGTCGTCGTGCTCAAGGGTCATGTCGTCGTGTTCAAGGGTCGTGCCGTCGTATTCAAGGGTCGTGTCGTCGTGTTCAAGGGTCGTGTCGTCGTGTTCAAGGGTCGTGCCGTCGTGTTCATGGGTCGTAACCATGTACTGAGGACGTTTAATATAAAGCAAAACAGTTTTACTTTATTTCTTTCTAGATTATCAGTAAAACAAACTGTACTCTGAAAGCATTGATAGACCCTGCCTGGCTTTGTATCTGACGTACTCCATTAGTATTAAACTCTCGCCACTTTACTAATCCTTTATCTTGACTTAAACCTTGGTATTTGATCCTGACTTTAACTCTGGGTACCCCCGCCCTTCGAGGCTCACTAGGAGGTGGAGGAGACGAATATGGCCTTGAACTCTGACCTTCTTGATTCACCTGTCGACCTGAAGAGGTTACTGGGATGTGGTATTGAGAGGTGAGCTGACACACAGAAGATTAGACTATAATTTACCTGCGGATTATCTCGCTCTAAGAAGCTCTGCATAATCCATGGTTGGCTAGTACTAGACTTAATCCTCTTACTTTGCTAGTAAAGTCTCTCGGTGATTGTAATATATATATATATATATATATATATATATATATATATATATATATATATATATATATATATATATATATATATCCCTGGGGATAGGGGAGCAAGAATACTTCCCACGTATTCCCTGCGTGTCGTAGAAGGCGACTAAAAGGGGAGGGAGCGGGGGGCTGGAAATCCTCCCCTCTCGTTTTTTTTTTAATTTTCCAAAAGAAGGAACAGAGAATTGGGCCAGGTGAGGGTAGTCCCTCAAAGGCTCAGTCCTCTGTTCTTAACGCTACCTCGCTAATGCGGGAAATGGCGAATAGTTTGAAAGAAAAGAAAAATATATATATATATATATATATATATATATATATATATATATATATATATATATATATATATTATATATATATATATATTATATATATATATATATATATATATATATATATATATATATATATATATATATATATATATATGTATAATGTATGTATGTATGTTGGTGGGTTGGGCCATTCTTTCGTCTCTTTCCTTGCGCTACCTCGCTAAACGCGGGAGACGGCGATTAAGTATATATATATATATATATATATATATATATATATATATATATATATGCTCCTGGGCTATAGTCGACGAGTGATGAGACAAAAGAAGAAACGTAATGGAAAACCTCGTAGCTTAATCAAGTTGCTTGCAATTATCTGTAGGAGATTTGATTAATGATCACGTTGCAGAGACCTGCGTACTACATTCTCGGTCAGGCTTAAAATGCTGATGTGTCTATTAAAGAAAATCTATGTCCGTTGGAAAATGCGAGAGAAAATAATTCAGACTTTATTGATGTAGCAAATTCGGGGTCTCTCTCTCTCTCTCTCTCTCTCTCTCTCTCTCTCTCTCTCTCTCTCTCTCTCTCTCTCCTTTACACATATCACCGACCTCGACTTAGAATCCTTATTTCACCGCAAATATTTGCTGTCAACCGTTCAGACGACCACTTCCCTCTGGCAAAGTGGCCAAACTCGCAGTCAAACTGGGTGTGTGTGTGTGTTTGTAGGTTTGTGTGTGCGTGTGTAGGTGTGTGTGTGGGGGGGGAGGAGAGGAAAGAGAGAGAGAGAGAACCGGTACATATTTTCCAGGTGACATAATTCAACCTGCAAAATTTTAAGCATTCATTTCCATTCCTACGAGACCCAGTTGTCGTCAATCTTCGTGCGAAAACATTGTGCCAAAGTGCAAGAAACATAAAGCGGTGAAGAAGTTCAGTTAGATTTTCTGATCGTTGTTTATCACATTCTAACTTGCAGGAAAAAAGAGAGAAAAAAAAGATAGATCATTCAACAAAAACAGAAAAGAATTGAAAGTGAAACGTGTTAGAGATGGATATTGGGGAGGGTGTGTATGTGTGGTGTGAGTGAGAGAGAGAGAGAGAGAGAGAGAGAGAGAGAGAGAGAGAGAGAGAGAGAGAGAGAGAGAGAGGGAAAAATTGGTGAAAAGTGAGATGTTGGGGAAAGAGTGATGTGTAGGAGGACACTGGCAGCGAGAGGGGAATTTATGGAAAAGTTGGAGAGTCGGATGAAAGATGGCCTTAACCCCGCCTGTGGCAAGGAGATCCACTGAAGTAAAACCAGACAGGCCGGGCGGGAGGGCGGGCGGGCGACGGGTTTCCCTGAGATACAGAACGAAATAATCATCATTGCACAGAGGCACGTGTACGTCTGTGCCACACCGCCATCTGCGCCTCCCTGGTCGTATGGGCCACCTTGACATTTCTGTCGCCTCGTTAGCGAAGCCAGGAAAGGAGGAGGAGCAGAGGCGACGTCAACTTTCGGTGTTAGATAATGTCGCAAAACGGCGAGAATGTCAGAGGTTCCCGCCCTCGACAAATCCTCGCCCATAACCGAGAGGAGGAGGAGGAGGAGGAGGAGGCTCATGTGTTTCAGCCAGCATTCGCTGCCGACGGAGGTGATCCACTGCAGAAATGTTTCAACGCGTTGGTATTTTACAGGTAGACTGCATTAAGTTAAGGCCTTGAGGTACGTGTGTGTGTGTGTGTGTGTGTGTGTGTGTGTGAGAGAGAGAGAGAGAGAGAGAGAGAGAGAGAGAGAGAGAGAGAGAGAGAGAGAGAGAGAGAGGGAGAGGATGACAGGCAGCTCCACAAGAGGCAATTGGATAATGCTGGACATAAAGTTTACGATCCCATGACACTTGCAGCAGCTGCTCACACACTTCCTGCTGTTTCTTTACTAAACTTTCCCACTTCTTTTTTTTTGGCGTGTGTGTGTGTGTGTGTGTGTGTGTGTGTGTGTGTGTCTCTCTCTCTCTCTCTCTTTACAACACCTTCTTCAGTTTACAGCTGTGTGAAGCTCTTTGATGAGCATTTTCAGCTGTGTGTGGAGGGTACACGAGTGTTTTCTCAGGCAACGTCTGCATGTGGCTTGCTCAAGTTTATATGCTACTCGACGTGTTAGGAATACACGGGAGACCTAGGAACACGATATTGTCTGGCTCTGACATATATATATATATATATATATATATATATATATATATATATATATATATATATATATATATATGTATATATATATATATATGTGTGTGTGTGTGTGTGTTGGAGAACACAGTTCACATTCGGATTTATGTGGAGTTTTTGATTAAGTATTTATGTCTTGTAGTATTTTTCAAGCAATTTCTTTCTTCGGTTGCATTTCGCTGGGATTTCAAAGCCTTTAGCTTACGCATGCTTAAACTGGTGTTGAAATGTTACCAGTTGTATAAAAGAGAGAGTGAGTGAGGTTTAAACAGAAAGGAAGATTGAAATGAAAATATGTCACTCACAGCGAAATAGAGACGGCAGTCCAGACAGAGCCAGTCAGTAAATGACATCGAACACTGGCATATTACATGAAGGGTGACCTTGTGTGTGACGGGGAGTGCGTGGGAGCGGAGGATGACCTATTGAGTGTGGAGGAGTACGTGGGAGCGGTAGGTGACCTTGTGAGTGTGAGGGAGTACGTGGGAGCTGACGGTGACCTTGTGAGTGTGAGGGAGTACGTGGGAGCGGTAGGTGACCTTGTGAGTGTGAGGGAGTACGTGGGAGCTGACGGTGACCTTGTGAGTGTGAGGGAGTACGTGGGAGCTGACGGTGACCTTGTGAGTGTGAGGGAGTACGTGGGAGCTGACGGTGACCTTGTGAGTGTGAGGGAGTACGTGGGAGCGGTAGGTGACCTTGTTGAATGTGAGGGAGTCGGTAGATCGTGTGTGAGGCGGGGTCCAGGTGAGTAAGGAGCCTCTGCAATTCTGAGCACGATGGTGCGACCCTTCAACACGATGGTATGACCCTTCAATACGACGGTACGACCCTTCAATACGACGGTACGACCCTTCAACATGACGGTACAACTCATCAGCACGAGTGTACGACCCTTCAACACGACGACACGACCCTTCAACACGACGGTACGACCCTTTAACATGACGGTGTGATCCTTCAACACAACGGTATGACCCTTCAGCATGATGGTACGACCCTTCAACACGACGGTACGACCCTTCAACATGACGATACGACTCTTCATCATGACGGTACAACTCTTCAGCACGAAAGTACGACCCTTAGGTATGATGGCCTGGCCTACGTTACGAGTCAGGTGGGTCCAAAACCAGGCCATCACACACCCAAGGGTCGTGTACCGTCATGGTCAAGGGTAGTAATACCACCTCCAAGGTCGTACCTCTGTGTTCCAAATGGTTAACCTTCCAGTAATCATCTGTTCCGTTCACCAGGCCAGCGCCAGTGAAAGGAACTTGCCAATTATCAACTGGAAGGGCAAACATGCCTCTCTGAGCTACCATGGGCCCGGGTCGAATATTGGTCGAACACGCAATGGATTATCGTTCTATTTTCAGCATTATAAGTTGGCCGAATATCCAACGAATCAATATGGGTCCAGATGAATATTCAGCGGTGGCAGGTGGGCTGGGGAGGGGGTTAGGTGGAGGTAGGTTTGGGGAGGAAGAGAAGGTTGTAGACTGGACAGGTACTAGGTAGGGGGGTGGGGACTATTGGATTAGCAAAAGGGGTGGGGTGTAGAGGAGGGTGGTTGGATTAGCACTCTTTTTTCATGGTATAGAAGTTGGCCATCTCTCCCTTGCTCCTTCTCCAGGCTATCTGTCTCCACGAAGGAGCAATTTTCTTCACAATAGCCTCACTAAAGAGCAATACTGTTCGTTGTCGTCGTTTTAGAGCAATATCATCTACTGTATCTCCTCTAAGGGGAAATATTATTCACCGTTTCCAATAAGGGGATCAACATCATGAAGTTATTTATGGTATCTGCATTAGATAAACAAAATACCTCACTTTATCTCTACTTGGGAGCAATATTACTTATTGTGTCTTTCCCATGGATGAGTACAGTTCACAGAGTCTTCACTTAAAGAGCAATATTATTCACTGTACCTCAACTAAGGTGTAATATTACTCAACATTTCCATTGAGCAATATGAATCAGGGAGTCTCCATTTGGGGAGTAGTGCTACATGCTGGGTTGGTCAACTCTCTCTCTCTCTCTCTCTCTCTCTCTCTCTCTAACCAATGACCACCCTTTTTCCAATCCCATGAACTCACCCACTCGGCTGATTCTCTCTCTCTCTCTCTCTCTCTCTCTCTCTCTCTCTCTCTCTCTCTCTCTCTCTCTCTCTCTCCTTTCGTATCTAAAACTTCTTTCCTTCTCTTCCACCTCCTCCCTTCCATCTTTCCCTCAATTCATTCCTTTTAGTAGCCACCCTTCCCTCTCTCCTTCTAGATCACCATGGTTCTCCATCCCATAGAACGTGTAGTGTCCATACAAGCAATCGAGATGGAAAAGGTTTTTGAACACAATTGGCCGTGGCCCATGTTTTATGTACCTCCCCACTCAAGCTGGTATTCTTCAGAGGCTGGGTACGAGGGATAGGCCTCGTGTCGTCAGTCAGTCATCAGAATCTGGTTGTGTCATCAATTAGTCAATAGAATATAGGAATGTCATCAATAAATCAACAGAATCTGAGAGGGTCAGGAATTGGTCAACAGAATCTGGGAGTGTCATCAACCAGTCAACAGAACCTGGTAGCGTCATCAACCAGTCAACAGAACCTGGTAGCGTCATCAACCAGTCAACAGAGCCTGGTAGCGTCATCAATCGCCCAACAGAATCTGGGGAAAGTAGACTTCATCCAGTCAATCGGTTCGCCCAGCTGAGCAGCGCTGCTTTAACGTGGGACAGTGAGGGTAGTGACTGAGTGGTCGTCTGTGCTCGTTCCAACGTACCTACTGCTACTAACAACACCCGAGTGGGTGGAGTGGGCTTGGAGGGTCGTCTCGTCCTGCTCAAGGGTCGTATCGTCGTGTTTAAAGGGTCGTATCGTCGTTCTCGAAAGGGGATCTACCTTCCGTTGTGTTCGAGAGTTATATCTGCGCCCTCAAGGGTCGTACCGTCGTGTTCAAGGGTCGTACCGTCGTGTTCAAGGGTCGTACCGTCGTGACTGAGGATTTAAAGAGGGAGAAATGTGAAGTAATGGTGTCTCAGTAGGAGGTCAGGAAGACCTCCTACTGTTTGTCCTGCCAAGTAAACAACAATGACGTCTGAAAGGGTAGGATAGACGAGAGTGTGTGTATGTGTGTGCTCCGTAGTGCCATATTTCTCAGAGAGAGAGAGAGAGAGAGAGAGAGAGAGAGAGAGAGAGAGAGAGAGAGAGAGAGAGAGGAGGCATCATAATCTCAACTCATTCCATTTTCCTCTCCTTCTTCCCCCCCAACCCTCCCCTCTCCTCTTCCCGTCAGGCTTACCCTGCCATCAAAGTAGGTATCGCATGCACCAGGGGGGTATCCAACCGGGAGACAAGCCCCACAAGAGCCCATGGCGCCACGGTTGCAAGGCATCACCAAAACCTGCCAGATATGGAGAACCGGTCTATCTATTTCCTTCTGCCGAGACAAACCTTAAACTGAGCGTAAAAAAGAAAAAAAACTGCGTTGGTTCCCCTTCGAGGAAGGTTTTGCCCTTGCAAAATATTTCCAATATTATCTAAAGACTCTCTTGTACGCCATCCCCTTCAGGACAATGATTGTACGACCCTTGGGCACAGTGTAACGACCCCTTTTTGGGATCATAGAGCGTGACTTTTGACCTGAGCCTGGTGGATCAACCAATACACGTATCACTGATAGAAAATAGCTCGAAACGTTTTTCAACCAAACGTTGAAGCCCAGCGGGACCTACAAACGCAAACAAACAGATCCACTAGCTTATTAAAGGTCACGTATCAGTCAGTGTTGTGACCCGGTATTACCCTAACACACTCGATTAATTGCCTCTTAAAGAGAAGCCAACGTTTTTGCGTCAGTGGGATTTTGACTGGCAAGAAAATTGACGTAAACTGAAAGAAAAAAAAAATATCGAGTGATTCATTTCTTTACTCATGTCTGTCAACTGATGATCATGAGTTTGGATAGTTGTTCTATCTGCACTACATTTGTTTGAAGTTTCACCTTAGCGTTTATGATACGTAAGGAAGTGAGGGAAAGGATTGATAACTAGATCTTGAACTTCATAGGAATCACCTCTTCCGGAGATAGAACAGAATAACATAACGGATGACAGTAAGTTACGACGCTGGATGGCTGGTCTCAGAGTCGACACACAATATCCAACTCGAAGCTGCCCCATGAGATGCCAAATAAACACACAAAAAAGGAAAATATTTTAGAACATTTCTGGCACTAAAGTGACCAAGTTTTTATGTACTCTTACGGAGATGTGCATCTCCGTTCTGTGCCGCACTGCAGGCAGTGTTGGGGAGGGTGTGGGGCCTAGCCACCTCCCCCTCTCCTCTCTCTCTCTCTCTGAGGAGAAGGGGGATTGTGGGGGGGGGGGGGAGGATGGGTGGGCGGAACTATTAAACACTCATCAGGAACAAATCTGTTGGAGTAGCTGCCAAGTTCACCAAATTGCAGGAGAACACGACTAAGCCACCAGACGCAGGCAGGTTTAGGTTGACCCAGATGTGGCACGCTTGGTGACACTCTCTCTCTCTCTCTCTCTCTCTCTCTCTCTCTCTCTCTCTCTCTCTCACGAAGCTAAGAGTAATGTTCCTCATCTAAGACTTGGAATGTCCTTGGAGGTCGTGTGATTTCTTCATCAACACAGATTGGGTCGCCTTTGTCCCGACACGATGCTCAAAGTCTCCGTGGGTAGAGAGGATCCAAGTAGCTAAGTCATAGGTTATAAGTTTTATCTAACTCTATTTCTAAGAAATAGTATCTATATTTTTTTTCCAAAAAAATCGTTTATATCAAAGTTGTCAGTGAAAAAAGGTACCTTAGTAAATTGAAAATTCCAATCAGTGATGCAAGTCTCGTATTGCTGATTGTCATTTGCGAGTGGGAAGCGCGGAAAAAATGGCTTTATAAGAGTTGGCCCCAAAGAAAAGAAAAATGCATATTTACAGATGATTATTCTTGAAAGATTTTTGTGTAATGAGACGCGAATATTGGTTAAGATGTAACGTTTGTCCCATACGTAAGTGTCAGGGTTCTCATAATTGTCATAGAAAATAGAAATCCAAGGACACTTTGAACTACATCAAATTCGTACCATTTTCATTTATTTTCTCAGAGATAATGAAAACGATATTGAAGATCGAGCCATTTTCTGTAATATTATGTTGTGTACGACAACTTCAACCATATGGTTGGTCCTACTGCCCGTAGCTGCAATGCCGGGTGTACAATGTGTGACCTACATACATACACCAGGACATCTGCAGCGACGTGGCCCATTTGCCTTTGTGAAGTTTAGAACGTTTTAATCTTTTTCTTTTTTGCTGGTGTCACTAAGTCACGAACAACACACCATCTCGCTTGCCTGGAGGAGAGGTGTGAGGCAAGATAAAAAAAAAAAAAACCAGTTAATGGAAGATATGTTGTGGATCACGAGCAAAGATATTACTCGTATATCATCAGTTCATATATTCACGCGAGACAGAAAAAACATAGAAGTTTGTTGGAAATAGTGCGGGTTACACACACACACACACACACACACACACACACACACACTCGAACACACACACACACACACACACACACACACTCGAACACACACACACAGTACACTTCGCTAAGCACCTAACAAAGCATATGACGGCCATGGACTGGCTGTGTTGGTCGCAGCTGGAGTTCCTCTGTTGTCGTCAGGCGCTGGGGGAGAGACGAGAGAGAGAGAGAGAGAGAGAGAGAGAGGAAAAAAAGTCTGTGTTTACCTCAAGGTATTGACTGAGCACCAGACAATGACGGGAGTACAGAACAACACGTGTGTGTGTGTGTGGTGTGTATGTGTGTGTGTGTGTGTGTGGCGTGTGTGTGAGATAGAAGTATCTACACCTTTTGAGGGTTTCCTTGAGATGTAATATGCTACGACGCTGTGGTTTTATGTGTGTTGTGTTTATGCACGATGTACACCTCTACCACACTGGTGGGGAGAAGAGAGGCGTGCGGAGGGCCAAGGCAGAGGAAATCGGGAGTGTAGAGAGAGATATAGATAGATAGATAGATAGATAGAGAGAGAGAGAGAGAGAGAGGATAATCAGACATACAGGGAAGATGACAGAAAAGTTAAGCTGAGAATACGTGACAAGTAAATCAGGAATGTAGACACTCCTCTGTGTCTGCATTTCGATGTTCATAGATAAGTTTGCTGGGTAGTTGAGCCTTGGGCCTAATGACCGCCTGGATCTTAATCAAGGGCGTCAACCTCAAGTTATAACCAACCACCAAAGAGCCTTAAACTCCTTCCTTAGGTGTTCAAGTCGCTATACATCTACCAATCGAAAGGCGTCGAACACCTTCTTCAGGCGCTCAAGATAATAATTTTAAGGACATAAACTCTTAATGCAGTAAGAACATTGCTTTTAATCTTCGCTTACCAAGCCGACAATACCACAATGATGTGGTGGTATGAACTGTGGAACAACGCCTTTCTTGTGGGGTTCTTGTGGGGCTGTGTTGGTGCTGGTGGGCGCCACTGGCAATGATGAATATATCACGGAAACGACTGTTTGCTCACCATTATTGCTACACCATTCGTTCCTGATGTTTGGTGAGTAATCTCTTGTGGAAGGCAATATCACAGTGTTTGCCTATGTTTCCGTGAGTGTTTTGCATTGTTGGCATGAGGTATGTGTATTCCCTTGTGTCTGTTTGACTGACTGTATGAGTGTGTATGACAGTTGGTGAACTGCTGTTGGGAGTTTAGTCAATCAGGGATTGGAAGGGGTTCGCCTTTGTTGACTTTAGCCTCCGGAGTTAGCCGACAGCCATTCATATTCTTACATGGCAACAGTTCATCAACATCTTTTGTTGTCCTAATTAACATGCGTGACATGTTACCAATGTTTGTGAGTTATGTAACGGAAGACCTACATGTTTAATGGTTATTCAGTCGTTATAATTTTGCTGTAAGGGTTTTCCGTTTTCATTTAATATCGCTATTCTAGTACGTAACTTCGTAGAGAACCTCGCGGTGGTATTTCATTTCATCCATATAATTTTTTATCTCGAAGACTCTGGTCACAGAAAAGTGGAAGAATATTCTATGAGTTCGTGAGGAAGTAGAAATCATGTCTTTTAAGTATCAGTAGATCGTATCTGTTTAGGATGGAGCGTGAGAAGGTAAAGAATTCTAAAGCTTAGCCGTAGAAACAAAGAAACAGATATCACAACGTCGCATCTTAAACTGTTTAGTGATCACACAATGTCATGTGACGCATTGTCTTGCCAGCCCTTGTTTAGCTCCTGGCGGAGGTACAGAAGCTGCCAGTTCACGAGAGAGGAGACCGAAGTAATATTCATAGAAGAAGGAAAATAAACCCCACAATTGCCACAAAAGTCAGGTGTGTCACGTTTATATATATATATATATATATATATATATATATATATATATATATATATATATATATATATATATATATATATGCATAAAAAGCTGCCATGTTCTTTGATGACCATATTCTATCCTGGAGAGGGGGCATAGTGTTTCAAATTTTTCTCAAGTATTTCTTTTTCGTTTAATTGTTTCTTGGTAAGTCAGCTCTTGCTTAACTTCTGAAAACTTTTCCCTTAAGAAAGTTATTCTCTGGAGGGATAAACATAAAGAGTTGAGTCGACTTCCAAGCCTCCCTGTGCTTGCAAGATTTTTACACTTTAAAAAGTATTTTGAAAGCTCTGAACTTAAGACCAAGGGTATTTCATACACACACACACACACACACACACACACACACTACCCAACGCTAGGGTCAATGAACCTAACATGTCACAATTCCGTCCATACATAAAAGCCTATGTACACACCATATGGTCGACAGGCAGACGTGGACAACATACTATTTCGTACGTCTTGTTCTTTTGTAAACCAAGGATAGCACTTGTTTGTCCCTTGTGGTGATTACATATGGTTTTTCTAAGCTTTCCCTTACTGGAATATCCGCAGGAAAAACAGTTGATATAATCCACAACATGAGATTTAAGATTACCTGTTATACAACCTCCGAGGTATCATTGCATCAGGGGCGTATCCAAGAGCGTATGACGTCAAGGGCAATGACTCCCCCCCGCTCCCCCCCCCTCCTCCAGTGCCTGCCCCTTAAGCTGTGTAATACACGGTGAAATTAATGTTCAGATTCATTTTAATCCCTCGAAAGGAAAAAATAGAAACGGACGTCTTTGTATATCTGAATGTTTCAGTGATTAAACGCCAGTGGCTGATGAAGCAAACATTTTAGTTTTACATCCGAAAATATGTGTTTTTGATGGCGCAAATCTCTTCAACCTGCAAAAGCATATCATTAACTTGCGTCATCGACCTATACTTCTTTAACTATAGCCTTCACATCATATACGTCATCAGATACCATAAATATCCCTTCTTCCAAAATTGGTCTCCGATCTCATGACAGAATTTCTTGCGTTCAACACCAGCATTCAATTTTGTGAGAATTTGACTAATAGCAAGAACTGAATATAAATTCAAAGTTACACAGAGAAAGGCAAGAAGTTGTGTGAGTGACAGTGTGTACTCGCATACCTCACTCGTTTGTCCTGAATAGGTTCATATTTCGCCACCACCACCCGCGAACAAACCCTAGGTGCTCGCCTCCACTGCAACGAGACATTTGCACACCTCAACACTCTATAAAACAACTTTAAACTCATTTTCACGTTCATTCATGATTTACATGAGACTAGAAGTACGTGTGACGATAAAATGTGACAGACGACGAGAGATACAAATAAAAAGAAAAGGTCATTTACATCACTCACCGAATCTTATATTGTATATTTGTCAATGAAAAATAAACACATATAAATGTATATATATATATATATATATATATATATATATATATATATATATATATGTGTGTGTTTAAACTGTTTCGTTCCGGGTAGTTCTTGCACCGTGAAGCTTCGTTTCATTCTTGAATGCTTTTAGTTTAATTGTTGTAAAGTCTGTTTTTCTTAATTTTTCTCTCCAAAAGAACCCGTCAATATCACCATTAGATATCCACTAACTTCGTCCCTAATGTCACATTCATCAGAAATATTATTGAGGGAACATGTCTGGACTCCTAGCGAGTGAGCTGCCGATCGAGCCACTGCTCAAAGCTATGATATTATGTTATTTATATTAACAGTTATTTATCAAATAGAAAAACACAAAGCGAACTGGATCAGATATCAAAATCGCAAGCTTAAAGCCAGTAGGCTGTTATTGTTATCGCTTGTATGTCCAGTTGATTAAATACAATACAGCATTATATGTATATATATATATATATATATATATATATATATATATATATATATATATATATATATATTGAGGCTAACACAGCCACCGTTTTGAGGAGACCCAGTCATATTTCTCGCCACATTAGCATTCCGAAACTTCCAGTGATACTTCGAAAGCAAGAGGAGATAAATGGAGTTTCTTGGGACAAAGGGAAAGACATCATGAAATTCTAATGCCTCTGGTTCTCTGCTCTCTTTGTCATTCTCTCCAGAGAGCGTAATGACGGCTGAACTAAGCTTGGTTTTCTGGTCACGACATTCACCGAGGAGTCTTGGTGGGATGGGTCATATATATATATGATGCTAAGAAAGTTTTATAGCTGAGGGTTACCCAGGAACACATGGGAGACTTGATCAAACATCGTCATAACGTTGTCAACTTTGTAACTAGACGAATGCATTAAGGACGGTGAGAGACGATGCTCGAGCTGGCTTACCCTTCCAGGGACACGTAAGGAAACCTGACAAATTTGCTTCAGAGAACAAGGGAGAGGCACGTACCAGTCTAAGAAGATCACTTCCCACCCTCAACCTCACTCACGAGCATAACCGCAGTGATTCCTCAACACACCTGTTAACTCTGGGGAAAAAATCGAGTATGAGAGAGGTACATTTTCCCTGTCCCTTCATCAAATTCCTAATATCTTGAGAAGGACAGGAATAACAAACGTTGCTTAGTTACGAGGTGGACGCATTCCCTCCATTGGCTGTGGTTCGAAAGCGCTGGTTGAATGTACTCAGCTGTGTGTGTGTGTGTGCGTGTGTGTGTGTGTGCGTGCGTAAGTGTGTGTGTGTGTGTGTGTGTGCGCGGGTGAGGGGGTCGTCATTACGATCTCCCACTGGTGAAAAGTCGGACCCCACCACCCATGTTCTTCTTCGGCGTCAATAATATGATGGGGATTTCGTTAGAGTCATGAGCTTAAGGACTGTCTTCATTTCTTCTTCCTCCTAGTATCTTCTTTCCTTATTCTAACTAATCCTAGTTTACTAATCCTGTTAGCTTAACTAACTAACTAATCATGTTAGCTTAAGAAGAACAAGTTTTTGGTTGAATTGTAAGACTCTTTGAACTATCTAGATCGAATTCTGCCAGTTAGTCTTTGCTAATAAGGTTAAAATTACTGAGAATCTTAGCGTTACCCGTCGGGAATACACAAGTCTTGAAAGGAACCAGAAGCAAGGATAGGTGAACTGTCAAGGCAATGCAGGATGGAGGTGAGGGAGGGGCGACAGGATAGTACTAGGACGATGATTGGAGAGGAGGGATAGGGCCAGTATTTGGAGGGGTGGATAGCAGACCAAACTACCTCGTAAGTTTCTTTTATAATTCTCCATTTGCAAGCAAAGCAGCTGCTCTACCGTGGGTGATGGGCTAGGGGGCCAAAATTGGGAAGGGGAGGACGCGATGCAAATGGCAAGCAAGCAAAGGCAAAAAATAAAAAAAAAAATAAAGTGCGTTATGCTCGGTTGGGAATTTTTAGCCGTGGGTCGTCCACTGATGGCGTCGGGTCCTCCTGAAAGCTGAGCTATGAATTCTATTTACAGTTCCTTTTACAATGCGGGCGAGATATTTTGCTATTGGAAAAGAACGTAACATAGCCGGGGATATTGCATTGCTCCATTTCCTGGCCTCTCGTAACGTGGAATGGCTGATCATTCGCGTTATTGTACGAGAAGCTTTGCTATGAAGGCATGACCCAGGGGACGCAAGAGACACACTCCACCAAATGGATTACTGCGTGAGAGTACACACTCGAGGTGGACCACTGACTAGAGCAGGACACTTAGTTCCGACGGTCCACTCTGGATAGACTCTCAGTGGACCATTATGTCTCATTATGCCACTGAATGAGGGTATTCATCTGGGATATAAGTCACCCACTGTCCCTCTCTGGTCTGGTTTCACTTCCTCCATCTCGTAGGTGTACCTGCGTCACTTGTTCATCTACCCACTCGACCTGCAATTTGACCCAACTGACGTAAACCTTTAACCTCCTACCTCGTGAATGCAATCTGGGCTTGACATTCTGTCCACATCGATCTTACTTTTCACTTGACAACGAACATTGCCGTGTTAACTAAAATTATTATTACTCAAATCACTTGAGCTTTCCCACACATCTGACCTTCAGGTCTGCCGCCAGTGCTCGTTGTAGATCAGCAAGTAACGGTGGCTAACTGCAAGATTATACCGCTGGTTAGAGTCATAAAGATGGTCGGATAGAAGTCTTCTCTTTGAACCTTCCGAGACTGGCTAATGATATCCTTTGACCTCCCTCACACAACAAGTGGTCACCCACTCGCTTTCTGCCTTAACAACACCTATAAATATATGTGTTTACAGTGTTCTTTCCTTCCCTGCCACATTTTGCTTCTTTATCTCTCCTCTTTTTCTCGGTAGCCTTTCCACCTTGTGTCCTGAAAGTTCGAGGAAGCAAAGGGGATCCTGAGAAACACAGAATTGCTTTGCAGTGTGACTACTTAATACAAATCCTGACCTAGACTTTTTGATAGAATTTGGAGAGGGTTTCCATACCTTAGTCCTTGTAGTAAAGCGCGTTCGTGAGAGAATAGAGTGGATCATGGAGAGAGAGAGAGAGAGAGAGAGAGAGAGAGAGAGAGAGAGAGAGAGAGAGAGAGAGAGAGAGAGAGAAAGGGATCCTTAAAACCACAAACAGTTTCTACCTCTACCCTCCGACAGGCTGTAGTGATGTCATCAACGTCTTACTATTCACTGTTCTTTTCTCTCACGTAAACACAGACCATTAGTGAGATAGTCGCTGGCGTTGTTGCTGTAGTTGGCTGTCGTTTCCAGCCACCCTACCAGAAAGACCCTTCCCCACCAGCTGTTAACGATACACTTTTATGACATTAGAGATCCTGACGCTAACATCAACCCAGGTCACCTTTACCTTCTCCCTCCACACACACCACACACACACACACACACACACACACACACACACACACACACAAACTTTTCTCCCACAGAGAGCCAAGGTTCTCCAAATTTTATCTTGGTTACTAATTAATCTTCAGTTGAAATCATAAGTGAGGTATGGCTTTAAGACTTTATTCACTTTGTGTGGTTAGCCTCATGCAATTTCTTTCTTCTTATTGACATCATTGTAAGTTAAACTGTCTATTCATCTGGTTATCTATCTATCTATCTATCATCATCATCCATTTTTTCACTATCTATCTCAGATGGGTTGAGCTCAAACAGCCTCTCATTTTCCTCTCGCATTCACTCAACCTCCGTCCATAATATCCGATGATGTAGGGATCCCTCGTATACAAACCCATCCTGTGGGAACTGTGGCGAGGAGAGCGAACGGTAAGAGACCACCGTTGAGGTGAAGTTTCTCCTGTTTTTTTTCTCTTCCTGTTTTCCAGGATAAACCACCTGTTGTGCGGGCTCCGGCCGCTGGGATTCCACCTAGTGAATGTTCTGCTTCACTCCTGCGTCTGCTTACTCCTGACGCGGCTCCTGCTGCGACTGCTTCACCTGCCGCAAGGCACAGTCCTCTCCGCTGGGCTGATCTTCGCCACTCACCCTGTCCACACTGAAGCCGTGAGTGACGCTACAGCCCAGCTAGCATAGTCTACAACACCAGCTGTAGTAGTAGTAGTAGTAGTAGTAGTAGTTGTAGAGTTAAAGGCATGTGATACAGACGTACCAGTAGAAGTAGCAATAAAGGTTCTCCTTACAAACAACAGCGCTTGCAGTGGAGTGGTATTCTCTAAAAGCATCTCAGGATGTGGAATCAGACTCTATACAAGCAGCAGCTACAGCAGAGTTTTCATCTATAATCGCAGGGGTACCCGTAGTTATAGTGAATACTAGGAGGAGGAACAGTAGCTCTAGAATTATATGATATGGAATGGTAGGCAACATATTTGAATGTGTTCTTCCTTCCTAGCAAGAGACAGTGTTGAAGTAACGGGTATACCATACGTGACGTGTGATCTGCTTCAGTAGGTGACGATGTTGGGATAATATTTATACCGTACGTGACGTGTGTTTTCCTCCCATCAGGTGACGGGTTTGGTGGGCCGAGCAGACCTCTTGGCCTCTCTAAGCTTCTTGGCCGCCATCTTGGCCTACCACAGGTAAGGACAGTTTCCTGGAGGGGAATTAAGCCCCTAAATCTTCCTCCTCTTTACCCAAGGGAGGCACCTCCATTTTACCTTAACTCCCTCACCTCAGGGGCGTTTCTCTTCCTCTCTTCTTCTTCCTCCCCTCCTACCTCATCTCCTTTTCGCCTTCTTGCTTACGATACAGTCCATCTTCATTCCCATTACCCTACGCCAAAATGGAGCTTCACCACATTTTTCCATTATAAAGATACAGCCGTGGAATATAATGTGATTAGTTGTTTGACTTACTGAACACTACATATACTCCAGCTTTGCTTTATATTCTTTCTTGTGTGTGTGTGTGTGTGTGTATGTGTGTGTGTGTGTGTGTGTGTGTGTGTGTATGTGTGTGTGTGTGTGTGTGTGTGTATGTGTGTGTGTGTGTGTGCTTGAAACAAAACGAAGTTTTTATATGTGATGGACTTCAGTGTATTCGTTTATCACTGTAAAATTCACTTTTTCTCTCTCTCTTTCACTCTCACACATGGTCACATATACACCACACCCTACCACCAGTTCTAGGAGACAGGACACAACAAGTATAGCACACCTTCCTCGTGCCGTACATATAAGAAATTATACAGTGTTGACGTAAAGCCTCAGAAGAAGATTAATAGCCCCCTCGAGATGGTTTACATCGTAAGCTCCGACGAAGGAGAAGATAATCCTCCTAATTCAGTTACCTAATATGAAAGAAGATATATGTACAATACACTGCCAACAATATGTCATCATAGAAACTCCCTTTTTTTTCCATCCGAAACGAATCATTTCGCCAGTCCTTGATGAATAAGTGAAGTTAGTTTTCTCAAAGGAAAACCAGTTTTCTACATTTCCTGATACAGAGTTGTTCTCGGAAAAAAGGTTGGCAGTTGTGACCACCACTGAGGAGAGTTTCATGTAGTGCTGTTGTTGTCCTGGCGTGGCCCACAACCTCTGAGGTCACACAGACACAGATCCTCTGGTGGTGAGGGAGTTGTCTGGCGCCTCTCGTCCCTGGACGTAAACAAAGGAGGAGATACTCTCGCACCGACAGCCCAGGATGCTTAAGGACACAAAGTGGTGTAGTCTGTTGATCAAATGGACTACTAACATCTGAGAAGTTAGTTTAGTCAGTTCTAAATATAGAACAGTTTACATCTGAGATGTTAGTCTGCTCTATACATAAAACAGTTTACAATATCAAAGGGTTCTGTAGGTTTTCTTGCAGGTAACTAGCATACATAATAACCGACTATGAATTTTGCATTTTTTCTTTAGCATTCCAACTATTTTTGTACGATTTCTTTTATTTTTTTTTTTGTTTTTGTTTTACTCAGTAGTGACATTACTTTCCTCCACGCATGTTGTCGTCCCTCCTTAACACGAAAACAAATTGCTTCCCTCCGCCTGTACGAAGATGATTAAGTTACTAAAGACACCTCAAAGACCACGGAACACATAGTGTTACGAGCAACCCATTCTATAATGCAACTGTTTCTATCTTGACCTTACAGGCTGCAACGACGCGATCTTTCGTTGTGCTAACGTACTGTGTGTTAAGGGTATGTGTTATGGAATACATAGGAATACAAAGGAATTCTAACAGCAACGGACCACTGGGTCCTCTCAAGGGTGTTTGTGGTAGTGGAAGACATCAGATATCAGGTGTACATAGTGCAGCTAAGACCCACAAGTGCACTTTCATGTAATAATCACATCATCAGGGGAGATACAAGAAAGAAATATACGTCAGTTGATATACAACGAAGAGACGTAGCTATGACACCATTAGATACAGTTACATATACATAATTCAAGTACATGTTGTACATAGGTCTGCCTGGTATTTACATGATGAAATCCTCAGTGACTATGAGGAGAAATGTGAGGATTGTTAAGGCATAGTTTTCAAGCGGTTACCAGAACCCCATATATGAGTAACTGAGTAAATGCTAAACCATTTACCACTCCCTTCAAGATATCCTCGTAGATCTAGTGTTTAAATCTACCCCCTTTCGACCATAACACACACACACACACACACACACACACACACACACACACCCCATTCAGATTATTACATTTACCAGCGCCCCAAAGCTTCCTCATTTGCATATATAGAATCCAGTCCCTTATCACACATTCCTGTGCTATTGAGTTTACCAGGTCTCCCCCTCCCTAACCCCTTACCCTCTTGGAGAGAGATAGGCTTATGTAGAATCGTGTTAGCAGGTAGAGGGTTGCTTAGGTGTGTTTGGCCTCCAGGAGGTGTGTGTGTGTATGTGTTTGATAACTATTTGTGTGTTACGGGGGGGGAGAGAGAGAGAGAGAGAGAGAGAGAGAGAGAGAGAGAGAGAGAGAGAGAGAGAGAGAGAGAGACTCTCTTACACTCGTAGTGCCCCGTCTCTTAACCCTGAATATATTCGCCGTCTTTACTCCTTTATTTGCAGACACACACACACACACACACACAGACCTACCCAAGCTTAAGCTATAGGTGTGTATGCGTGTGTGTGTGTAACATTCTACAAACATTTCTACCTTCATGTAGACATACTTAAGGTTGTGTATGTTTGTGTATGTGTGTTAAGGCGTGTATACACCTATGTATCAAGACGTGAGAAGGTGGTTTGTGTATGGCTGGATTAGCTTGTTTGTGTCCCCATTATACAGAGCCCAGTACACCCTCTTTCTAAGGTCTTCGTCCCCCCCACCTACCACTGCAAGATGAATGTACTGAAAATCTTTCTTTCTTCTATGGTGTTCAAATCTTTTTTCTGTGTTCCGTTCTCTTTGTGTTATTGTACTGTCTTTCTTTTCTCTCTCTCTCTCTCTCTCTCTCTCTCTCTCTCTCTCTCTCTCTCTCTCTCTCTCTCTCTCTCCTCCTGCAGCAGATCCTCACTCAACCAGTCACCTCCGAGTTACTGCGTCCTCTTCCCGTATGCTGTTTGCAGCTCTTACTTTCATCACTTGACTCCCGTGTTGGACATAGTGAGTCGTGTTTCCTGGAAACTTAACATTCTTACACCACAGAGGCTCCATCGCTTCAGATCTGCCGCTCCTCAGGGAGTTATACGGTAATTCTAACGGATAGGAAGTTAAACATCGTCCCTATATATATATATATATATATATATATATATATATATATATATATATATATATATATTCTGTAAAGGTTCGTGGGATTTTTTTTATTGGGATATGGCCTTAAATGCAGTTGTGGAGAGGGTAGAGAGAGAGAGAGAGAGAGAGAGAGAGAGAGAGAGAGAGAGAGAGAGAGAGAGAGAGAGAGAGTACATTTGTGAGCTCTAGTGTGTAGACTGTAGAGGTGCTTTGGTGTGCAGGATGCGAAAAGACGACTGGTGTTTAAGGTGAGGACTCCGAGTGTGTTGGGTGTAGACTTGGGTGTGTGGAGTACACAGAGCTTCAGATGCGTTGGGTGTAGAATGTCCACTCGTGAAACCCTGGCGAGCCACATCTTCTAAAATTGAAAACACATCGAGGGGGAGGGAGAAGGACAGCTTTTTCTGTGTCCAGAGTCTCTGTACCACTATTGTCTCCACCACCACTGTCTGTAGTACCACTATGTGTGAGCACAGCCACCAGGTTAGAGCCAGGGAATACTGGCGTTCCACCAATAAACCCAACTTGCAATCTGGTAGCAGTCCTGGTAGTTAGTGGAAAGGTGGTATATAGTTAGTTCATCGACATTGTGTAAGTTTCTCCAACTTTCCCATCATGAAAGGTATACAAGGTTGATTTCCCACAACTGCTTTGTATCATTTCCTAGAAAGGATGATCAGGTGGAACGAATGCTTTATAATGATGGGTTCGAACTTGTATATTTAGTATAAGGATCAGAATTAAGAACGTGTCCTCTTTCTGTATTCAGGACTTATCATTTATTCGCCTTCATTTCCTCACCAGAGCGATAGAGGGCGACAGCGAAGACGCCGGATATTCAGAAGGAAGCGACGATGAAGGAGGAGGAGGAGGAGGAGGAGGATGGGAAGGAAGAAGAGAAGTACCCACTTGTATGATGGGAAGTGGCGTCAGTGGTTACGTCTGGGAGAGCAGCAGAAGAGGAGTCTCGGAGACCCTGCAAGATGGCATTGGAGGAGGGACGGCAACAGGAGGAGGAGGTGAAGGAGGTGCAGGAGGAGGAGCAGGTGGAGGAGCAGGAATGGCAGGAGGAGGAGGAGGAGGAGGAGGAGGAGGAACCTGGATGTGGATACGGCGCGTAGGGATCCTGGCTGGGGCTGGGACCTTGTGTAAGGAACATGCTCTCACCGCTCTCCTGGTGTGCGCTTCCTGGGATGTTGTGCTTCACAGGAAACATGTGTGGAGGTGAGTGTTTCTCTCTCTCTCTCTCTCTCTCTCTCTCTCTCTCTCTCTCTAGTTGAAATGTACTCGTGGTTTTATGACTATTGTTGCAACGATATCATATCTTTTCTCCCCCTTCCTCTCAGTTTTGGTCATCAATTCATTCCTCTTTTTTTTTTCCTCTCCTCTCATTTCGTGTACGTGGGTAGATGGTGAATGTGTTCTTCATTCTCTTCTTTCCAGATTGCTTTCCATGCAGCCTGCCAGCAGGCGTTTGAGGACCCTCTTCCGAAGACTCTTTTGGTTAACGGCGATGGTAAGTCTAGGAAAGTGACGCAGCCTCCAAGTAAAAATAGTCGCAATAAAGTAACCTTAATAAAGTGCTCATGTTAAAGTAGACCCCGTAATATAGCAACGTCCAAGGCCTGCCTCATACTGGAAAACTACCCTCCCCCCCCCCCCCACACACACACCAAGCTCCCATTTTCTCTCATCCCTTGTCAATACTGTGGTTCTTCGTCTTCCAAACCACCAGGTACCGTACCTCCCTCTCCTCCTCAACCCAGCCAAACCCCCCCTCACCCTCCAGAACCTCCCGTTCCCATAAGCTGTGGCGACGAACTCTCCTTCTCTTCTATCTTTAACTTTTTTTTTTTCCCCCCCTCAAGGGTAGGTTGGGAGGGGCTCAGGACCCTTTCTTACTCCCGAGGAAAGTTCCAATTTCTTTTTCTACGTCGCCCATAACACTGGCCTTCCTTTATTTCTTCAAATTCCGACACGTCAGGGTCGTGTCAACCATTAGATAAGCCAAGCCTCTGTAGGAACTAGTGTCCCTACGCTGCTGGTGATGCGGGAGAAAACAAGGAAAAAAAGGAAAAAAATATCCGAGAGGGAAAAAGAAGGTGGAAACTAGAGCAGGGAGGGGGGGAAAGAAGCGGCTTGAAGTGGCAGTTAAGGCAGGTAAATACAGCTGGCTGGCGGGTGCAGGGAGGAGGGGCGGCCGGGGGAAGAGCCCCGGGGTGGCTGTGCCTCTGGGCGGCCGCGCCACCTGCCTTTAATGGAATTACTTCCTTAGATGTAGTGGGTCGTGTGTTGTGGAGGAGGAGGAGGAGGGTGGTGACGGTGTGTAGTGGTGATGGTGGGGGTGGGTGGCTGGTGATGGCAGCTGTAGTGGCTAGACAGGTAACAGAGAGTGGTGCCTGGTGATGCTGCTAGTAGACAGACAGGTACATTATACATAGACAGGACAGCATAGTGTTAAGGCGAGACAGGTGTGGGTCAGATCCGTAAACACACACACACACACACACACACACACACACACACACACACACACACACACCATCTTCCTCAAGTCTTCCCAGGTTCTTCCTCCTCCCCTTTCTTCCTCCTCCTCCTTTTCCTCCAAACCCATCGACAGGATATATGTGACAGGCCAGGATTACCTCCCCTTTTCTCCCCTCACATACACATCCAGGCACATCGTCCTATATATAAATACGCACTTGTGCACAAAGACCGCCCAGGAATATATTAAACAAATTATTATCCTCCCATTTTCTAACCTATTAGACTCCCGTACTTCCCATGCAATAAACCTGTGTAATTCTTGAGTCTCCAGGATTATAAAAAGAGAGGGGGGGGGCACTGTGACAGTCCTTGGAGGCACACAGTGGACAGACAGCCTCGTAAAATGCACGGTCATAGCACACGAGAACGAACTTCGCCTTTTGTTATGTACAAGACAAATGGTGTCGGAAGGTTTACTCTTCCCGAATTTTTTTTTTTTTTGTGGGCTGGCCAGAGTAATCTTGTACATCGGCGTGAGTGTATTAGGCATGAGTGAATATACCTAACATACTTACACTTACAAATAGATAAGTATAATAACCTCCCTCCACACACACACACACACATTGTACATATCTATGTTTCCATGTATCGTTAGATATGAAGGTGTTTACCAAGATCTCTAACTCGTACTTCCATCTCGTCGTCTGGTCCTCACAGGGTGCGGCTATCCTGGCCCTTCGTCTGTGGATGCTGCGGGGCTCATCTCCAGCCTTCAGCGACCAGGACAACCCGGCATCATTCTCCCCCTCCTTCTTAACGAGGTAAGTCCGACTTAGCATCTTTCACTCCCTCCCTACAAAGCCGTGAGGGGAGAAGCACGTATTTACCCCTCCTACTGCTTACACAAGTAAGGATAACCCACCATCTTCCCTCCTCCCCTCAACCATCTTCATTCCCTCAACCATCTTCATTCCCTCCACCATTTTTCCCTCCCTCCACCATCTTTCCTCCTCCACCATCTTTCTTCCCTCCGCCATCTTCCCTCCCCCCAGACTAAACCAGCGAGGATTGCACGTATTTACTCCTCCTACTACTTAGACATGTAAGGATAACCCACCATCTTCCCTCCCTCCACTATCTTCCCTCCCTCCACTATCTTTCCCTCCCCCACCATCTTCCCTCCCCCCAGACTAAAACAGCGAGGATATACCAACATCACCCCCCATGCCCCACTCATACTAAAGCAATAATATTAAACCAGTATCTTCCCTTCCTCAGATTAAAACCTTAGGAATAAGCCAGCATCTTCCATTTCTCAGACGAAAACTTCCACAATAAACCACCTCACTGTTCTCTAAATCGAACCAGCGAGAATAAACGGCTAATTTTCCCTCCTTCAAACAAAAGTTATCTAAATACTAAACCACAATGTGCTCTCCTTCGTTGTAAAACTGTTGGACAAAAAGAAAAATCTTCCTTCCCTCTGTCTAAAATTGTTGGGGAAAAAATCGTGCTTCCTTCCTTCCTTCCTTCCTTCCTGCCTCCCTCATTACAGCAGGGCTGTAAGTATAGGCATCTCCATCTTTCCTCCCTCTAGCTAAATCTAGAATGGCAGACTGGTGGAAGAAGAGTATGAACTTTTTTGATACTAGGGATATGTGGTTTGGTGACCATTGTATTTTACTTTTCATAAGTTGATGTTTCTGTAAGATCTTGTGTTATAGAAATGTACTATGATAGGATGTGGATTTTGTTGTTGATTAAATGTATTTTGGCCGGTCAGCTGGGATGTATATTATTTTTGTTAGTGTCAGATGAGTTAGCACGTCCGTATACATTGTAATGTTAGTGGTGTTTGTGATATGTGGGTTGGTAAACACATAAATTTATACTAAGATGTTGGTTTTCACGTTTGTAAAGTAATGATAATGGAATGTGGGTATAAACAACCGTAGACTTTTGAAAAAGTGAAATGTTAGTTGAAATGTCCGTAGACTTATATATCCCCAGTTAGTGATATATAGGTAGGTAAACCCGTAGAGTTATTCTTCTTGCTCAGTTATATGCAGGTTTGCTACAGTAAAATACAGTGTGTTAAACTCGAAATTTTTGTCTCTTACGATAGTTTAATGTTGGAGGTGTTGATCATCTAGGTTTGGTTATACATGAGTGTATAAACTCTTCTTGTAAGAAAAAAAAATCATTTACTATTTCTACAGTGAAGAGGTAGAGCAGTAAGGCTTCCAAGGAGTATGTTTATTGTATAGTTTTTGTGATGCTGAAGAAACATGATGTCGAGAGGCATCTCTCACACAAATCACAGATATTCTAACACTAATTACAGTACTAATTCTAGAATAAGGGAAAGAATATTTTTGGCTTGAAATCACATACAACTCGTACTCGGGGGGAATTTTTTGTTTTTTACAAGACGTGTATGAATATAGCAAAAATTATACAAAATTGTGTTTTTGAACTCTCCACTTGCTTCCAAAAGGAAAATGAACTTTACGTGTTTTTAAAGAAAGTAATGATACAGACGCTCTCTCTCATTTTCAAGGCTCAATCAATAAACCAAAAAAAAAGAAAAATGGTAAAGTATTTGCAACCGGTTGGTAAGACAGCGACAAAGAGGACTTATAATGCCTCTCTCAGTATGCAAAATCAGTATGGAGGACTAAAGAGAAAAAAAAATCATTTTGCTATCAATGTAGTTACATGCGTTGACGGACATACAAGATAATGTCCAGTTTGGGTGTATATTTTCGACAATGGTGTAAACGACTTCTCTGTCGGAGAAAGTATTAACTTGTATTGCCTTTGTGCAAGACGACTGTTGGGATATTTGATGATATGTCCCAGACATTCAGCAGCTACTGTACGTATAGACACACACACACAGACACACACACACACTTCAGGAGACATGGCACTCCACACGAGTCAACTGCATTTGGTCAGTTTGGATTAAAATTTTCATCCCTCTCTTTCCCTCTCTGACCGGCCGCTCTTTCTCGGAATTCATTGCTTTCCTTTGCCTCATCCATCAGGGAGTTTTGTGCGCTCAGGCTATTGATTCGGGACATGTCATGAATGTTGCAACTAAAATAATCAACACTGCTCAGGCACAAGCCACGCAGACTCTTTTTTTCCCTCCCCTCCCTTTTAAAGTGCTCGCCAGGTTTCTAAACCTGATGGCGACGATGAAGTAGTTTGCAAAGTCCAGATATTACCATTATATGCGACGTAATGACGGGTTTGGCGTAATGGATTCCACTTTTTTTTTTTTTTATCATAGATGTAACTCTAATATTGAAGAGTCCAAACTTGGAAATGTAGGAGAAAGATAAACACGTTGCTTGAATGATTAGTCTAATATTTGCATTCATGTGTGTACTACATTACTGGAACTCGCAATGTTCACAAAGAAGAACATTTATGCACCGCCAGAATGTGTCAAAAAAAAAAAAGAGAAAGAAAACAAACTGTTTGTTGAGAGAGAGTTTGGTAGTCTGGCTTTCTGTTTTTTTGGTGAAAGCGAAACACTTTAGGTGGAATTTAGAAAAGGATTCGAACGCTGTTGTACAAACCAGTAGTGATAGTCTCTCTCTCTCTCTCTCTCTCTCTCTCTCTCTCTCTCTCTCTCTCTCTCTCTCTCTCTCTCTCTCTCTCTCTCTCTCAATCTTTTTCTTTTCGAGATATTTAACATTTGATATTTCCGGAAGTGAGATTGCTCTTGGTAAATAATTTCAGACTGAAGTGGAAAGGCTCGAGACGAAAACTGAAAGGAAAGTAATTCAGGCGTTGAAAATCTTAGGCAAAGTAAAGCTACTATTTGAAATCTCACTGGCACAAAGAATTGCACACACTGCCAACAAAGTCTGCCCTCAAGATCAATTCTTCATGGTGATCGACCTGACTTGGCCAATCTTTATACTTACATATGAAATCATAGAATCAAAGATCAGGGCAAGGGTAACATATGATCGTCTCGGATCATCATCTAAAAAAAAACCCCTTTTAACACCCCAAGTTTACCATCAGCTCAGGGAAGCAATGTTATGTCGAGTTTCATTACAGTCATGTTTATCATTAAGTAGAGTGCCTTTTCTTTTTTAGATAGGATGAATATATAAGTATTGTTTAGTCCCGTTGTACATTAACAGGTTGATATACATTCTGAGTTTAGTAAGTAACTATTTGCTTCTGTACCTTCATCCTTTTCCTCAAATTTTATAGAACCAGTGTCGTTCTCGAAACCTTCAATTAGGTCATGCTTCTCTCATACTTCAGTAGAAAAGTGTATTACTTTTTCTCAATATTGGGTTATTATTCAGGATCATTAAATAGAATAATAATGAATACCAATCTTAATCATACTCGGGGAAATTAATTAATGACACACTAAGCTTGCAAGCTTGACCTGTAAACCCTTGATCACGTGTAAGCTCGTGAATGTATAAAAGAGATATACAAGGAATTAAGTGATCAGATGAAAAAAAAAAAAACATTACGGTAGAATACCTGTACGAGTGAAACTAGAATTTGACCCATACCGCGTTACTTTTGTGTGCACTAAATTCACCCCTTGAGCACGATGGTGCGAGCCTTGAACACGACAGCACGACCCTTGGATGTAATAACACGACCTTTGACCTACTTTCAAGGGATCAGGTCATAGGTCACGTCACTTTAAGGCCATGCCAGGCAAGAGTCCTACCTCGTACTCAAGGAGTTAATTAGGTCCTCCCACTACAGCACACAACTCATGTTTAAATATCTTATTGATTATCGTATTGTCATACATCTCTACGTGAGAGAGAGAGCTCGAAGGTGCAACTCGGATGGCAATAATTTTGACATAGCTAATTACCATTTATAACCAGGGTTATAAAATGATCGTGTGTCAGTTATCTCTACAATCGTTAATCCTTAAACTTATCAGAAATGTGAGGACAAAGCAAAAGCTATCTTGGTGAGGAAAAGTTATAAATTCAGAGACGCTTTTCTTTTCACGCTCGCAAAAAAGGGGAGGTTTTCTATTTTGCTTCATGAATACCCAGACGAGCATCATTCCTGTCTTTGTGAAGCATGGCACGTCATGAGTCCGTCATGGTGCTGCCATGAACAGCATCGTTGGACAAGAACACCATCATATGTGTATCAATTTTGGGCTATTCATTTTACCTATATTCGTCTATATCCATCAACCTCTCACTAACTGGGTCATCTGTCCCACTGAACCAATGAACACTTCTAAACCTTCACAGGTCCCTGGTATCCTCTGGCGTACTAACTCCTGTGCTTCTTCTCCCCTTCCAGGATACTGACGTTCCTCTACCTGCCGGCGTTCAACGCGTGGCTCCTGGTGTGTCCCTGGACGTTGTCCCACGATTGGCAGATGGGCTCCATTCCTCTCCTCACCTCCCTCATGGACGCAAGGAACATCGCCTCCCTGGTGCTGTACACCGCCCTCTTGCTGACCTTCAGGGCCGGGTGCCTGAGGAAGGTGAGCGAGGACTTGTGTGTGTGTGTGTGTGTGTGTGTGTGTGTGTGTGTGTGTGTGTGTGCGTGTGTATGTTCATAGATTTAAAAAAGAATCGCGACCTCCGTATCTTTCATGCCATCTTTACTCTCACTGGGTATATGCACGAACACTTCTCGGTCATGAGATCGTGTATGTTCATTAGAACTTCATGTAACCACTCTTTATCTAACCATAGTATTAAGAGTTATTTTTAATCTGTATTTTGTGAGCCTCAGCCTTATATTCCAAGCTGGATATCAGCTCTATCTACCATCGATCACTAATGTACATAGTCCTTGCGATAAGGCAGTGACGTTATCGCACTACTAGTTTGAAGTTATGACAGACGTCAAGTCTTACGTTAGTCGGTCGCTTATACATAAAATGAAACCTTGTAACCTTAGCCATAATGTCTGTTATATCTACACACACACACACACACACACACACACACACACACACACACAAAACATACTCTCTACTCTCTATCTGTCACCATCAATATACATCACTGGTAATTCCCAGGACCACGTCAAATCACTCCCCAGTACTCCCGGTTATTCCCCCCAGATCCCTCTATAAACCCTCTCCACTCTCGGCCTCTCCCTACCTCCCCTAAATCACCCCTCTATATTTTCCTATTACACACTGTCACCATCCATCACTGCCTTATCGTCCGCTACACTCATAGCGTTCCTCTCACTGCGCACCATCTCTAATTGGAGAACAGCGTTCGGTCATAAGCGCCCGGGATAAGGCTAGCGTCGGAGGCCCAGGTTGAGATCAACAATAGAGCAAAGGTCGAGAGTAAACCTAATGTCAAAGCCCAGGTCGAGGCGATGATCAAAGTCAAGAGTGAGATCAGGATCTTAGTCCCAGGTTTAGACCGGATCAAAGACCAAGTTGAGAGTACATGTCTCTACGTCCTGCCAGTTAGTAGATCTGCTTGCAGGAGTCTGCCATTTTTGGCTGTGTTTTATCTTTTATGATCGTTCACTTCGGATACATTAGTAGTTTATTCTATCTTTTAATCTTTTTCGTTTTGCCTACGTTGTTTTTCTGTCTTGCTGGTGTTGTAATGGCACTGTATATATATATATATATATATATATATATATATATATATATATATATATATATATAGATATAGATATATATCGGTGTATATGATTTTTAGGGAAACATACATTCTCCCTCCCTCTCCCTTCCCCTCGGATTACCCCACGTCCGGCCCTCTCACTGCCTCTCCCTCTGTAGGGCCGGGAGGGCAAGGCGGTCCTGCTGGGGTTGTCACTGCTGGTGCTGCCCTTCCTACCCGCCACCAACCTCTTCTTCACCGTCGGCTTCGTCGTCGCCGAGAGGATCCTTTATATCCCCAGGTGGGTGCTGGTTAGGTACCGTGTTTTTCAGTGGGTGTCAGGTGGGTGCTGGTCATGTACCGTCTCTCAGTGGGTGTCAGGTGGGTGCTGGCGGTGTTCCGTGTGTCTAAGTGGGTGTACGTGTTACCACTTAGCGTGTTACTGAGGGATAATTCGTCACGATTTTGGGGGATCAATATTCACGAATGGAAAATGGAAAGCATTTGTGCCATTAGGTATATGCAATGTGATCGGTAGCCTTCCAGTTCCACACATGGAATTGGACATCATCTCCCTACATAAAGGACATCATGTAACACCTGATATATCCGTCACATATCTCTGTACTCTGTGTAACACAATAGTGCATCACGTACCTCCCGCGGGTAACACCAACAATAAACCCAGGTAAGCCCCACCAATAACAGTGTCAGGCAACATTAGCAGTAATAGGCCACCCTGGACGACCCTATTCACAGCAGCAGGAGGAGGAGGTAGCGTGGGACGTGGCAGATGCGGCAGACACCCAGCTCAGTTGTGCATACGTCACAAGCTCCACTCTCGAACACGCCTGCTGTATGAACAGGACCCTTCCATCCACGTTGATGTCTTGCCTAGGATCAACGAGCCATAACGAGTGTCTCTGTATTACACGTATATCTTTACCAAGGTCGTATATTCGTACTTACTCAAGGTTGATTGACGAGTTTACAGCTGGTTTAACACTGGACGATTATTATAGGGAAATTTGTGAGCACATGTGAAAATAACAGTGTTTATATGTTTTTTTTTTCCAGTAAACAAGTAACTTTTGCCCAAAGTCATCCATTTCATTTACTAACACGAATACCCATCGTTTGCAGGGCTAATATATTCCCCCTTTCTCCTCCTAAACTAACAAAACTCTCTCCAGATGAAAAAGAAACCCTATCCTCAGCCAAATTGACTCTCTCCCCAGACACACTTGTCCTCTCCACAGCCCATTATCTATTCTTCCAGCTACATTAACCCTGTCACCAGCAAACTGTCTAACTCCTCGACCAAACTAATCCCCCTCATCACAAACTAATCTTTCTCCCCAATCACACTGACCCTCCCTCACAGTCAAACTAACTTTCCCATCACAGAAACTCAACCCCCTCCCTGATCCTAAGACTAGCTAATCCTTCCTCCCATGTCCTCAGTCTCACTTACATCTCCCTCATCAGTCCAGCTTATCATTCCTCCAATATTCCCAGCTTCACTAACCTGACCACCCCCCTCAGACTAGCTCATCCTCCCCCTCACCATGAACCCAGCTTCACTAACCTGTCCCTCTCAGACGAGCTAATCCTTCCTCCCATGTCCCCAGCCTGGGCTACGCGCTACTGGTGGGCGTGGGACTGTCTCGGGTAGGGAGGCTGAGGGCACCTTGCCTCCTCCTCCTGCTCTTCCTCTTCTCCTGCAGGACGCTACAGAGGAACCGCGACTGGGATTCGAGGGAGACGCTCTTCTTGTGAGTCCTCTTGGTGACTGATTGTAACCGATCAAGATTGGTAGTGTTTATGGTGATCCGTGTGTGATTGGGGCTATCACTGAGGGTGATTAGGAAGGACTATAAGGCTAATTGGTTGCTTGTGGTGGCTGCTGGAGGCTGAATAACGAGGGATGATTGTGGTGATGGTGGTAGTGGTTCTTGAAGAGGGAAATGGTGGCACTAATGAGGGTGTCGACCCTGGATGATAAGATGAGGCTCGGTCAGAGTGTAACACTGTGTGCTCGTCATGATGTACAAGTTATTGGTAAAACTGGCTGATTATCCCCCCTGAAATACTCAAGCCTTTTACTTGGTAACAATTTATTTCCACTCCTCGTAATCCTTTCATTTTCATATATATATATATATATATATATATATATATATATATATATATATATATATATATATATATATATACACGGTCACAGAGCGGGACTGCGGACGCTGCCACACAACGCCAAGATGCACTACAACTTCGCCAACCTGCAGAAGGATCTGGGTAACTCCGACCTCGCCAAGCTCCACTACAGCGAGGCCATCAGGTGAGTGAGTGGCTTCTCGTTCCACTTTACTCCAGACTTTGATATATATATATATATATATATATATATATATATATATATATATATATATATATATATATATATATAGAGAGAGAGAGAGAGAGAGATGGATATATATTCCTCCATCTTCCTTCTCGACTCCCTACCTACCAACCTCTCACAATCACACGTTCCACTCCACCAACGCAACTCCCCGAAACACTGTCCAATACGAAACGTCAGGACCCACATACAGGTCTCGCCCGTTCAGTTCTCCTCATCTGCATACAACAGATGGCACCTGACCTCTGCTCTACATCAATATGGCAACGGGTTTCCCCCTAGAGTGATCACCTCACCCACACCCGCTTTGACCAGATGGCGTTCGCTGATCTCCATCCGCCTATCATCTCTCGCCGTAGTGGAGGAATGAATGTCTTCTTGTAATGCTTCTATAACTGTCTATAACGTTTTCTATGTCTATCTATAATTTGTTTTTTTTTTACCCAGTGTGAACTACCCATTCTACTTCCCTAGACTGTCTAGGACTTTCATCTTATATTCACGGTGTCCATTTCACGAGTCTTGGTTCTCTGTCATACAGACTTGGCCCCTAACAGCAGAATGATGTCATTACCCACTGAACTCTGACAACAACATGGTGTCAATCCCTACTGAACACTGAAAATAGCATGGTGCTAAGCCCCACACCCTGACCACAGTATGATGTCAATCTTCAAACTCTGTTAACGGCATGGTGTCAATCCCTATTAAACCCTGACAACAACATGGTGTTAATCCCTATTAAACCCTGACAACAACATGGTGTTAATCTCCATTAAACCCTGACAACAACATGGTGTTAATCCCTATTAAACCCTGACAACAGCATGGTGTTAATCCCTATTAAACCCTGACAACAACATGGTGTTAATCCCCATTAAACCCTTACAAAAACATGGTGTTAATCCCTATTAAACCCTGACAACAGCATGGTGTTAATCCCTACCGCTCCCTAATAACTATCCCTCTCATTGGCCATATCTCCAAAAGCCATATAATTCCCATCACACAGATGAGGCAATTAACGACGCTTTCTGCTAATTACCAGTCGGTTGTTGATGGTTATTATGGCTCTCACAGATCACCACAGGCCGAGCTCTGAGGCCGTCCGTTGCAACCCGTTACCACAGATTAATTGCAGAGATAAAAGTTGATGATAATATTTGATTGGAAAATGGAATGGCCTCCTTCATGAAAAAAAAAAATAATGTTCATCATGAAGCTCCGGTAAATTACTTGGTACTGCAAAAGATATAAAACGATATATATATATATATATATATATATATATATATATATATATATATATATATATATATATATATATATATATATATAAGGCTTTTGTTCGAATATTCAAGCGATGAAAATAACATCACAGCTCTCGTTAAAGTAAAATTATGAGAAAAAAAAAAAAATTTTGTAGTTTAGGGTAAAACTTCTGGAACAAAAAGTATAAAAATCCTAAATTTTTATACCTCGTCTCCCATCCACTTTAGACTATAAGGTAAATGAACGACACTGCAGGTTAGAGAGAGAGAGAGAGAGAGAGAGAGAGAGAGAGAGAGAGAGAGAGAGAGAGAGAGAGAGAGGGCGGGCCAACTAATACATTATATTCTCTTTTTTTTTTTACGCTGTTAACAAGATCTATAATGATAGAGGGATTGGAACTTTATTTCGGAAACACACATTAAACTGATGAAACTCGAACGCTGAGAGCATTTAATTTGGGAAATGGTAGGTAGCGCAGGCAGTCGACCCACGGCAGATGGTTCGACTCCCTCCCTCCATCCCTCCTACCCCACACCTCCTTCCCCCACCCCCCCTCTCCCTCTCTCTCTCTCTCTCTCTCTCTCTCTCTCTCTCTCTCCCTCCCTGCCGAGCGAACGCCATCCTCTCCCTTCCTCCCTCCCTCACTCCTCTACCCCCTTATTCACAGCTGTGTCCTGGGTGTTGGGACATGTTGGTGTGGCTATGATTAAATGCCTGGCTCCCTCAACATTTGAGAAAACCATACATATATATATATATATATATATATATATATATATATATATATATATATATATATATATATATATATATATATATATATGGTTGATGATAGCTACATTTCTCTCATGAACAGTAAATACCTTCTCTCAGTCTCTCTCCCTATCAGTACCTCTAACATCAGACTCGTTATCTCTCCATTTACTTATCTATCCGACGATCTATCACTCCCATCCGAAACAGGAGGAGATAGAGAACCTATCTCAAGGACAGCTAGGAGTTGTCTCCCCCCCCCCCCCCCCAGGGCCTGAGTGCAGGTGGCGCCTGAACATCGTGGGTGCCCAGGCCAGCAAGGGGGGGCGGCGGAGGCTTCTCCTCCTGGTGACAATTGGGTCAATTAACGAAAGTGAAGTGATATGAAAGCCCCTTGTCACCTTCGTGAAAGTGAAAATAAAATCCAAAGGCCAATTTCTCTCTCTCTCTCTCTCTCTCTCTCTCTCTCTCTCTCTCTCTCTCTCTCTCTCTCTCAGCCCAAATTCAATGGATTGAATGGCAGGGGGATAAATAGGAAAAGAAATACATCTTTACTGTTTACTAACTTGAAAACGCTTCGACTCCATCTTAAGTGTCTCAGATCCTGAGACAGAGTGTTGACATTCTCGATAGATACAAAAAGACACGAATGTGGATGACGTCGCCAGCTATCAATAACTCGAGACTATGTTCGAGTTGTTCATCTTCCCCTTTAAAGCATATCTAATCTATTGCCGAGTGCAGAGCGTAACGTAATATACGTAAATCCACCTGTAAATCATACTAGAATATGTCTCGTGACTTTCGTTGTGATAAATTCACTTTATAGGTCTCATCTCATTGAATTATTTCCATTTCTCTAATCGTCCTTGAGCTTCAATTACATTTTGATCAAAATATTTTAATCATCTCTCACCACTATGTGCAGGTAACTCAAAATCACAATAGAACTTTTCAATGTACGTCTTTACTTTCGTCCCCCAGACCTCCTCCTCCATTTGCTCTCGTCTGCACCATGTATGTTGTCCTTCGAGCACTCAGGAACCATTTCTTTCTAAAGTCAACACATGGTTCTTTTCCTCCTCCTTTCATCCTTCGTAGCTGCTTTTGTCTCCTTGCCTTCCCCCACTTAACTGCAGGTTGCGCCTGACTTCCATTCACGACCTTCCGGCCATTGCTGCCAGTCACTTGCACACAGTCAGTCCTCCGTACAGTCGCTGGGTACAACGTGACATTCGTTCTCTGCGCCCATCCAATCTCAGGAGCCGCAACCCGACCGTCCTCCAGACTCGTAAACTTCCTGCAGGAAAGCACCTCACACCCCGCCCTGTCCCTCCTTCGCCCAGGCCCTCTACCACTCCTCCCCTGCCTGGGACAACACCTCACTTCACTTAGAGAGAATTAGTCTTAATTCTATGAACTGGGTTTCCTCCTTCAGTCTCCCCGCCTCCCTTCCCTCATGCCCCAAATGCATCCTTTTTTTTCTTTCTTTCTTCACGTTCAGAGAAAGTATACTATGTCGGGAGCCCTGAATATCTACACATTCCTGGTTCCTCCTTATCACCTATAATTTCTTCAAGACTTTATCTGGTAAGCTTGGCTGCGCGAGTTTGGAGCATGTCGAACTAGCGACTCTCAAATCCCAGGTCATGACACAATCCCTTCAGCCAGCGCCCAACACAAACACACTCCCCGTGAAGTCTAGAGACGCCATATATGAATATTTCTCGCCTACTCACTTCAGAAACAACCTTGATGCATATATTTGTTATAGCAGAGCATACAGCGTTGCTGTATTCATGATAACGAAATGTGCAGTCCCTGTCTACTTGGTCTGGGATATACGGGAGCGTAAGGCATACAGCCGAGATACGATCAGTGACAGAACTTCTGAAACGACGGTACACACGCTTCGAGTGAGGCCATTAGCAGGTGGGGAGCAGGCTAGGTCCTACACGACCCGGCCTGCAATTGGGTCTGGGGGTTTAGTAGAATAGCAGACCATGGAGGAACGCAGACCATGAGGAGGTGGTGCTGGCCATATGGCAAGACACACACACGAAGGAAAACTCGGCTGGTCTGACGCATTTGCCATCACAAATAAGTCATCACAAACAGCTATTCCAGACAGCGACAAAAATCGTCGAGCGAGCAATCGGCAGGTTTAATCAAGATCCGACACGGAAGAAAGAAAGAAGAGAAAAGAACGGAAGTATAGAGTACCTGCCGCCGGGCGATGCTACCCTCCTGTAATGAAGGGAACAAATGAGACCAGAGAAAAATACACAGCAACTCGGTACATGATCCTGGAAGGGGCTTGATCACTGTGGCCCCCCCAGACTCAATCATCATCATCTCCATCCCTCTTCCTCCTCCTTTGTCCTCCTCCTAGCTCTTCCCTCGTTCCTTTCCCTAACACTCACTCTCTCCAAGACGACGGTAGAAGAGATAGTCAAACACCCCGATTTTAATTCTCTGTCTTACAACGCGTCGGTGGAGTAGCGAGGGGGGAGGGACAGGCAATATCCAGAGTCGTAGATGTGATTTCCAGATATTGGAAACCTTGTGAATCTTCCCTGAACATCCCTGGCGACAGAAGAGGCGGGAAGGGTGATATTCGGGCGTCCAGAGGCGACGATCTAACCCTCCAAATGACGAAACTCTCGCTGGAGAACTAAACTTCGTAGACTGAAGTCCCATCTGAATCCCTTGTCATCTATCGCATAGGTTCTAACAACAGAAGCTAACAATAGAAGCTAACAACAGTAGCTGACAATAGAAGCTAACAATAGATTATGTACGTGAACAAAAACTATCATACCGATTTTAACAGTAGAATCTAACAACAGAAGCTGACAATGGATTAAGTATGTGAATACATCTATCATATCGGCTCGAACAATGGAATTCAACAATGAAAGCTAACAATAGGTTAAGTACGAGAATGACTTATGGAATATGATGACTGTTTTTGCTTCTAAAGTATCAATTCACATTTGGTGTCGTTCTGTTTTCTACATACGCACGGTAATCGATGACACTTCCCTGGAGGACGGGAGAGAGGAGGAGGAGGAGGAGACGATGAAGTGAGAAGGAAGAATGAGGAAAGAAGAAGAAGAAGGAGGAGGGGGAAGGGAAGGAGAAATGATGGAAGTGGGGAAAACCATCAGCCTCTTCATAAATCACGAAACGACAGTTTTCAGAACAGAAACGAATCTGATCATGTCTGCGTCTCGGACAGTTTGGTGTTATCAGGTGTCGGTAAACCTCCTGTTGCTCTCCTTCTCTTCCTGCTGTCCTCCTCCTCTGGATCTTTGTCTTACCTCCTGCTTCTCTTCTGTTGCTGTTCCCCTCTTCCTGCTGCTCCTCCTTGGATAGTCAGCCCATCTGTTACGTCCGTGTCCCAGCACGGGTCAACAGAAGGAGATTTCCTGGAAAGAAATACTTTTAACTTGGCTAAAATAAAGAAAGAAAGACGCCATAGATACAAGAGGCAAGTTCTATGGCAACATAAGGGTGCAATTTTACAATGCCTTCTCCATATAATGCAAATGAATGCTCCTTAGAAAAAAAAGGGAAAATCCCCGGATTACAAAAGTTTTCTATACAAAAGACTTTTAGGATTCTTTTTCTCCCCCTGGCTCTTCGAATGGTTCTCTGTATACACATAAAAGCCGAGGGACTGGGGCGTCCTTTTGGTGGTATGGTTTACGCCATCACGCCAGAAGACGCTGCTGCGATAGTCCATCCTTTTTCCATCTGTACAATTTCTTTCTCTTTGCTTTTTCAGTATCGTGTTGCCTTCGTATCAAAGCCTCTGATGATTTTCAAGCTCATACACAAATATATGATCAGTAATGGCATACATGTATCTCATATTTTCCTCATGTATGAAATTTCAAGAAATCTTTCCATAGTTGAGCTGAAGACACCTACAATACCCTTGGCTGCAACAGGTGCCGTTCCTTCTCCAGTATTTCCCACGTAAGGAAAATTTCATTACGATAATCTCCCTCCACAATGGCTACCCTGAGGCCCCCACCTTCTCCTACTGCCCAGGTACAAAAGGCTGTTGTGCCGAACGTATATACCCGAGAACAACAGAGGGATTGAAGTTTCAATTATCTGGCCATCCTCAACAGTCCTACTTATCATAGTACCGGATTAACTCTCCCCATTATGTGCTTTTATATATATATATATATATATATATATATATATATATATATATATATATATATATATATATATATATATATATATATTCTACGTCTGTTGATTATCCTCGAACCATTTTCTTCAAACATTTTCATTTCTACTGACATTCCATTTCCCATTCATATTTTCATAAATGTGTTCATCATCATAGTCTCTTTTATTCCTATATCTTCTTCCCTCACACTACTTGCTCCCTTCGTCCCTCCATCGCCTCTCTCTCGCCTCCTCCTAGCTCTCCTATCGTGAGGCACTTCCCTGTGATCCACAAGACCTCTTACATCTCGGAACCAAACCTCTTCTCTGAGGTACATTCTCTTTTATAGGACACTAAATCAGATGTAGAATATGTAAATAGATCGGTAGATAAGGTATTGAATTCTTCATTAGCCAGCAGGGGATGAAACACAAGAGAAAAAACAATTTATAGGATGTTTAACTGGACAATCATTACTTACGTATACCAACAAGTGCTGAACTCTTGCCTACTTTAACCATGTGAGCTGGGTGTATACCCTCCTTCCCTACAAATGCTGAACCATTCCTTTTACCCACCTACCTTCTCGCCCACTTGCCGAGCTCTCTTCTTCGCCCCCTTGCCCACGTACTGAGCGTACTCTATCTCTCCATGGCCACGTACTGAGCGCACTCCATCTCTCCACCAGACTGTGGCCTGGACACTCGAGTGCCCACAACAACCTTGGCACCCTCGTCAACGACACATCGGAGGCCGAAACACACTTCCGTCTGGCGTTGAAAGCCCATCCCCAGCACGCCCACGCCTACTACAACCTGGCCAACCTTAGGCAGTAAGTACCAAGTCTTCATATATATATATATATATATATATATATATATATATATATATATATATATATATATTGGAAAGGGTCACGATTTTGCGCGTAATCAAGATATTCCTGAGTCCACGGAGAAAATGAAACACGAAAAGTTCCCAAGTGCACTTTCGTGTAATAATCACATCATCAGGGGAGACACAAGAGAGAAATATAACAGTCAGTTGATATACATCGATGTATATCAACTGACTTATATTTCTCTCTTGTGTCTCCCCTGATGATGTGATTATCACACGAAAGTGCACTTGGGAACTTTTCGTGTTTCATTTTCCCCGTGGACTCATAGGAATGTGTATATATATATATATATATATATATATATATATATATATATATATATATATATATAAAGAAGAGAACGTATAACGTGTTAGTGGCAAGGAAACCCCTGCTGGGGAACTTTTCTTGCCAGGGGAAGGCACAGCACTTGATGCAGGAAGTGTGGAAGAGAGGGAGTTGGTATTGAACACACACACACACACACACACACACACACACGCCTGCAGCGACAGAGGCAACTGTGAACCATATTTTAACCAACAATTGACCAATACGTCCATCAACCAGGATTTGAGACCATTAGGAACAAGCAGTTTTTTTCTTCTTCCTCTTATCAATAAGACACAAGGAGCGATCGATGTGGACGAGGCAACATTTTCTCTCGACAAGAAACCCTTTGTCGAACATGACGTCTGAGCTGTGGCCACGATCATGAAAGATTCAACATGAATTTCGGAGCGCCCTGTGCACGCGACAGACAACATACATAGCTATCAGTATTCTAACTCGTTTTATTCCACTAAGTTTTGTATATCAAGTAGTACAGACGTGTCTGTATCATCTCTCACGGACTTGTCACCTCACAAACGCTGGCAATAAGTTTCTCGTGAGGAGTAATATAACATCAAGTATTCAGTCTCTTCTGGCGAAGCTTTCACATAAACATTTGCAGCGTCGCTTCTTCATACACACGGTTACGTGTGATATTCTACAGATACATCCAGCTCGCTACATGTTCTACATACACACCCAGCTCGCTACATGTTCTATATACACACCCAGCCCGCCACATATTCTTCATACACACCCAGCCCGCCACATATTCTTCATACACACCCAGCTCGCCACATATTCTACATACACACCCAGCTCGCCACATATTCTACATACACACCCAGCTCGCCACATATTCTACATACACACCCAGCTCGCCACATATTCTACATACACACCCAGCTCGCCACATATCTTACATATACACCCAGTTCGTCACATACCTTGCCATCGCCAATCTCTTGCGATCACCTTCCGCCAAAACAACACAAGCACCGGAACTGTAAACCTCTTATACAAGCTACCACCATTTCTCTCCTCTGAAACGCTGTCAGGAGCATAGCGTCTATTCTCTATCATAGTCTCCCAGAAAAGATTAATTCTGTGAAGTCTGAGACTCCCTCGTTAACGGCGCACTGTCCTAACCAGCAAAGCTTGTGTCTTTCATAGCTTCTTCGTGAAAGTATTGTTGACTCAAAAAGTTGAATGAAAGTATATATATTTTTCTTCTATCACTTCCGAAGTATAGAGTTTATCTCTGTATTTGAAATGATCAAAGTACGTGAACCAGTGTGGAATTTTGTCCATGAATTTGTTCAGTGACGTGGTATCAAAGTAATGTGTTACTTTTGAAGGTTATGGCCATGTCAGAGCTTAGGTGGTAGTAGATATCTTACAATATATCAACTTTTTGCGCCCTTCTTTTCGAACACGTTCTCTCGGGCACTAAATGAAGAGATTCGACTGGCCTGGGTGGCTTAGCTTAGGAGTCACATCCCTAATAGATGATGACATATTTCCTCAGCCATTACCAAGCTTTAGTGATTTAGTCCAAGTGTGAACAGAGTTCCCGCTACCAGTGCACTTGCCAAGCGAGTACACACTGCTACTCCCAACTGCTCTTTGTGAATGATAGCGTTTGTTGATAGTAGTACATGTGGCTTATTACGTCACACTGAAAACAAAAGGGAAAAAGTTCTTCAGCAGATTAATGTTTGCCTGTAATATCCCAGAGCGGCAACGCTTCCAGGAAAGGGAGACACAAAAGGTTTCATTTCCCCTCCTCTCGTACTAATTTCTCCCGCCGGCATCAAACCATTTCACAATAATATGATCCCAATATAAGTTTAGATGCGTAAAGACGCGAGTTCTCGGCTGGAAAAACAAGTGAAGTGTACGTGGTCTTGCATCAAAGTACGTTCTACCCCCCCTCGAGCGATGTTCATACATATAGACAGGTGTGGCATTTATCCAAGTTTATCCGCAACGCTACCTAACCCCTGCAGCGTCGCCTTCAGGGCGGATGTTAAGGGACTTTAATGAAGCCTGTGCTTCGTCCTGGTTACCATAAAGTTACAACGGACCTGTACCTTCCCCACACTCTGGTCTGCTGCAGGAGTCATATGCACACCCAGCCTCTCCTCATCTTCAGATATTTGTCTATTACAGTCATCTGTCCCTCTTTATCCATTTATCCATATCCTTAATATCGCCGTCCTGACACGTTCGGTAGCGAAGATGATGCAAAGATGATGTCACATTCGTGATTGAATCTGGATCTAAGGGTGTTACAGTCATTACCTGACTCGATCTACACATCCGTGATAAACAACAGGTCTGACCCTCGTAACTTTGGTTACGCAGGAGATAAAAAGAGAGAGAGAGAGAGAAGAGAGAGAGAGAGAGAGAGAGAGAGAGAGAGAGAGAGAGAGAGAGAGAGAGAGAGAGAGAAATCCAGGAACTCGCTAACATCTGATAACTGTTTATATCCGGCTCGAAGTTTAGTATGCGTTCACTGACCTTGGACGCGTTTCCCGTGGCAACGGCGGACGTCAGCGGCTCCTGTAGCCTTAAGGACCTGAGCACATCCTGTCTCGCACTTTATCTGGGCCTTGGGGAGCGAGCATGAGGATCATGAGGCATATCAGTAGGATGATGAAACGTTGCGCAATACGCGGGGAGGAATATTGCTTTCTTCTCCGACTCTATATATACGTGACATCCAGAAAATTTATCCGGATCATCCTACTTATATATTCTTTTAAGGTTATAGTCCCGAGTGCTGGAGTTACAGGGATGTATCACAGAGTTTATGGCTCTGTTGAATTAGTTAGTTCCCACAGAGACAGACTAGAAGGTTCTTTCGCTTCGTATCTCGCCAGACAGGACCACAATCACGATTCCACAAACACACACACACACACACACACACAGGAGGGGATAGGTTATCTCGACGCGTTGCCTCGGCGTGTGCTTCCCTACCAGCCTTACCTTTAGCGGGAGCACGTCTACCATTCCTCATTCTCCAACGCACAGAGTTGTGTTGGAGAAACCATCATACTCCCGGAGGTGAATGAACCATTACCTCACCCTTTCATGATGGAGAAGCTGTTCCCCCTCCCTCTTTCTGTTTCCCATCATACAACAGGAGTGTTGGAGAAGAACATCGACACATATCACTTTCCCTCACTTTCTCTCCCGACAGACAGCAGGACCGTGTTGGAGAAGCGGTGGCGCTCCTAGAGGAGAGCTTACGCTACGACGCCACCAACCGGGAGGCGGTGTCGGTCCTTGCCGGGCTTTATAGAGACGCAGGACGTCCTACGGACGCAGAGAACCTCCACCTGGCGCTGCTGGCGGCCCGGCCCTCAGACCCCGTCGTCCACACCAACTTCGCCGCCTTCTTACAGAGAGTCGGTGGGTACCATCGCCCTGGGCGGCTGACGTGGCCCGTCTCGACCTGCGAGGAAAGAAGGGAGTGCTTACGGCCTTCGGGGAGAGAGAGAGAGAGAGAGAGAGAGAGAGAGAGAGAGAGAGAGAGAGAGAGAGAGAGAATTTTTCTAGAGTACATCAACTTGGTTTTTCTATGTTCTTTCCGATAAGAATCTACTCCACACTTCTCAGGTTTATTCCTATCTCCGCCCTCGCCCCCCCCCCCCCTCCCCCTCTCTCTCTCTCTCTCTCTCTCTCTCTCTCTCTCTCTCCCTAGCTCTTCACCCCCAATACACTGCACATAAGCACACACACACACACACCCCACCCTCTCCCTCGAATCTCCCCCCCCCAGCCTCTCCCCAGTTCCTCACCCCATCGCTCCCTAGCCACAATCCCGGCTCCGGACGGAAATTGAACTGTCCAGGGCGCACCTCACGAGGGGGTTAAAGACACATAAATCCTCGCTCAGCGTTGTCTCCCTCACCTGCCCGGCCTGCCACGCACGCCTCTGTATACACGCACACACACACACGATGGAGGTAAACTGAAGAATTAGTGATATGCAGATGGCATTCAGAAGTTTAACAAGTTGTACGACTGTTAAAATGGTTTACGAGACGAGTGTGAAACCCCTTATCCTTACAATGTAGATTGGTAATCACTAATATGTACTTCAGCGCGCCTGTGCCCACACACACACACACACACACACGTACATTCTCTCTCTCTCTCTCTGGTCGTAGGTGCTCGTAGGGTAGGTACGTTGATACTCCCTCATGTGTGATGAGGGCCAAGCATTAACTCCTGCCTTTCCCTTAACGTCTTAGTAACCTGTCCACATAAATTCGTGGAAATTATTGCAAGGTATTCCATCTAGCAGACTGTCCAGAGCTCGCTGCCTCCGTCCTGCACATAAACACCTGCCATAACCTTGATACATCTCATCCTTTCCAAATAGATACACGTCCGTGAAAGATAAGACATACTTTTACATGTCTATGAATATGTTATGCAAAGTGTGCCCTTAAGTCTTTTGAATGTAATTATTCACTAGTAACTGGAAGATTATATTTTTTGATAGTCAGCAAAGACTTGATACTCGACTGCTCTATTGTGTTTATGTAGATAAAGAGCATAAAGTGCTTTGTAGATATGGACTATAATGTGCTGACGTTTATGAGCATTCTCGTGTTCTTTATGAACTTCTGTTAGACGTATTCTATTTGTATTCTATTTGACCAAGATGAACGTTCCAGTATCATGTATTGTTAGACTGAAGCCTCGGGTGGGTTTGTGTGTAGAGCTACAAGTATTGTGCCATCAACCAGCAGTGTATATAGCACTGCAGTGAACAGTGAGAATGCCTCTTATTTACTGTATACTAAAGCTTACACTCTAGGCAGATATGTTCATTCGGATTTAATCTAGAACTTGATTCTCGAGAATATAGTATGAATTTCTGATAGGGTACAAACGGTACAAACTGGGAATATATATATATATATATATATATATATATATATATATATATATATATATATATAATAGAAACTTTTATATAGTCTTTTACATGTCTATTCTAAGAATTTCAACGTTTTTTTATTTTGTTTAGCTTATGTGAACTTCTATTTGTGATTCATTATTCTTACACATAATATGATCATACTTGGTATGATAGACAGACTAGTGAAATCAGATATTGACAGGGAAGGATGAACCGTCTATGTCTCATCACCTGGAGTGACCTATGACCTTGACAGGTCGTCGGGAGGCGGCGCTACGACACTACGAGATGGCGCTGGGGCTAGACCCGGGGCACAAGGTGGCGCTGGTCAGCACTGCCAGACTCATGACCTCCCTCCACCACGAGAAGCGGGCAGAGGAACTCTACAAGAGGTAAGATCGAAGCGCCACAGACGACTGTGGATGGTGACATCGAACTAGTGAGTACTACAGCCAGAGGGGAGTGTGGGAGTGAATGTCGAACATATGGCACCGACCGTCGACGGAGGATTGTATGCTCCACGACGTCGAACAGGTGAAACTCAAAGAGGAGAGGTTGTTATTGTCGATTCAGCCAGAGAGATGATTTGATAGACGTTGGAGTATTCACAGGTTTCGACACTCGATAAGGTAAAGGTTTCAAGAAACATATAATTCTAAGGTATCTTAAGAGAAACAGGCAGTTCTTGCGAGAGTCTTTAGTATGTAAATGGAGATAGCCAATCCTACACTTGGAAACTTATCGATCAGTTTATATCCGTTTATGCAAGAATTTAGATTCCTTCATCAAATACTATCACACTGATTCATTGTCTTTATTAACTTAGTTTAATCAACACATTTTCTATATCAACGACCGTAAGATGTATATATATATAAACATATATATATATATATATATATATATATATATATATATATATATATATATAAGATTATATAGATTTTGTATATAGTAAATGATATCCGAGGTCATCCTTCTACAACACTAACTCACGCGCAAGAAAAGTATTAATTGGATCCACAGGTGAAGCAGTTTCACCACAACGGTCCTCGCACGACAGGGCCACTAGCCAGCTGTGTCCTTGGAGCCCCAAGAACCACCTGCAAGATAACCAGCTGCCTGCTCACAAATCTGCCCCCCACTCACCACCTACCCTATCGATCAACGCACCTTTTTTTAATTCACTCGTCCCCAGCGACCATCTATCTCACTGACCACCTGTCCTAGCGACTATCTGCCCCCAGTTAACCGCTTGTCCTCCATCCCACAGAGCGCTGGCGGTGGCGTGGGAGCCAGAGATAGGCGAGAGTCTGGGTCGGCTTTACCTTAACACTGGACGGCTGGAGGATGCAGAGGCCGCCTTCACCACCGTGCTCAGACACCAGCCGGAGGTGCTCTCCTCCAGGATCTACCTGGTGGGTCACACTGAGAGAGAGAGAGAGAGAGAGAGAGAGAGAGAGAGAGAGAGAGAGAGAGAGAGAGAGATTCTAGTCTACTGATGAGAATAGAAAAATAGTGTGCTAATGAAATCTAATATAGGTTCCAGTTTACTCTAATTTTCAACATTTTATCACGATCTTTGAAAACAGAGATTTTCTCAGGTCGGTATTTTTCTTTTTTAGATCTTTATTTTCTTTAGCGAGAAATCTCTTTCCAATTCGTAAATCCTTTCTGTTCCCTTTTAGTGCCTTTCTTTCCCCCAAGGCTCCATCCCCTTGCCCCTCCCTCCATTGTATTCTTTGTCGTGCCCTGCCAGGCCAGGCCAGGCCCCGGGCAAGTACACAGTGGCCTATGTTGACCCCACGTCATGTTGACACTCGAGCCCAAATGAGAACATATGACGCCAGACATTGATCTGTTTGTGCTGGCCCGACCTGCGACGGCGGAGGAGGCTGGTGGTCCACTCTTGTCTGGGGGAGGAAGGAGGATAGTGGTCCACTCTTGTCTGGGGGAGGAAGGAGGCTGGTGGTCCACTCTTGTCTGGGGGAGGAAGGAGGATAGTGGTCCACTCTTGTCTGGGGGAGGAAGGAGGGTGGTGGTCCACTCTTGTCTGGGGAAGGGAGGAGGATTGTGGTCCACTCTTGTATGGGGGTGGAAGGAAGCTGGTGGTCCACTCTTGTCTGGGGAAAGGAGGAGACTGGTGGTCCACTCTTGTATGGGGAAGGGAGGAGGCTGGTGGTCCGCTCTTGTATGGGGGTGGAAGGAAGCTGGTGGTCCACTCTTGTCTGGGGGAGGAAGGAGGCTGGTAGAAGTCTTATCTGGATAAGGGAGGAGGCTTATGGTCTTATCTGGAGGGGAGGAGAAGCTTGTGGTCCAATCCTGTTATCTGGGAAGTGCGTCCCTCGCACCCACCTGTATCCTCACCCTGGAATCCAATAGTTCACATCCACGGGTCAAAAACTATCAACCCTTCGGTTGCAAGTAATACTTTCCTCGCTATCAATTATTCTTTATCTACATTTATGTATCCACGCATTCATTTATTTCTCTCCTTTCTGAACCAAAAGAGTAAGCGAGGCTCCCTCCTCGCCCCTCATGTTAGGTAGGACAGGGTATTCCATATTATATTAGCAATGCTACTAGAGGGGCGGGCGGTCATTGTAGTTTTCATTGTAATCAAAGATATTTTCATTTTCAACCCTGATGACTAATTTTCCTCCCCTGCCTCACCTCGTATCACTAAACCCTTTTCTCATTTCCCACACACACACACCCTCATTACCCTCTCCTTACTCCCACAATACCCTCTCTCACCCCACATTCCTTTTTCGTATGCATTAACAGTCCAGCGTTTCCTATTACATTGTCAATTTCCATCTCGTTAAATCTCTAAGAGTCTGTATGTATATTTCTATGTTTATACCGTAGTCTCCCTGGAAGCTCTGCCTCACCTATACCATGTGTCCGCCCCTGACGCAGGCCCGAGTAAAGCTGCAGCAGAGGAGCTACGTAGAAAGCGAGGGGCTCCTGCGTCAGGTTTTGGCCCTAGACCCCGCCCACCAGGAGGCACTATTCCAACTCTCGCTCCTCTACACTCACACCAACCGCACCCAGGACGCCCTCTCCCTCGCCCATCGCGCCGCTCACAACTGCTCAAGGCCGCCCACGCTCTGTGCCCGCCTTCACGCCCACTACGGCGACCTGCTCAACGATAGACACAGCACCAACGAGGCGGCTCAGGTCAGTTTGACTGACCATAACCGAGTCTTCAGGTCATGAAAATTAAGACGTTCTCTTAAATGGTCTTTCACGAGTTTGAGTTATGAGAGGCACATAATTTCTCACACATTGGCAGAGGCAATACTTCGCGATAATACAAGATACATGAAACATTTCTTTTCTTTCCCTCAGAGCTACCTGCTGGCAGTTCAACTGGAGCCAACCCTCACACATGCTCATGTTAACCTCGGAGCGCTCTATCACACGAAGGTAAGTTCCAAGACACCTGGAACCTAGAAGCATCGAGTCTTGGGGCCTTAAGGAGAGCCTCAAGTTAATATGTTGAGCTCTCAGTAAGCGGGAGAGAAACGATCATTGTCACGCTAATATATTTTTGTGTGTGTTCAGATAGTTTCTTTAACGCAGAGAAAATTGTACTGTTTAAGGAACAGAAATATGTTAGCATGGTGTGTGTGTGTGTGTGAGAGAGAGAGAGAGAGAGAGAGAGAGAGAGAGAGAGAGAGAGAGAGAGATTCTAAACTAACCTCACAATCCATCTCCTGCTCCTCCCCACAGGGTGACTACGCCAGCGCCTGGAAGCATTATCTCACAGCTCACGGCCAGGAGCCCTCCAACACCCTCCTGCTGGAGAACATGGAGAAACTGAGGAGGGCGCAGCACCTTCACCCCTCCGCCAGTATCCCTCACTGTCTCAACAAATCCTGATGGTTGTAGCCTGGCCTCACGCCCTACCTCCATATTCTTCTTGCCCTTATATACATGTACATCTGCTTGCCTTAAGTGTGTCAAGTAGCATATCTACCAGTAATATTACCTTACAAATATACGAAAATGTAATCATTCGACAACTGCAGCCTCGAGAACTATATCAATTAGTCTGATGGAAAGTAACGTCAGTTGACTTAAAGTAAAACAGTAGAGGACCCAGGTCATCCTCGGGGACGCCAGTAGACCCCACAGTCAGGCTAAATGATCCATACAGTTATATCACCAGTTTGTACTGGTTTATCAGACGATGTAACAGCGAGGGCTGACGTTCATTCACGACACCGACAGGCTAACCTTTACTGGTACGAAGTTTTGAGAAATATTTGATATTCCTTTTGCAACTAAAAGAGAAAAAAAGAAATCATTCATTCGTGTACCGTCCTGTTAGATTGTGGACGAAAGGTCTTGGGAGAGAGTTATGCGTTTCAAGTATTTTAATGTTACATTTACATAACGTGAATCTATTACCATACTCTCAATATTATAAGCATTATACATCTGTTAGTGATGATCACATCACTACGTTCCCCAATTAAGGGTACGCAAACTTAAAAGAATCGAACCCTCAAGTGACTGACGAATACCAAGACGAGGTCCGAAGGGCATAAGAGTAACTAGATACTAAATAATTCTCCGAAAGAGAGAGAATTCAGTCGTTAATATCTGGATCAATAGCAAACGTAAGCGAAGCTTGCATTCATATCGTTCGTAATACAGCAGAGATGCAAAAAGCTGCGCTCTCATGTCTTTGTTCACGTTTCCCCCACGAGAAGTAGGACGCAAGCATTGATCTCGGCTTGTATTCACATTGATCACACGAAAGTTGGAATGCCAAAGATGAGATCGAAGTTTGATTTAAGCTAAATCACATGGCAACTCACATGACCGCTTTGTATTTGTGCAGCTAGTATCGAGTTTACTCTCATGAAAGCTCACATGACAACAAAGTGTTCACAGAGCTAAGATACAAGCTTCATCACAACAACTTAATATTGTTCACATGAGCAATTAGTAAATTCTAGCTGGAACACTCACGTTGTTCTAATGTTCATGTTATACCATCTACGCGCCTATCATGACAACTTCAGTGGCGGAAACAAATGTGCCCTTGCGTTTCTTTAGTGAATTCCCACAAAACAAACTCAATATGGAAATTCATCTCATATGTTGCAAAACTGTGATGAATAGAGTCCATCAACACAAGATACTGTGTTGCAGCTTTGGACTCAAAAGGTTTCAAGCACCAACGATTATATACATATATATTGCAACTCAATTATGTACGATAATTTGCGATAGAATTTGCACGTGGATTTCGGTTCATAGGCTGGGATAAAAAAAAAGATACAAATGAAAAAAGCAAACATTTCCTCTCTCAACTCGCATAAGCAAAAGTTTTCATACGTGACACACACACACACACACACACACACACACACAAACAACGTCAATACTAAAACGTTTTTCTTGCCAGTCTCACACGTTTCAAGCATACAAACGTTACTTGCTCCACATACCTACATACACTTACCAGCTTCTTATGGATTCTCAATAAAAATGGCTCATGAAAAAAACTCCACACGAACATTCCAGTCAGCAACATTCGAATGCTCATACTAAGATCATGGATGTGTGGAATGGCTACACAAAATTCAATTCTATTCCATCGAGAACATGGCATCTAATGAGGCTACACGCTCCGTTAATTAGTCTCTCATCTTTTTAAGAATTAAAGCCAGACTGCTTCTGGGAGATGCAAGACGCGATATACCAAATATATAAGGCAATATAAAAGGTACACGATATACCAAATACATTTTGTGTTAGCGTTTTCTACAGAATATACAACGTACATACAATGTTATCTTATTCCTTCTCCTTTGAATCGTGTTTGATAATCTTCATTTGATCTTGGATTTATGTTCTCGGCCTCTCAAACGCTAGATTCGAAACCAGTTTGCGTGCGAGTACGTGCACTTACGAGGCAAATTTTGCCGGTTGGCCGAGAGAATGAAAACTACAGACTGTTTAAGCGTGAAAAGCAATAGGAGAAAGCGATTTCTGGTGCTCCAGCATCGTCCTGGACTCGCCACAAGGTGCACCACCGCCTTTTTGTTCTGAACATGACCACATACTGTTTCACTAAGAACATCTGCAATATACATGAAGTTTAGCTCGATAACTGAGTACTGTTTCAGTCAATACAACCTGCTATATACATTCCTATATACATCCTGGGATAGCATGTTTCAAAGGCTTTGAGGCTGTCATGGTACTGATCAAAATTCTTATGGAATGACGACTCGACATAACGCATATCTAATTCATTTGACCGAATAGTTCATGCGATTCATGTTCATTAGAGTACACAAAGGTTGAACAAACAAGTGTGTCTCTGGGGCAAATGTCATGCTCTGATCCTTTCAAAATATTTCATTGTTCTCTTTTCTTTAATGTCATACCTAAGTAACTTCCTCCCCCATCTCTTTTTAGCTCATTCGTCATCTCCATTTTCTTAGTCTCTCTGTTCTTTTGCACATGTCCTTCATCGTCTTCTGTTATCTTCCTTATCTGGCTCGTCTTCATTCCAAACTTCCTCACCAGAGGGCTCTTCATCCTCACTGGTCCTGGCCTATTGCCATGGCATCCATGACTCAGATGAAAGCCAGCTAAGACCAGTCATAGCTCGAAACTGTTTAATTCTGGAATCCATAAGCTCTCACAACTCAAAGTTGGGTCGGGGGTGGGTCTGTCTTCACTTGACCAGAACTCTAAAAAAGAATAAAAATCGAAAGTCTACAAGGAAGATATGTTCGGGAACTGCCTCGTATTATATTTTCTCCCCAACTATTCCTACATGATTCTTACAAAATGAACCGTCTGAATAATTCACATCCACTCAATCCCACGAGCCACGCTGTGTCACTCACCTAGTGATTGTTGACCAACACTAGACAGGGATCACGGATGTATATTAAAAGAAAAGAAAAAATATTGATCTAGTATGAATATTGTATTATGATTGCCTTCGGTTGCCTGCAACATGGCGTCTCTTCATGTCAACGACGCCAAGAGATCCGGCACGTAATGTACGAGATCAGGGCGTGTGTGTTCGTTTTTTTCCTTTTTTTTATTCTTATCAATGTTTTCAGATTGCTAATGATGCTTGCTGCAAGCCGGAAGCCCGTGAATGTTTCTTGCAAGCGACACGAGGGGGTGTTCGGAGTGTGTGTGTGTGTGTGTGTGTGTGTGTGTTGTAGAGGAAGTGTGATGAAATCAGGAATGGGAGAGAGGAGAGAAGGTAGGAGATACAAAGAATAGGGAAAGGTGAATGTCTGATGATTTGGAGAAATGGAAGTTAAAAGTGTGCGAGATATGAGATATTCATGAAGGCACACTTATACTGTGTGTGTGTTTGTGTGTATGTGTCTGTGTGGGTACACAACGTCCCTCTGTTATAACCACTCCATCAACATGTTACATGTAATTTATAATGTATGCTTGGAGAACATTAGTATAAACATGAGCCTCTCTCCTCAGCCAAACACAGAGGGAAAATCACTTTCATTTCCATACGACACAAGGTTCATATTCGTTGCGTGTGCCCCACTCTGCTTCGGACTTTGACATCTATTCACAAAATACTCAGCTGATCCAGTGTTGCCAACACGGTATCATTGCTTCTTTGAATTTCATCATATCAGATATTTATGTAAAAAGCGCCATTATATATATATTTGTTGCTACACAAACACTTTAGTATAATGAGATAAATATAAAAAAAAAAATAACTGGCATGATGATGGATGTTTGTCTTAATTCCGGTGTTCCCTCAACACCAAGCGGTCAAATCCCTTGTGTCCGACGCCGGACAGATACGCAGCCACTGTGACATATTTTCAAATGAAGTGTTATTTTTGTAGAAAGTATGAAATAAAATATTTTCAAGATGAGTTCGTATTATTCATGATGAATTTTCCTGCAAATACAATTCTCATAGGTGATTTCATACGATAAATGCCTTTTTACCAGATTTGTAGATTAGTGCTGTGAATGATATTGACAAATGTCTATTCTATCTAAAAAAATGTACACAAACATGTATCAAAGTTTGAAAATGTGTATGTAACAAATCAAAAGATCTGTTAAAACTTGGCCCATTTGCTCAAAAACTGCAATATTGGTTCTCTTTCCCACTTTTGTACATATTACTTCTATTTCATCTGCCCTTGGCTGGCTGCTTGTGTGCCTCCGCCATTAACTAGACCAAGTAATGTCCCAGCAAACCTCTGCATCACATGATTATCAGGAGGCTGCTGGCAATTTGAACCCAAGTCGTTGCAATATGTTTGCTTCTCGACAATACTACGCTTGAAGTCATCCTTTCTCGCGTATTTCCTAAATCTTACGATTTTCTCTAAGTTAGAATTTCTTCTTCCCCCCAAAATCATAATTTTCCTCACCTCTCCTTACTAACCTAACACTTTAGCACTTTTGTATGCATATTTAAGGATCTTGCCTTGGCGAAGGTTTCTTTCCATAAAGAGATCCTTCTAAGTAATGTAAAATATTGCAAATACTATTACTCATAAATAATAATAATAATACGACCTACTGCTACTACTAATGATAATGATGAATGTGATGATAGAAATGAATGAGAAAAATTAAGACTATATAAACCATTAAAGATTAAATAAATGGGTATAGAGAATATAGAAAACGGATGTGTTTTGGCGATAAACTCTACGGATACATCAACCCACGTTTCATTACTAGCGTCAACGCAGTTTGAGGCGAAACTCTACGGGTCATCTTACCCATATTTTAGTATCAAGATCTTGAGGAGGGACTTCCTCGTGAAACACAAGGGTTACCTCTACCAAGACTACGCTAACAATAACTCCAAAGCAGTTTGCCATAAACTTTTACACATCTGAATATCTACGGAAATTATCACCAGCTGCGAGACATTGTAATTAACCTCAACGGCTTTTCTCATCCGTTTCATTAATAAAAGCTTTTAAGCTGGTGCAACATCAAAAATTATATATATATATATATATATATATATATATATATATATATATATATATATATATATAATGGCAATGAGATGACCGTGAGTAAGGCATTGGATTTCCTACACCGTCACTGTTAACGAAATGTCACATCAAAAACGTTATACAATTCACGCTGAACTTTTACAGAAGTTGCCCTACATCCAATGTCGACAGCTACAGCTTTGAATTACTGTGAAGCTACAAGAGTCTGTACCCAAGACGGGTCATCACCAGCCATACCACTGCTCTTCCATTCAATAGGCGTCCAACCTACTGAAGGCATACATCAGTTTACATCGCTTCAGTGTTACTCCCCATAGCACAGTCGTATGACCCTTGAGTACGACGATACGACTTTGGGATACGACGCTAGACCACAACGATACGACCCTTGAGCAGTCGAATCCTTCAGTCAAATCCACTAAAATTTTCATTTCTATAAATACATTACTTTTGATGTGCTGAAACGTATGTCAGCAGAAGAATGGATCAAATGATACTGTTTAAAAATAAATGAATGTGCAAAAGTTCTCTACCATGATAAGTTATAGATTGCAATGTACAGAGTGAAACTGTAAATTTTCTTTTGGTTAACGCGCTTCAAGTAATCTGGTCACTCACAGATTTCAGACGACCCTCGGGGGAAAAGATTTATTCTGTATCAATAGAATATATATGCATTCGTAAGACTAGAGCTTCATACATTGAGTACAGGACACTGAGGTATCAGGGCCCGAATATTTACGAGAGGCATGCATGCGATAGAGACCTGGGTCGATGTGGTATACGGGAGTGGACGTGCCGAAATATACCCATCATTGTCCTCTCCACAATCCAGACATATTATTGTTTACGATACTTTGAAAAACAATCTTGTAACTTCAACCACAAGGATTCAACAATGAGTTACCAGCAACCCAATATAAGGTTATCAGAGCGGTATTCTGCTCCTATAGTCTAGTTTTCAAGTGGTCTTAAATACAATATAGCGCCACTTCAGTCTCTTGAATAATACACCTCCAGTCCATTACCGGATGATTGAGCGATGGGTTCAACGTCTCGTACAAAGAAACTACATTGATCAACAGTGGAAGGAATGAGTTTTGTATGTCTGATGATTTATTCATCTTATGGCTAGAGGTATCATATGATGATCAGTGGCGGATACTAGTTAATCATAGCTTGTTAATGTACATCTCTTTATTCTCTCAGTTGTATATACCCACGTTTCTTGGTATCAAATACGATGTCTTCTTATCATTTTTCTGACTATCGTTTCTAGAGACGTATGTTTTGGTAAACATATTGAATACCCTAGGACACTCGAGGTCTCCTTGAACATTAGATACCCTATGTCTATATATGGAAACAAGGACTCCAAATAAGGATATTGATCTTGAATAACCCCCCCCCCTCTCTCTCTCTCTCTCTCTCTCTCTCTCTCTCTCTCTCTCCCTTTATAGCATTTGTCAAGTACAAATTATTGATGTTCACTGACGGCATGGCAGGGGAGAAAAAGTTAGCAGTGTTTACTGAAATTTGGAGCAACTCACCTCCGAGCCCACGTTTATCAATATTTCACAATGATAAAGTAGTTACGGTTCTATTTGATGCAGTAAATAAGACTCGTGTTAGTGGAGACCACAATTCCCTTTACTTAGGCATCCCTGTATTGTATCGTATTCTTGAAAGTAATTAGGGCTAAGGGATTATTTCATCTCATTACTCTTTAAAAGTAATTAGGTTAAATGATGATGATTAAACCTAAGCGAAACTTCCAGGCTACGAAACTGGTGTGTACTGATAGAAGCGAACCCCGGTATTCCATCTAGTGTCCTGTCAATCCCTATCTTTTCTTCAACTCTCGAGGACGAAACAGCTTTGACAGAGTATATCAAATATTTCGCACGTTGAGAGCAATTTACTTTTGTCTCAAAGGACATTGTCAATAACTTTACCAGAACGGCGAAAACTGTCGAAGTTCAACCTTTTTAAAACAACGGGGTGAGGAAAAGCGGTTTAGAATGAAACGATTCGAGAATGAAATGGTATCGAATGCTCCGTGTAAGAAGGCTCTCTGAGGCTGAGGCAATCAGGGGCAGCATCCTACAGCCCATCATCAAACTGCTGAAGATATGTACATACGACATCTTATGTCCACAAATATTCAGGACAACTTGAGCCGTCGGTAAAGTTGATAACCTTCCTATCTCAACCGAGGACAATACGAGATGGTTTACATTTCTTCAGACATCTTGCTGCAGGCATCGTTTCGGTAGGGTCGACATCATACACTTGGCAACGCACCGGTAGGGTTGATATCCTACAACTGGCAACACTCTGGCATGGTTGACATCCTACAACTGGTAAACTTTAGCACGGTTGACATCCTACAGCCGGCAACACCGCAAGCCTCAGATCTTCTTAAAGATATATACAATGTTCCGTTATTGCAAATCTGACATTGGTAAACAATAACACATTATATACTGCTTTCTAGAACAGCGACGAGACAATCTTTTTTTTTTTTTTTCCTTTTCCATTACCGTAAAATCCTCTTTGCATAATAAAGCGAGAAAATAAACGCCAGGTTTCGTAGGAGTCAATTCTACAAAGCGACTATCTATTTCACGCCGTGTAATGGAAATACTTTCAGCTATTATGTTTGTTTATCCCGTGAAGTGTGTGTCAGTGGACTCGCTTCCGTGGATGAATGGCCTCTACCTCCATACGATCCCCGTGCCTCAGAACGGAACTCGCATTCAACATAATCTCAACCAAGTGGCAAAATGTTGATCATCATATGCTTTCGGAATGCCACAGAGATGAACGCCATGCATTCTGTTATGTATATATATATATATATATATATATATATATATATATATATATATATATATATATATATATATATATATGGAATATACATCAGTAGCTTGGCAAAGTCAAAGAATGTCTCGGATAATGGCGTTGCCCTCCAATGTGTCGGAAATACCACCTGAAGTCTGTGGTGTCCCTGGAGACAGAACTCCGCCTCGGTGCCTCGTACACAAAAGCTGCCCACATGTCTTGGAGACTTCCCCGAGGCCTTCATCTTGGCCCAGGCAGCCTCACACCACCGCCTCCTGCAGAAGGGAGAGGGAACGTTTCCAGTGCCACAATCATTCGTAGTTCGGGAATTCGAGGAGGGAGGAGAGAGAGAGAGAGAGAGAGAGAGAGAGAGAGAGAGAGAGAGAGAGAGAGAGAGAGAGAGAATCCACCATTTTAGGCATCGCTGACGTCACTTTCCAATCCCAAAGAAAGGTTATCTTGAGGCCATCTTGGCTTTACTCCCGTCGTCGGCCACAGACCTACAATAACAGCGCACGGAGGGAGGATCTTGTCTGATAGATCACCTTTCTCCACTTCCTCCACCTTATTCTCTTCCTGCTTGTCTCTGTCCTCAGCTATTCCTGCTCCTTCAATTCGTACTCCAGAACCTCTTCCTTCCCCCACCCCCATCTCATTTTTCTACGTCCCATTCTAACCCTTGCCTCATTATCTTTATTCTTCCTCCTGGGATGACCTCTCCTCTACCCTCTGCCAGCTTCCTCCTCCTCCTCCTCTTCTCCATCTTCTCCCTTCCCAACAACTCTCCTCCTCTCCTCCCTCACCCTTCAATCTACCTTAATACTCATCCTTTGTCGTCTGTTTCATCTCTCTTGTATCCTATTTGGGTGTATTTCCTATCGTTAGTCCTTTCCCTTTTCACATTCATTCCCAGTGATATATTCTTGATCTAGATCTCTTATTCATCCTATTGTTATCGGTGTACACCTCTCTTCCCTCCCTCCCTGTCTCCATTCCTCCCTTCACTGTCGCCCAACCAAACCTCTCCCCATATCCCTCTATACCCGACGTCTTAAATGTATACATAATTTCCACAATTTTTGCTTCTGTCATAAGAAGCAAGACAATCCACGGAGCAACACAAGTTGACGATAAATTCTCATTCAGAGGTTTGCGACACAGCTGGCTGTGTTGCTATACTTCCCGCTACATCGCAACACTCCCAGCTACTTAGCAAGAACTCCGACTGCGTCGCACGATTCCCAACTATTTCCCAACACTCCTCACTGCGTCGCATCACACTCGACTGTGTCGCAACATCTCAGGCTAATGTCGCTACACACCCAGACCTTAACACAAAAACTCCTCGACCATCAGACTCCTCTGGTGTGTATTGTCCAGCATGATGGCCACCTGACAAGAGGTCTGAATAATATCATTACCACTGGGAATGAAGACGCATCGCTTTGTTTTCCCCCGTGACACCTACCGTGGAGGTTGATGTAGGAAGAGTTAGCTCTGAAATATACGCGAACTGTGGTTATGCCTCGCATTATGACACCACAGATTGTGTGAAGTTATATCCAACACGTCCGTTTGTGTGTGTGTGTGTGTGTTCTTTATGCATATACTTGCCTATATTTCCACGCCGCTCCTGCACCAGCGAGATCGGGAGCTCTTATGCACAACATGTCACGTGTCAGACAAGACTCTGCTCCCAACTCTGTATTCACAACTTTTTCCACTCCACCTCCTCCGTCTTGTTCCTTGAGCCAACTCAGAATCTAAGCCGGGAGGGGGAAAGTTCCCACCAGACGTCGGGGCGAATTATCGCTGAATATATATCGTCTACAGTCATCTGGGTACAAGGCTGGAGCGACTGTCAATCCAGAGCTGAAGTTACCAGGGCGTGGCAACACATCTCAAAGTCAGGTTTCGTTATTAGTCTCAATATTTCTCTCTCTCATATATATATATATATATATATATATATATATATATATATATATATATATATATATATATATATATATGGTGTGTGTGTGTGTGTGTGTGTGTGTGTGTGTGTGTGTGTGTGTGTGTGTTTCTTTCCAGTGGAGAACTAGGTGCATCAAAGAACTTCTCGCTATCGCCGGGACTAATTTCCTGTTTCCCCTGAACCATTCCCTCCCCCTTCCCTTTTTAACGTTGATACACAAGGTCCACGTCCAGCTGACCCAGACTGCTAGCGACCACAGAGAAGTCCGGGAGTCAACAGTCTCACGATGTCCACTGTTCATTGCTCTTATGCTTCACTTATCTTAAAATCCCGTAACAGAACTGGGAAAAAAAAACTATGATTTACGCGCATATATAGGTATGTTGTACCGGCATTTGCTGACGTGAAAACTGTCCTTCACTTCTCCCGAAAGCCCTAAAAGATACGATCTCCCTCTCTCCTTCTCTCCTGTGTATTCATCTGTCGTTTAAACCTTTCGAGTTAGTCGACTGTTCACACGAAAGCGTGAACAAGTCTTAATGAAGCAAGGCGAAACTTTTATCAAAGTCGCTGATCTAGTTTCGAATGATTTCGAGAAACTGATTCAGAATGTCTCGTTGCGATTCTGGTGAAGGAATAGATTCGCACACCAGAGGCCTGGAGACATGTTAGTATTTATTTCATTTCCAGTACACAAGTTAAGCTAAGCTATACCCTCGTCGCTAGGGAGGGCCACGATCATAGCTTTGGGAGACGAAATAAAGACAGGCGAACCATGAGTCCAACAGTTGCTCGCGTGATCATGATTAAGATATAATGCAGATGGCCGAGAATGACGCCAAATCAGAATTGTGTAAACGCATCGCAAACATAATTCTAACATTTAAATGACTTTAGAGAACCATGGCATTCACGTATTCAGTACAGTAATCTACTGTTGTATGGTGACCACCCCTGCAACTCCACTCAAAATAGCGTAAACGAAATTTCATTAAATTCATTGAACCTCACGATAATTTTTTTAGGATATAGATCCCTCTCCATGCTCCTACAAACCTCATTTACAAACACCTTTACGTTACCACCTAGCGGGAAGTAGGTGAACCAGATCCACAAGACTGAGAAGAAAAAAAGATATCTATAAACATCTTCCCTGACAGCTAGCTGGTGTGGAACAGGTTTCAGTAGTAGCGAGGTATTTAGGAAGCGTCCCTGGGAGGGTCTTACGAGTGCAGCGAGTGTTAAGAAAGTTAAAGGAATGAGAAGAAAATTAGCAGGGTAGCAGACCCTGGGGGTCTAACCCACCTACTTTACTGTCAGCGAATTAAGAATCTTTTTTTTTAGTATCTCAGGAGAAGGAAAAGTACGTTTGTGTGTGGTGTGTGTGTGTGTGTGTGTGTGTGTGTGTGTGTGTGTGTGTCTGTGTGTGTTCACTTATCTATCTAGTAATCTCAGGAGTCACTCTTATTTGCCTGTACCAGGAGGGAAGGGAAGAGACAGGGCGATGATGAGGAATTAGGATTTGGCATAACTATAACGAAGGGAAGAATGGAGGAAGAGAAGACGAGGCACATATTGTCTATTGATAATGGTCTCGTTGTCTTTTTCTGACAATGTCGAGAGAGGAGAATCCTTCAGGCAACAGAGAAACATCTATTAAACACAACCGTCCCAGACGAGCACAGTAACCCCGAGTGAAAAAAGGAACAATAAGCAAAATGATTCAAAGGATATCTCTCTTGTATATTCACGACTCAGGTTTTTGAATTCAACGAAGCTTAAATATTCTGTCATTATCCAGGCCATAAGTGAAATATTCTAATCCTAGAAAAGAAACGGCTGCGTCAGTCATTTCATACCACACACACACACACACAAAGGAAAAGTTGCATCATTTCCATCTTTTTCAAAAATTGGGAAGTTAAAAAGAAGCCTTCCGTTCCCGACACTGTCTCCGGAACTCATTGCTAAGAAAGAGAACTGGAAACTATTGTTGTGCGAGATCTGAAATGCATTTCGCTGCATGAAGGCTTGTCTGCAGGAGGCGACGAGGCGTCTGCATTAGTGAACGAAGAATTATTGCTCTCTGGTGTTGGTCCCTCCAAGCGATGAGGTTCCTCATATTATGAGTATTGGTGTATCGACGATAGACAGATTGAAGCTTTACAAAATTCTTTAATCTCGTGCAAGACCAGAGGAAATCGAATCACATCTTTGTTTAAACATGGATGAAAGACACATTTACAGTGGATTTTAAACACACACACACACACACACACACACACACACACAAACTGGTTCGAAGCCTCGGCGTCGTATTCGTCCCACATCCAACTCAAATGTTCATCTTCCCGTCAGATCTGGTCTATACACAAGTACCTGGCTTACGCTGGTGTGTGTGTACAGACGTGGGAGTAAAGACATGGTACATATATATAAAGTCAAGAGGCAGGGGCAACACTAGTGTAGAACCCTCTCTTCGCAATACAAAAAATAATCACAAACACACACACATATATATATATATATATATATATATATATATATATATATATATATATATATATATATATATGTGTGTGTGTGTGTGTGTGTGTAGGTATGTATATTTGCGTGTGTGGACGTGTATGTATATACATGTGTATGGGGGTGGGTTGGGTCATTTCTTTCGTCTGTTTCCTTGCGCTACCTCGCAAACGCGGGAGACAGCGACAAAGCAATATATATATATATATATATATATATATATATATATATATATATATATATATATATATATATATATATATATATGCAATGGAAGAACTTAATTTGCTTGCAACCTCACAAAGGATTGGAATTGGCGAATCTAGTGTCACCGCACCTCAGGATCACACACCAACTAAAAGAATTCCGCTGCAGGAAATTGGCCATAAAAGTGCTGACCACGACCACTGAGCTGGGGAAAGCATTATCTATGACGCTGGTGCAGTATGGCTGCGGCGCTGGTGGCACCAGAGGTATCATTGGTGACGAATGTTTTCTATAATCACTTGTACATCATGAAGTGTTAACTGATGTATTTGATGTCTAAGGGATTTGCTACCATCCATAGGTATTCATTTCGGTATAGATCTCGTCTACCAAACACTCTCCACATCTACTGAAATACCCACATCTACCTAACACTCTCCACATTCAGCAATATACCCACATCTGCCAAACACCCTACACATCTACCAAACACCCTACACATCAACCAAACACCCTACACATCTACCAAACACCCTACACATCAACCAAACACCCTACACATCAACCAAACACCCTACACATCAACCAAAACACCTTACGAAATGGATACATCATCCAAGACTCTGTCTCTAAAGAGTTCTTCACCTCACCTCTTTCGCAAGTCTCCATATTTTTCCTCTCTCTTCGTATTTTCCTTTTTTTTACTCGATTCGGCTTTTCATCCATACCCATGTTTCATTATTTACCAAGGCTCTCAGGGCATTCCCTCTCACCTTCCTTTCACTACCTAAATCTGAATATTTCCTCTCCCACTGGATTAGATTATAGGATTTAGGCTTATAAAGCCAAACACTGTGTTCTACGGTTATCCGGCGCTCTGTGCTCCCACCGACATCAGTACCCACCATCACTTTTGAATACTTCAACCCCATTAACAGTTTGTAGTTCTACCCCAATCAACCTCACACGACAGAACACTTCAACACGCCTCATCAGAGCTACTCACCATCCTGTTCAAACCCTATTCTGAATCAGCTCACGAAGCAGTATCACCCTCCAGCAGGAACTGTAGCAATCTCCCAGTCTGTCACAAATACAGTTAGCAAGAGAGAAGGCTACAGTGTGGAGGTCATGCATTCCATAAACACCGATATGAAGTTTAATCTTTAACTACTCGGTTGTTAAACATAGAGAAGGATCAGCTAAACTGATAAAGTGAGAATACACATACGAAGGAGGAAAACTGAAAGCAGACAAGATATAAAGCGGGATCATCTCTAGAGAGATTTTTGTGAACCTGTTAAGATAGGATGGGGTCAAGTAGGCCTTATGACGGGGGAGAGAAAGAGATCTATCACCGAATCTGACGTAAGGTGGAAAATCCTGTAGATACCAAACACGTTAATCAACACTCCCTAACATACACATACTCATAAGAAAAAGAACATTCGGTACCAATAATATTTTAGGAGCCACTTGCGTCGCGGACATATTGCACTAACGTCATAAATAAAGCTCCCTTGCCCAGGGTCGTAGCCAGCACAGTTATGACCAATTTCCTGTGGCATAATTCCTCAATTACGTTTCCTTCAGCTCGGGTGAAGCCCTCTCCGGCAAAACTTTTCCAACTCATTAAAATTGGATTTGTTTTCGCCACCGACTCCCAGTCCTGAGAAATTATATAACAGCGAATATGTTAGAACATTTTTTTTCGGCTTTAGCAATCTGTTAAAGGAATATCATCCTTGCATTTTCGATTGATTCTTAATTCCACTTATATACTTATGAATGAAGTATTGTAAGAGCTCAAGTATAGAGGTCCCTTATGAGTCGATGAAATCACCTCTAGATTACAAGATAAAGTAAGAGCAACACGTTAAACTTTCACGGTACTTAGAAGAACTTGCAAACGGCACAGCGAGTGGTGGTGTGGATAATGGAGGATAATAAGGTGCGGATAACTGAAAAGACTTTGTGCAAGAAACCCTGAAGAGTACAGGTGTGAAGGTTGCAGGTTTGAAGAGGGTATATGTGGGTAGTATCCATCTGAGAGGTACAAGTCTAGGAAGGAGAGATTTTAGGAGTACGAGAGTTGCAGGTAAAGGAATACAGGTTTGAAAAATATAGATGCATTAAGTTCGGGTCCTAAGGAGTATAGGTTTCAAGGGTAAGAACTTGGAGTACACGAGAGCTACTCAGAAGACTTACCCACGCCAGGTAGACGAGCCATACCTGGACAGCTCCTGGACGACTAAGGATATCGAATCCTATTAAAGCAGATGTCTTGTGCGACTCCTACAGTCAAGGGCGATCCAGGTGGCAATAAAAAGGGAAAGAAGAGGCTTCTTCACCTAAATATCACCTGAGTAATATCTAGCCCAAAATTCTTTCTGGTATACAAATCAATACAGAAATATAAAAGCAGTTTTGATTACCACTGTGTTTGATAAGAGAAATATACATACGTATCTATACTTAATTATGGTACCCAATTTGGAAAGGTAGCGTCAGGAACAATCAAACAAATGACTAACATTGCACACACCCACCGACCAAGATGGTTGAAGGCGTCACGTTTCTTCTGGCGTTATCAAGGCAAGGAAGAACTATTGGGTTCTCGTCAAGGATCAGTTCAGAGCATGGAGCTGTCTCTCACGTCTCTACTTCATCTGGAAAGTTGAGGAGATGGGTCGAAAATGGCCGAGGAAAAGTTTAAATGGCAGTGATATTGGCAGATTTTTAAAGGAGTTTTAATTTGTCAGGCAAAAAAAAAACCTCAGTTCTCTCTCTCTCTCTCTCTCTCTCTCTCTCTCTCTCTCTCTCTCTCTCTCTCTCTCTCTCGCATTATCAATCATGAGTTCTCATGGGAGAGGAATGGATGAGGGTGAGGAAAAAGGACGAGGTCAGGGAGGAGGATAAGAGCGTTGGGGAGCGAGTTCAAATGGAAGGGGAGAAGGTAGTAAAAAACGAGGAGGGGGTCCAAAGGAAAGATAGGTAGGACCAAATGAGCAAGGAAGTATTTTTGGGGGAAGGAGTCGACAGGGAAGGAATAGGATAGGAAAAGATGTTCAATAAGGAAGGGAAAGTGGAGAGAAAAGGAGGTCTGGCAAGGAGAATATCTAAGAAAGGGAAAATGCAAGAATGAACACCTCAGCTTGGGTGGGTAAAATAGCAAGTCCTAACACCAGACTCCACGATGACTCCATCACTACACTCTGCTTCGACCCAACACTGGACTCCATCACGATTACCATCTCCCCAGCGCTAGACTCCATCACTACACCCTCCTATCCAGCCCTCAACTCCATCACGACTCACCTCTGTCGCAGTTGCGAGACCATCAGTACAGCCATCCCTTTACATCAGACTCCATCACAACCTCCATCACCCCTAAAACTACAGATTTTCCACGATATTGTATACTACGACATCATATCTGTATCATTAGGGGGGCACAGCTGACTGCAATCAGCTATGATCGGTCTTGGTGTACGAGTGATTCTCTGAACCGGGATTCGAATGGCGAGAGGTGAGGGTAGAGGGTTGTGTTGGGAAAGAGACAAATACTCACCATCATAAACACCGTTGCCTCTCAGGTTGGGTCACCTCACTTCCAGAAGCGCGTAGAGCTAATAGAGAAAGTGCAAAGGAGACGCCACCTTAGGTCTTTTTGATTCTAGTCAAATGTACAAGTTAAATTCACGCATCATACTCACCATGATCACCGATCTCTCTCTCTCTCTCTCTCTCTCTCTCTCTCTCTCTCTCTCTCTCTCTCTCTCTCTCTCTCTCTCCATCATCAGTAGCGCCAATGTTATTATCGTCACCATCGCCACCACACACACACACAGCTATGCCAACAAAAGACATGAATTGTCAAAACCTCATCACTGACACAGAGAACATCACTATATCGATTGTACCATCACCAACCACACAATCAACCACATTATCAGCCACACTATTAGCTACAGCATCAACCACACCAGAAACACCACACAACCACATTATCAGCCACACTATTAGCTACACCATCAACCACACCAGAAACACCACACTATCAACCACATTATCAGCCACACTATTAGCTACATCATCAACCACACCATCAACCAGACCATGTACACATCAACCAAGCCATCAACACCACCTTTAACGCGACCATCACCTTCACTCTATGATGCCGAGGGTAATAACAATACCGTCCACACACTCGTATAAACCCGGCCATTCAGGCGGCAAATGTACATAGTTCTAAATTACGGTCTGTCACTATGTGGAAACATGTCTACGTCTGTCTGTTGGCGTCATTTACGTAAGAGCAAGTCTGGATATATCTATAGTTCCGACTATGAGAGACTTTACGGTTATTAGAGAACATGATGAAGAGAAATCGTCCTTCCTACACACGAGTTACGAAGTGGTCGAGATTTTGGGAGGGACTTTTTTAATTTCCAGTTGCAGCAGGGGAGAAAAGAACACGACCCCTCCAGAGTCGTGATGGCAGAGAAGTGTGGTTTATATTACCAGTCTGAGTGTTTCCACTGTGTGTAATTAACGCGCCGCTGGGATCAATACACATGGTGCCTGTCACGCATCAGGGGGTTTGTGTATCCTCTACGCAACACTGACATAATAGACACTGTTGGTTTTTCAGGATAGACACTTCCAGCAGTGTAGCGAACTTAAATGTTCATAGTCAATATCTCTCACGTCTATCTTGACCTTTTCTATCATAGATTCTTATGAACATTTCATGGTAGCGAGTGTTCTTTTTTCTCCTCTGTTCCAGGGGTATCGAGTGAGGCTGGCTCACACGGGGATCAAAGAGGACAAATAGAAGTCGGGGTTCGACACCCATTTTACGAGCGCAGTCTCGGTGCACACGACCTAGAGTACGGTATTCAAAGTCATTTTGAAGACAGTGAACTGAATATTCTCAAGGATATTCACAGCTACGATATAAACTCGTGTACACACTGTGAAGACTACAAAATGGTAGAGCGATTATTAACCAAATGTCTGTGTGTCGTAGATATCTGCTGCTAGGAGGGGCGGGGGAAGAGCCTGAAAATCCTCCCCCCTCCCTGTCTGCCTCCTGTATTATTACAAATTAGGAACAGAAGCAGAGCAAAAATTTCCCTTTAACGTATAGTATTTTGTGGCTAACGTTTTCACCTTGCTAATACGGGGAAATATACAGAGAAACATACAGATTAGAGACAGTGGAGTTACAACACCGGGAGGGATGTCGACCGTACAGTGTGTGCGAGCTTGCATGGGTTCAATGCGGTTGTGGGGCCGAAATGCATCAGAGACGAGGGATCTCTGGTGGCAGGAGGTGACGGTGGCAAGGTGCGGTAGCTTGAAGATTGAAGAATGAGGTCCAGGCGATGGTTGGAGAGAGGCGAGAGGACAACGTGTGTGTTTAGTGCCTCATGTTAGAAGGGTCGAGGGTGATTCTTGTACGCTATTTTTAGCACGTTTTCTAGTAGTCCCGTTATGTAGGTGGATAGGAAGGAAGTGATGACTATGGATGTTCTTGTATATGCTAGTGTGTGCGTGTATTGTGTGTGTAGTGTGTGTGTAGTGTGTGTGTGTGTGTGTGTAGTGTGTGTGCAATACGTGGTCGTACGTGTGGTCAAATTCCTACATTTGAGCTTATATACTTGCAACATTTTTATAACTTTCCATACCACCTTCTGCTCCATATCATCTCGGTCAAAATGAACTAAACTTTCATTTCCACAACTCCACGTGAAACGCATCAGTTGCATATCAAAGTCTATTAAATATAATTCACCGCGCCGTATTATTCATTTGACACATGTCAAAAACATTTGTTCGCAATTGTTAATTCAGATTGCAAATCTGAACAGAAAACTTTACTTGTATTTCCGGGATATGTCCAGTAATGTCGACATACATTGATTAGGGAGGCAGGCGTTCATGGCAGAGTTAAACACCTATGTGGTATTTGCCGAACTGTGTGGAGAAGGGGGAGGGAGCCCTGTCGCACCCCGTCCGTGTCACGGTTATGTATCCTCCCTGTTACTAAATTAGCCGGGTACAGTGTGTTATTTACCAGTGTGTGCAGGACATGGAGTTCTACCATTCTGGGGACACTATTTATAGATGTGTGGTGTGTGTGTGTGTGTGTGTGTGTGTGTGTGTGTAAAAGGCTTCATTCCAAGATGCCAAAGGCCCTGGTGAATTAAAGTCTCTAAGCCTTCCATTATTGCCTAAATAACCATCGCTGTGACCATGTCCCCCCTCGCTTCAAATTTTTTTTTCTCTCAAATTCGCTTCGCTTTTACTAAAATCACGATTGGGGAGTTTGAACTGCAGTGTACTCACTAGTGTGTGGTGCGTCAATATAATCCTCCACTCCACGAATTAAAAAAATAAAAGTCCCAGACTGAAAATAGTTCATATGACCAATGTGATGTAAATTGGGCCAACACGGGATGGAGAGAAATACATTTCGAAAGGGAAATTTTACCTTTTAAAACGATTCTAAATGTTAAGTGAATAGTTTAATTCAGAATAGAAAAGTCGCAGATAATGGCTAAGTCAGATTTAGGAATGATTCCACATTTTTTCCCACATGCAGTCCACAGTCATTGTGGGAGTTAGGCTAAAACTTCCGAGAGTCTTATATCGGTCTTGTGCTCTCATTAGGGTCAATTTCACCGCTCCTCTTAATATAACAAGACCTTTATAGACTAACCCTTTATAATACCTTCTATATTCCTGGGAGAAAAACAATCTCTCTCCGTTTTCTTCGCGCTCAAAAGTTATTTTTCACCAGTCCCTGAAGCCATCAAGACCTCGATTACTCTGACGATTCATACAATGTGGCTACTCCCGAGACTGGACGGATGAGCTAGGATACCAGTCCCTTAAAGGAGAGAGAGAGAGAGAGAGAGAGAGAGAGAGAGAGAGAGAGAGAGAGAGAGAGAGAGACTTGACTTTCACATACGTGTAACTATGGGTGTTCGGAGTACTTGGCGCGTTCTACCTATATCCACAATTTCAGTCCTGGGATCGACAGATGCCGGTATTTCAGTACCCTAACACAAGAAGAACTAAATTCCTCACCCAAAATCACTTCACTGTCATTCTTCTGTCCGGGATTTCCATCATTGTGTATTCGTCTACTATTTATTCATACCTCTCCACTCCGCGTAGACCTGGTGGACAAGACATTGAATATTTCAAGAGCTGCCTATGATGGCCACCTCCATTAAAAAAGCACCAGAACCGTTGATGGATGCGCATGCGGCCCTAGCATCTGAATATTCATCAAACTGGCATCAGTCTACAGGAGACAGATCGGAATCAGTTAGCAACAGCTCGTAAAGACTCGAAAGCTTGAATCCAAAGCTTCACCTGGGAGTGAGCTCTGAAATCATACTGCGGGACGAACCATTTGGTTCGGTACAGCGTCAGTGTTTCGTGAAAAGTCTTCCGTGTCTCTAGCGGCAAAATAAGTCTTAAAAGGTCACTGTAGTCCTCAAAATAAGTCTTAAAAGGTGTTATGGTCACTGCTGTCCTCACAGGTTCGAAGAGGATATCCCACTAAAACAATTAAGTCTTAAGTGTTCATGTATACCGTTGACGTGGAAAATGTTCGTCGGTTTATGAATCTATGTACTTAAAGTATTCTTATGCAAGTGGTTTAGAGAGATCTCAAATTTATTTATCAGTTCAAATAGTTTGGTTAATCATAGCATCTCCGCCGATGCTTGCTACGTATAGAGTCGTTAACAGTCTCTCTGAGCAATTCCGCTTTTACTTGGCAACTCCTGAAAAATGAGTGTTGACGTTACTTTTAAAAAACGCAATAAGAAAATTCCCATGAACGCCAGAGTCTGATCCCACTTAGAGAATTAAACTTAGATTTAAATCCATGGCTAGAACACGTTAGATTCCTAGTGGAAAGCATTAAATGAAGGTCGAACTGTCAACCAGCAAATTAAGTTGTAACGATTCCACATCAAATCACGATATTCCTTCCTCTTGCCAACCATTCAGTGGGATGAAGATAAAACAATGGTATGTAGTATGTGAAATGGACCATGTATTGAACATCTGCATAATTTACACAAACGTAATATCACTCATACATATCAAACATCTACATAATTCAAACAATTGTAATATGACGTACATAGTTTCGAGTACCACTAAATCACAAAATACTTCCTCCTAACCATCTTTCCCTTGGCCAACGCAATACTAACCTAGCTGGCTCCCACACGAGACCATCTGAACACACCAGCCATCTGAACACACCAGCCAGCAGATGGCCACAGAAGAAGAACACTGGAACTGAAATGAGACAAATTGTAGTCCTCACGACCCAAGGCCCCACCTCTGGTCAAGAAGGGTCTCCAATTACTCCTTAAAAAGTTGACACTTAGGAAGTAAATACTAAACTAACAGAACAATTAATCGCCTCAAATATGATGTAAAATAACATGAGGTTACTACATGACAGCGTCTATATGTTATGAAAGAGATCATGGAATTTATAAATATAAATAAAGTTGATGGAAAATTCCAACAACAGAACTGCCCTCTAGCGGATGGGCAGGAAATTCCATAGACGTCGACATAGTCCAGATAAGACAAAATAGTCCAACTTAAATGATCTCAGAGGATACCAGTCTTGTAGGTAAATCATTGTGAGCGGACACCTAATATGAGCCACATTAGGGTGATATGTACAGTAAGTTAACATAGACACCCGTACCCATGACGTCTCCCCCACAGAAATATAGCTTTGAAGTGAAAGGGAAAGGCTGGGTGGGTATAGACGACAGTAAGTTATGCCTTGAACTAACGTGAGAAAAATGATATGATTCGACATAAGTAATGATGTGTCGTAACCTTGATTAACCTTAGTCACATCGAAGACATTTTTCTTTTTTAATTTTCCAAACGAAGGAACAGAGAAGGGGGCCAGGTGAGGATATTCCCTCAGTGGCCCAGTTCTCCGTTCTTAACGCTACCTCGCTAACGCGGGAAATGGCGAAGTTTGAAAAAAAAAAATATATATATATATACATATATATATATATATATATATATATATATATATATATATATATATATATATATATATATATATATATATATATATATGTGTGTGTGTGTGTGTGTGTGTGTATGTGTGTGTGTGTGTGTGTATGTGTGTGCCATGATCTATATTGCCCAAGGTCGTTGTCTTTTAGTCACCTTAATTCTTTATATTTCCGTTTTATATCAATTCTGAGCAGATGAATTAGTGTTCACTAGTGTAACATCTATTGCCTCAGTGTTCATTCTCGAAGGAGTAATCGGCGACCCAGCTTCTCTGTCTCCCTTTACTTGACGTTCTCTGGAACACCACACTCACAAGAGCCCACCAATAAATCCCTCTTCATCCTTCAGCTCCTGAAACCTAACACCCTCCCCACCCACCGCCTCTCAGCCAGAGGTCAAGAAAGAGGTTCTCATAGATTTATTTACCTTCCCAGCAGTATGGACGAGAGTCTTTATGTTTGCCACGAACCAGGGAGACATGCCAAGAGAGTGAACTTCCTCTTGTGTGCTTGTGATTCGGAACCGCTCGAAGGAGGGCTATGGCTAACCTAAGCAACACCATCGAGAGATACAGTCGAACTGGACTCACCAGTATTCAAAAAGGAATACAATAACTTCGAAGTATGTGCTCATAGTGTAGTGGTTATCACATCTGTCTAACACACAGAAGGTCCCAGGTTCGATCCCTGGTGAGCACAGTTGGATGTTTTTTTTTTTATAGAACTCCGTCAATGCAGTGGTTGGCGTTCACCAATGTTACAAGTCAGGGTTCGGATCCCGGACAAATTACTCGGCTCTTGAGCAATTCCTTAAAGTTCAAAGATGGAGCCAGCCACGTCCCAGAAGCCGAGCAGACGACCAGGTACGACCCAGTAACCCACCAAGTAGCCAGACCTAATCTACCAGACAACCACAGACAATCCAGTCACCCACGAGAACATGTGGTACAATCCATTTGACCTACGAGACCATCAGGAAGTATGTTATATATCACATGCAATAAACAGTTCAGATTATATATATATATATATATATATATATATATATATATATATATATATATATATATATATATATATATATATATATATATATATGCTCTTACTAGCCAAAGTCCCTCAGAGCTTTCTCATCCAGCCCTGCCAGCACCACTATGCACCCAGTCAACCAGACTCTCAGGAACCAAGCAACCACAAGACACTAAACAGCAACCCGAAAAAGCCTGTAAACCGTAAATTCTTCGTATAATGTGCCTGGCAAGCGCCACCTCTGTGTGTGGGGCACGGCGTTCATTGCGTGTGCTGTTGCTGTTATGCAAGTCTCCCCTGACGCCTTTTTGGGCAAAATAAATTATATCCAGTCATGCAGTTATTTCCCATTAGCTGTGGATGCGAACAATGAGCAGTACCGGGGGGAACTGTTAATGATAAAAGCTTATGGAGTCATTCGTTTGCAGCTGGGAACGTTAAGGTATGTGGACCCCCATACCTTAGAGAAAATGGTATGATTCAATTCTAATCCATCTAAAGGCTAGGATCTGACGCTATCACTGGATATGATGTATAATATATCAAATCATTTTCTAATCCACCTGGGGAAACAAATTTCACTGTAAGTCACCGTGGTTGTAATCTCCAGGAGGTAACTGCAAATGGCCGTGTTCCATATTAACTTGCCTGAGCTGACGAGCCAGACGCACGCAGGGATCACATAGAAAACGGAACTTTCCTTAGTATGAAAACGGAACCTTCTCGATCGTGATTTGAAGCTATAACTACAATAATGTCACTCAGTGGTTATGAAGAAATTCAGCCGTTATCTTATTCGCCAATAATAACTTCCTGTGGCATACGGTATGCTATCAACCGATCATGAGGGATTCAAATGTGTTATGGGAACTGTATGACAATTTTGGTGTCTCAGACACGATGAAAAAGAAAGAGAGAGCCGACCAGAAACGATAGATATAGGATGCCCAGAGATAGAGGGATAGGGAGAGCATCGAAATGAGGAAGGTAAAAACAAAAACCAATGGCAAAAAAGCGAGTCTATACCGTGAGGTGAAAATAAAAAATAAAATGATGAGAAGCAACAAATGAAGTCAAATAAAAAAAAGAAAACGTAAAGAATGATGAAATAAACCAGACAACTTCGTAGATAGAGTGAGACAGGTGGACGATGGTGACATGTTTGGGATGATATGAGAATTAACGATAGAGATAGAACTCAACGCGAAACAGACATGAAAGAAGCAAAACTGTGAGGGATGAGGAGAGCATGAGAAATGTTGACCGTAGAGATAAGGGAAAGTGGCGGAGAGAGTGGAGGAGAGAGCTAGGAATAATGACGTAATGGGAGAGAGGAAGGAAGGGTGTTGGAATGAGGAAGACATGACTCCCCCCAAATCTCTCCTCAACCATGCTCCCTTGTCTCATCTCTCCCCACACAACTCTCGTCACCCACAGCTCTCCCCTCTCATTATTCTCTCTCACTCTCCTACTCCCCACCTCCACTCCCTCCTCTTCACTCTCCCCTGCAGAACTCTCCCTACCTCTATCTTTCATTATTCTCCCCTCTCTTCCTCCTCCCCTTCACCTCCTCCACTCCTAATCTCCCCTCACCCCAGTACTTAACGTTCCGCTGTTTTCCCAACACTATCTATTAAAAGTGGTAGGAAGGCCCAGCTTATGCTGTAAGAACACTTTGCTGCATAATATGATCACCGTCGTTTTTTCCTGGCCAGCGACGTTCATCTATATTCTCCGTTGGTATCAGAGGAAAGGAAGGAAAATATTATTTTCTACAGGAAAGGGTCGTACAGTCGTGCTTAAAGGTCGTACCTTCATGTTCAAGGGTCGTACTGTCGTGCTTAACGTGTTAGGTTAGGTTAGGTTAGGTTAGGTTAGGTTAGGGTTTGGCAGGCATAAACAATGCATAGGACAGTCATTTAAGAGTACACGCCTTCAGGTCAAAATCCGGTCTGCAGATTATCAGGTCATGCATCAGCCACTCAGTTTCCCCCCTTCAAGTCATGTAACAACCAGTCAGCATCCCATTAAGTCATGCATCAGCCACTCAGTTTCCCCCTCAGGTCATGTAACAACCAGTCAGCATCCCATTAAGTCATGCATCAGCCAGTCAGCATTCCTTGGAGTCATGCATCGACCAATCAGCATCCCTTTAAGTCATGAATCAACCAGTCACCATCCCTTTAAGTCATGTGTCAACCAGTCAGCATTTCTTTACTTCATCCCTCAGTCACTCAGCATCTTTTTAAGTCATGCACCAACCACTCAGCATCTATTTAAGTCATGCATCAACCAATCAGCATATCTATTAATTAAGCATAATCATGTAGAGATAACGTCATCTTTAGATACTTTAGGAACCAATAAACATGCACACTTCAACGAAAACACATCAACCACTCCATTTCTTCATTATCTCTCCCCCCCACTCCCCTCCCCATCCCTTCCCTCTTCTCCCTCGTCAGTCATGTACCCTCGTTGCGCATGACTTAATTCAAAATCCACCCCATTTTCAGCTCTGCTTCATTAGTCGTATTTTCCACCTCTAATGGTCAATCACCCATCCTCCTCAGGCCAGTTAATAGCATGAAGAGGATGCGATTATCTCTCTAAACGGCTTGGCTCTCTCTCTCTCTCTCTCTCTCTCTCTCTCTCTCTCTCTCTCTCTCTCTCTCTCTCTCTCTCTCTCTCTCTCTCTCTCTCTCTCTCTCTCTCTCTCTCTCTCTCTCTCTCCAGGGCCTAGGGCGGAAGTTTAATATCCAGGACTGAACTCCTCGTCCTGGAAAGTCTAAAGGAAATGTAGGTTGGTGGAGTCTGTGTAAATCTAGTCGATAGTATCTCTTGTTTGTTGCCGTTGCTCATACTGTCATGGTGCTCCAGCTGAGGAGAGAGAGAGAGAGAGAGAGAGAGAGAGAGAGAGAGAGAGAGAGAGAGAGAGAGAGAGAGAGAGAGAGAGAGAGAGAGAGAGAGAGAGAGAGAGAGAGAGAGAATACTGTACAGGGAAGGAGTTCTACACTCGTGGGGCCCCATCTCTTGAACCATATCTACTATCTTACAACTTTTTAAACTTCTGAATGCTGTCTGCTCTTGTTATTTCCTCATTCGTTTTGTACCATTCACCCACACTCGTAAAAAACTAATTCTTTAAATCCTTTCTAACAAGTTCCTTCTTTCACTTCATTCTGTGGCCTCTGGTTGGTCTATCCTTGCATTTCTAGAACCGAGTTGAAAGCTTAGAGGCTAAAACTACCTATTGCCACTGTACGGGGAGGGAGTTGAACACAAGTGGTCCCCCTTACTCTTCTCTTTAGGGAAATTGAAGACTTCTAGCCTTTCCCTGTAGCCCAGCCATCTCAGTCCAGGTGCCATTTTTGTTACCATGTACTTGAACTCTGTTCTTTGTTCTTCAGTTGCAGAGATCAAACTAAATAAGCATTTTCTAGTTCTTGGTCCAGTATAGGATGTATAAAGATCCCACAGTATTTCCTTATTCATGAATTTGAATTGCTAGTCTAACATTTGCCAGCAGACAGTTTGTCTCCTTTACTATTCTCTTTATGTAAGAATTTGGTAACATATTGGGAACGAATCAACTCTCAAGTCTCTCTCTCACGTACTCATATTCCCGCAGCTTATTTCCTGCTGGATGATTCTCATGTAAAGGTCCTCTTTCACCTTCTTTCACCTTGTCTCGTACTATTCATACTCACATGTGTGTATGTGTGTGTGTGTGTGTGTGTGTGTGTGTGTGTGTGTGGATGATATAGATATTAAATTACGAATAAGAAAAAAATAAATATATATATATATATATATATATATATATATATATATATATATATATATATATATATATATATATATATATATATATATGTATATATATATATATTATCCCTGGGGATAGGGGAGAAAGAATACTTCCCACGTATTCCCTGCGTGTCGTAGAAGGCGACTAAAAGGGGAGGGAGCGGGGGGCTGGAAATCCTCCCCTCTCACTTTTTTTTTTTAATTTTCCAAAAGAGGGAACAGAGAAGGGGCCCAGGTGAGGATATTCCCTCAAGGGCCCAGTCCTCTGTTCTCAACGCTACCTCGCTGATGCGGGAAATGGCGAATAGTATGAAAGAAAGAAAGAATATATATATATATATATATATATATATATATATATATATATATATATATATATATATATATATATATATATATATATATATATATATATATATATATATAAGGTTATTAGGTACAGTAGGGTTAAGGGTCAAGTCAATTGGAAGGTAAGTTTGAATGGAGAAAAACTGGAGGAAGTAAAGTGTTTTAGATATCTGGGAGTTGATCTGGCAGCGGATGGAACCATGGAAGCGGAAGTGGATCATAGGGTGGGGGAGGGGGCGAAAATGCTGGGGGCCTTGAAGAATGTGTGGAAGTCGAGAACATTATCTCGGAAAGCAAAAATGGGTATGTTTGAAGGAATAGTGGTTCCAACAATGTTGTATGGTTGCGAGGCGTGGGCTATGGATAGAGTTGTGCGCAGGAGGATGGATGTGCTGGAAATGAGATGTTTGAGGACAATGTGTGGTGTGAGGTGGTTTGATCGAGTGAGTAACGTAAGGGTAAGAGAGATGTGTGGAAATAAAAAGAGCGTGGTTGAGAGAGCAGAAGAGGGTGTTTTGAAGTGGTTTGGGCACATGGAGAGGATGAGTGAGGAAAGATTGACCAAGAGGATATATGTGTCGGAGGTGGAGGGAACAAGGAGAAGAGGGAGACCAAATTGGAGGTGGAAAGATGGAGTGAAAAAGATTTTGTGTGATCGGGGCCTGAACATGCAGGAGGGTGAAAGGAGGGCAAGGAATAGAGTGAATTGGAGCGATGTGGTATATCGGGGTTGACGTGCTGTCAGTGGATTGAAGCAGGGCATGTGAAGCGTCTGGGGTAAACCATGGAAAGCTGTGTAGGTATGTATATTTGCGTGTGTGGACGTATGTATATACATGTGTATGGGGGGGGGGGGGGTTGGGCCATTTCTTTCGTCTGTTTCCTTGCGCTACCTCGCAAACGCGGGAGACAGCGACAAAGTATAATAAAAAAAAAAAATATATATATATATATATATATATATATATATATATATATATATATATATATATATATATATATATATGTATATATATGTATATATATGTATGTGTATGTGTGTGTGTGTATGTGCATATGTGTGTGTGTGTGTGTGTGTGTGTGTATGTATATATATATGTATATTATCCCTGGGGATAGGGGTGAAAGAATACTTCCCACGTATTCCTCGCGTGTCGTAGAAAGCGACTAGAGGGGACGGGAGCGGGGGGCCGGAAATCCTCCCCTCCTTGTATTAACTTTCTAAAATGGGAAACAGAAGAAGGAGTCACGCGGGGAGTGATCATCCTCCTCGAAGGCTCAGAGTGGGGTGCCTAAATGTGTGTGGATGTAACCAAGATGTGAAAAAAGGAGAGATAGGTAGTATGTTTGAGGAAAGGAACCTGGATGTTTTGGCTCTGAGTGAAACGAAGCTCAAGGGTAAAGGGGAAGAGTGGTTTGGAAATGTCTGGGGAGTGAAGTCAGGGGTTAGTGAGAGGACAAGAGCAAGGGAAGGAGTAGCAATACTCCTGAAACAGGAGTTGTGGGAGTATGTGATAGAATGTAAGAAAGTAAATTCTCGATTAATATGGGTAAAATTGAAAGTTGATGGAGAGAGGTGGGTGATTATTGGTGCATATGCACCTGGGCATGAGAAGAAAGATCATGAGAGGCAAGTGTTTTGGGAGCAGCTAAATGAGTGTGTTAGCGGTTTTGATGCACGAGACCGGGTTATAGTGATGGGTGATTTGAATGCAAAGGTGAGTAATGTGGCAGTTGAGGGAATAATTGGTATGCATGGGGTGTTCAGTGTTGTAAATGGAAATGGTGAAGAGCTTGTAGATTTATGTGCTGAAAAAGGACTGATGATTGGGAATACCTGGTTTAAAAAGCGAGATATACATAAGTATACTTATGTGAGTAGGAGAGATGGCCAGAGAGCGTTATTGGATTACGTGTTAATTGACAGGCGTGCGAAAGAGAGACTTTTGGATGTTAATGTGCTGAGAGGTGCAACTGGAGGGGTGTCTGATCATTATCTTGTGGAGGCTAAGGTGAAGATTAGTATGGGTTTTCAGAAAAGAGGAGTGAATGTTGGGGTGAAGAAGGTGGTGAGAGTAAGTGAGCTTGGGAAGGAGACCTGTGTGGGGAAGTACCAGGAGAGACTGTGTACAGAATGGAAAAAGGTGAGAACGGTGGAAGTAAGGGGAGTGGGGGAGGAATGGGATGTATTTAGGGAATCAGTGATGGATTGCGCAAAAGATGCTTGTGGCATGAGAAGAGTGGGAGGTGGGCTGTTTAGAAAGGGTAGTGAGTGGTGGGATGAAGAAGTAAGAGTATTAGTGAAAGAGAAGAGAGAGGCATTTGGACGATTTTTGCAGGGAAAAAATGCAATTGAGTGGGAGAAGTATAAAAGAAAGAGACAGGAGGTCAAGAGAAAGGTGCAAGAGGTGAAAAAAAGGGCAAATGAGAGTTGGGGTGAGAGACTATCAGTAAATTTTAGGGAGAATAAAAAGATGTTCTGGAAGGAGGTAAATAGGGTGCGTAAGACAAGGGAGCAAATGGGAACTTCAGTGAAGGGCGTAAATGGGGAGGTGATAACAAGTAGCGGTGATGTGAGAAGGAGATGGAATGAGTATTTTGAAGGTTTGTTGAATGTGTCTGATGACAGAGTGGCAGATATAGGGTGTTTTGGTCGAGGTGGTGTGCAAAGTGAGAGGGTTAGGGAAAATGATTTGGTAAACAGAGAAGAGGTAGTAAAAGCTTTGCGGAAGATGAAAGCCGGCAAGGCAGCAGGTTTGGATGGTATTGCAGTGGAATTTATTAAGAAAGGGGGTGACTGTATTGTTGACTGGTTGGTAAGGTTATTTAATGTATGTATGACTCATGGTGAGGTGCCTGAGGATTGGCGGAATGCGTGCATAGTGCCATTGTACAAAGGCAAAGGGGATAAGAGTGAGTGCTCAAATTACAGAGGTATAAGTTTGTTGAGTATTCCTGGTAAATTATATGGGAGGGTATTGATTGAGAGGGTGAAGGCATGTACAGAGCATCAGATTGGGGAAGAGCAGTGCGGTTTCAGAAGTGGTAGAGGATGTGTGGATCAGGTGTTTGCTTTGAAGAATGTATGTGAGAAATACTTAGAAAAGCAAATGGATTTGTATGTAGCATTTATGGATCTGGAGAAGGCATATGATAGAGTTGATAGAGATGCTCTGTGGAAGGTATTAAGAATATATGGTGTGGGAGGCAAGTTGTTAGAAGCAGTGAAAAGTTTTTATCGAGGATGTAAGGCATGTGTACGTGTAGGAAGAGAGGAAAGTGATTGGTTCTCAGTGAATGTAGGTTTGCGGCAGGGGTGTGTGATGTCTCCATGGTTGTTTAATTTGTTTATGGACGGGGTTGTAAGGGAGGTAAATGCAAGAGTCCTGGAAAGAGGAGCAAGTATGAAGTCTGTTGGGGATGAGAGAGCTTGGGAAGTGAGTCAGTTGTTGTTCGCTGATGACACAGCGCTGGTGGCTGATTCATGTGAGAAACTGCAGAAGCTGGTGACTGAGTTTGGTAAAGTGTGTGGAAGAAGAAAGTTGAGAGTAAATGTGAATAAGAGCAAGGTTATTAGGTACAGTAGGGGTGAGGGTCAAGTCAATTGGGAGGTGAGTTTGAATGGAGAAAAACTGGAGGAAGTGAAGTGTTTTAGATATCTGGGAGTGGATCTGTCAGCGGATGGAACCATGGAAGCGGAAGTGGATCATAGGGTGGGGGAGGGGGCGAAAATCTTGGGAGCCTTGAAGAATGTGTGGAAGTCGAGAACATTATCTCGGAAAGCAAAAATGGGTATGTTTGAGGGAATAGTGGTTCCAACAATGTTGTATGGTTGCGAGGCGTGGGCTATGGATAGAGATGTGCGCAGGAGGATGGATGTGCTGGAAATGAGATGTTTGAGGACAATGTGTGGTGTGAGGTGGTTTGATCGAGTAAGTAACGTAAGGGTAAGAGAGATGTGTGGAAATAAAAAGAGCGTGGTTGAGAGAGCAGAAGAGGGTGTTTTAAAATGGTTTGGGCACATGGAGAGAATGAGTGAGGAGAGATTGACCAAGAGGATATATGTGTCGGAGGTGGAGGGAACGAGGAGAAGAGGGAGACCAAATTGGAGGTGGAAAGATGGAGTGAAAAAGATTTTGTTTGATCGGGGCCTGAACATGCAGGAGGGTGAAAGGAGGGCAAGAATAGAGTGAATTGGAGTCGATGTGGTATACAGGGGTTGACGTGCTGTCAGTGGATTGAAGCAGGGCATGTGAAGCGTCTGGGGTAAACCATGGAAAGCTGTGTAGGTATGTATATTTGCGTGTGTGGACGTGTGTACGTACATGTGTATGGGGGGGGGTTGGGCCATTTCTTTCGTCTGTTTCCTTGCGCTACCTCGCAAACGCGGGAGACAGCGACAAAGTATAAAAAAAAAAAAAAGATAAAAAAAATATATATATATATATATATATATATATATATATATATATATATATATATATATATTCATTATATAACCTCTCTTGGGCGAATCTCCTTTATTTACCATATTTCATATTTCACGCAAGAGATTAAGCAATAAAGAAATACGCCTTCTGCTTCTAATTTATTCACTACGTAACCATACAACGAAATATGACCTGATCAAACAAAATATCATAGAGTATGTTTACATTAATTTGGAATTTCATTAGCGTTTCAAACATCATATCGATAACATGAAGGGATAACACTAACGAAAGCATATGAAACGTAAAGGAATTTTTCAAATAGGTGAGTAATTAACACAAATCCATTTAAATTGTCTCCCATGACTGGCAGCATTTAATTGGAATACCAAGTTCGCCTCCTCATCTGCTCCCATACCGTCATGATATTCTGCGTAATCATATTCTTTCGTAGGTGCGTAATCCTATTTTTTCGTTGGAAAGCGGTAATGGAAAGGATACGACATGGAAGGACTGGCATAGATTATGTTTTTATGACTTCAATGATTCATATTGTCAGATGCTCCTAGCTGCACTTTAAGCCAGATGAAATGTTTACTTTGTACTTTATGATGCCTTGTCCGTTATATAGTTTAATGATGAAGTTATATTTTTTCATTTGATCTTGCTGTGAATACAGTACGATTTTCAGCCAAAATGAAATAATATGGCAGTTATAACATTAAGTGTACACGGGTAGATAATATGAAGCAGATGTGCTCGAACCAAAACAAGATGAATAGAGAGCTGGCCCGTGATTGGCTGCACGTCCGGCAACCCACCAATGGCAGCCTCGCGCTCACATGAAAACAAAACGAAAATAAATGGCGCCATGAGAATCAAGGAGGTGGTCGATACACCCAATTTGATGTCAAAACTTGCAAGTTATTTTCCCAATTTCTGTATAGCCAGCAGGAATGATGGACGCGTCAAATACGCTTCTGAAAAGACTGTGTTCTCACGTCACAGGGATTAACGATGGTGAGTTTTCTGAGGGGCTCGTGTCTAGATCTCTTGGGCAGATTTGGTCTTTGAATGATTTAGGGCATCTACTCAGAATCCCATCTCTTTGTGTACTCAAATTAAAGATGATCCTTGCAGGCTTGAGTAAAGTATTTAGGTAGCACCTAGTGACTACATCATAATCTCGTAATGGTGTGAGTTTAGGTAAGAGCTTCCAGTGTCATTGTATAGGGGTGAAGTTAACTTGCGAAGTTTAAGTAAATGTCCTTGGTTGACGCTAAAGACTTGTTACTCTTAAATAAAGCTCTGTTTTGATATGAGAATATTGGAGTTTATTGGTTTATTTTATATCTGGTATTACACTGGAGGATTAAAGTGGGATGAAGTATGTCAGTTTTAGATATTTACTTTCAAAATTAAGCAGGACAGAGCTATAAAAAGATGATTTAAGGTTAAAAGAATATCATTGAGCCTTATGAACCTAGGAACCTAGCCTCACTTAACTAAAAGATCTAGTGGGTAGGCCTTATAGCATATGGTAACAACGATGCTGATATAAACAAAATCTAACACTTGTATTTTGTTTTTGTTTTCCAGATATCAGAATTTATTTGTATAATTAAGGCTGACAGCGAATGTTTCCTTCAGATTTCTTCCGTAAAATGTTGAAAATATTTAAACTCATGAATTGTGAAGAAAATTATCGAGAATATGTTAAAGTGGATCCACTGTATACTAGATATCATTGAAATACTATATATTTGAAAATACTGTATACAACCAGAGCCAGACTTGCAAGTCTGTCGGCTGAGGGATCTTGCATTAAGGTGTCAGACTTCCAGTGAAGTTGCATATTATTTACCTTTGCTATTAAGTACAGGTATTGATAACGTAGTGATATTACACAGCTATGTAAAGTTGTAAAAACTTGATTGTAATGTAGAACTGTACCTTCATATTGTCATCAGAAATTACCCATGTTTTTGAAGATTATTATCCAAAGAAACTGGATTAACGTATCAGGTATCAACTCACATAAAATCAAAATGAATGTGATATCCAAAATGTTCATAAGAAGAAAACACTGTATTTATAATTGTATGTTATTACAGTACTAAGATTTTATATTCATACATGACTAGAATGATTACTGGAATTGATTTTATGGGTTTTCACTCATTCCGTCACTGTCCTGGGAATATAGCCAGAGTCTAGGTATGTTACGGCTCGTTCTACATCTGATAAAGGATGTACGTTAAGGCAGCAAAAGTATGTGTGGGATGTTAGCAACTAATGATTGTCGCTAATTAAATCAACACATAACAAGGGAATTTTTACCACTTGATTAAGCTGTGGTGTGAATGATGGAAACTTTTGAAATATTATTCTAAAGGTGATATTTGATGATGACTTATACTTGGAGAAAATAAAGCAAGTGCAACACTCAAAACTACAAGTAGCAATGAATATTGAGCAGTTTTGTTTTGCAGTGGAAATGGTGTTTAGAAAATGCAGTAAGAGTTGTGCAGCAGGATTTGGAGCATTATATTTTATTGAGATTTGTTTGATAAGGCAATTTTGATAAGGGATATGAATGACAGGGCAAATGTGAGGTTATATGATGTAAAGATACATGAAACACTTGACAAAAATGACCTTAAACTTCGAAAATTTCTTATTGCCTTTGTAGTAGCTGAGATTTATCCTGAGGTTCAGCATGCTTTTCTAGTCATGATGTAATAGAGCATTATGCATACTGCCAACAAATGTGATCAAACTGAAATGGACCAAATGTCCCTTCATGCCCCTGCCCAACCTCCCACAGGCAGCCATTCCATGTGGTCCCTGCAGCAGACCAATCTCATCCATTGGGTTGGTTGATGTTTTTCACACAGGTTCTCTTGATTTCCTACAGTTGTTTTATTTACTTTTACATTGACTTCATATTTTCCCTGATATATATACCTTTGCCACTGCCACCTGTTTTAATACCGTAGAATGTAATGTAATTCTCCACAACTCTCACTGTATTCTTTAAACACCACCATACCATTAGAAAACAGTTACTTGGTAATGAAGGCTCAGTTAGATGCATGCCTGATTTGGTAATATATTCAACTCCAAAAAAACCTGACACAACTTATTTAACCAGACCTAAACTTGACCTAATCCAACCAAACTTAACCTGACCCAACTTGACCAAGGTTAAAGGAAGTACTGTACTCAGAATTTGAAATCATGCATTGGAAATGATTTTACTGACTGAAATATTGCTTGATACCATTTCCATTGACAAAGTCAGTCACTGAAGGTGTGATATATGAGATATATGTTTATATGTTGGGGATGAGAGAGCTTGGGAAGTGAGTCAGTTGTTGTTCGCTGATGATACAGCGCTGGTGGCTGATTCATGTGAGAAACTGCAGAAGCTGGTGACTGAGTTTGGAAAAGTGTGTGGAAGAAGAAAGTTAAGAGTAAATGTGAATAAGAGCAAGGTTATTAGGTACAGTAGGGTTGAGGGTCAAGTCAATTGGGAGGTGAGTTTGAATGGAGAAAAACTGGAGGAAGTGAAGTGTTTTAGATATCTGGGAGTGGATCTGGCAGCGAATGGAACCATGGAAGCGGAAGTGGATCATAGGGTGGGGGAGGGGGCGAAAATCCTGGGGGCCTTGAAGAATGTGTGGAAGTCGAGAACATTATCTCGGAAAGCAAAAATGGGTATGTTTGAAGGAATAGTGGTTCCAACAATGTTGTATGGTTGCGAGGCGTGAGCTATGGATAGAGTTGTGCGCAGGAGGATGGATGTGCTGGAAATGAGATGTTTGAGGACAATGTGTGGTGTGAGGTGGTTTGATCGAGTGAGTAACGTAAGGGTAAGAGAGATGTGTGGAAATAAAAAGAGCGTGGTTGAGAGAGCAGAAGAGGGTGTTTTGAAGTGGTTTGGGCACATGGAGAGGATGAGTGAGGAAAGATTGACCAAGAGGATATATGTGTCGGAGGTGGAGGGAACAAGGAGAAGAGGGAGACCAAATTGGAGGTGGAAAGATGGAGTGAAAAAGATTTTGTGTGATCGGGGCCTGAACATGCAGGAGGGTGAAAGGAGGGCAAGGAATAGAGTGAATTGGAGCGATGTGGTATAGCGGGGTTGACGTGCTGTCAGTGGATTGAATCAGGGCATGTGAAGCGTCTGGGGTAAACCATGGAAAGCTGTGTAGGTATGTATATTTGCGTGTGTGGACGTATGTATATACATGTGTATGGGGGTGGGTTGGGCCATTTCTTTCGTCTGTTTCCTTGCGCTACCTCGCAAACGCGGGAGACAGCGACAAAGTATAATAAAAAAAAAAAAATAATGTTTATATATGCTGTGACTGCTGCTTTTCAATCAGTGATTTGTATGACAATGATTTTGTTTAACTGTTTTATCTTTATATCTAAATAAAACTGATTGCATCACAAAACTGATAAAGATTTTTTGGCAGAAAGTCTTGTACGTCATTTGGCAGTTGCTTTAAAGAGGTAGATTTGCAGTTACTGAAGTACTTACAGCTTACCATTAGTCCAGAATAATGTGTATGTTTTGTATATTTTGATGAACAGAACCTTCTATGTTATCCAATTTGCACAGGATGACATACCAAATCAATTCTTTGGCAATTTTTGTGTTTCAGAGAGACTTGCAGCACATTTTCGGCTAGCTGTGGATCTTTTGAATGAGGGCCCATCTGGTCTTCCTGTCAAAGATCATAATGTTGTTGCTGATAAGATAAAGCGACGACTGGCTAGAGAGAAGCGTTTAGAGGATGCTGCCCGTTTCTCAGGCTTAATGAACAAACTTCTAAAATCGGTTAGATGTGACAGTTTGATGATTTTCTTACATTTTGATCACAAGGATTCTTAATAAGCATTTTTAATGGGAATATTATGAACCAAGAACTTATTATTTTCAAAGAATTGTTTTTGACAGATTTTGTTCTGATGTATGCTACTTTTTTTCTGTGGACTATTAATGTGGATGTTTACCATGACTCACTCACTTATTTTCTCTTCATTGCATTCTTCAGATGAAGATTGTGAATATTTGCTTTAGTTTCAAACAGTGTATTAGTTTGCTCCTTTTGTAAGTATTCGTCATACAGTTTTTTGCTTTGCAGGCTGTGTTAAGAAACAAAACTAGCATTCTGTCATTTTTCTTGGCCTTGAGTCAAGATAGTTCATCTCACAGTGGCTTAAGAATTAGTGCTCACTCTTCAGCTGCACAAATACCGGTAAGTACTTTAGGCCAATGGAAATTGTAGCAGAGACTAGGCCTTCTACTGTTAAAGTTAATACTAAATGTCTTTCTTTTTGAAATACATCAATATACTACAAGTTCCATTAATCATGCACATTTCTAGAAATACAACAAATGCGAAATCCCTCTCCTTTATGATTTTTCACTCCTTTCACCTCACCCTCAGTCTTCCCTGTCCTCATCTTTTTTCACTGCATTCACATACACTCAGTCTTCCTTCTTTACTAATCCTCACCACAAAGTCTTTTTTTGTTTTTTTCAACTGTTTGTTCACATAAGTCCACATAAACTCAAATATCCTCATTTCTCTGTCTGTACAGTCATACAGCCACTCCAGGGGTTGAAAATCTATCTCCTTTGCTTGCAAAGTGCTGTCTAACAAATTAATTGACTTGTGCTAACTAATATTAAACAGGAGCATCAGTTAGAAACATTTGATAGAAGCAGTAGGTAGGAACATTAGGTGGGAGCATTAGGTAGAAGTATGGGTTGGAATATGAGGCAGGAACATAGGTAGAAGTAGTCGGTAAGAAAACACTGCACTAGAGTTGCCCTCTGTCATTGGCCTGCTAAAGGTGAGACGTTAAAGGCTAAGAAGTGTCACTGGAGTTCCCAGAGGGAACGTGCTTCAGAGATATAGATTAATAGATAGATGCATTGTAACCCCTTCCAAGCATAGTAATTGGAAGTTTATTTCTTTTCAGCAGTTTGAGAATGGTCTTTGCAATGGACATGGAAGTGAAGAGCTATTCCAGATGCCTAAGCTACACCAAAATGTTGATGCAGGTATTTGCACAGAAGATGTCCTGGTCAGTGCATCACCAAGCTGCATTGTTCCTGGATCAAAGGAGGATGGATCATCACATGTCTCGGGAAGTAATAGGGTGTCTCGTTTGGCAGCAATGTATAAAGGTATGAAGTGTGATGTATTGTAAGAGACATGCTAATTACATATTTATCAGTTTCCTCTTGATAGGTAGGTTGAATGAGTGAATGAATAGATGAACTTTCATGGAGATGATAGGAAGAGTACTCATTTATCTCCTGTGTGTTGTAGTAGGCAACTCAGAGGGGCAAGGGTGGAGGTAGGGCTGGAAGTCCTCTTCTTTTGTATTATGGCTTTCTACAAGTAGGAACAAAAAGTACAACAAAGAGTGGATTTTTTTCTCAGAGGTTCAAGTAACTGTTCTTGCACCTACCTTGCTGAGGCAGGAAAAGGCAAGACTATATTTTTATTTGTTATTATTTAATGAGCCCAGAATTTCTTTCATTGGGCTCCTGCAGTTCTGAGGCTGCACTCCATTCAAGATTAGGGAAATGATGGACAAGACTTTACTGAAAAACCCTTAAAAGATGGAAAGACAGCATAGAGAGTTAACATAATATTAGAGTACAGTAAAGGTGTTTTTTGATGGTCTTTTACTTTTATATTTTTGTGTGCAGGCAGTGGATTCTGCATGTACCATGCAATAGCACAATTTTTTATATGAAAAATGCTAAGCTTAGCTTTTGAGTAAGATTTTGATTTCTGTTTGAACAGAGTCTGACTTCACAAAGTGTTTTATCATTACAGGAGCAGCTAATGCAAATCCAGAATCACCATTTGCAGAACTTCAGCAACATTCTCCAACTGTTGAAAGGTTAAAGTTTTCACAACAGTCACATAAGAAGACTGCTACAAAGGAAGGTATGGCTCACTATTAGTTGTGTGGCTCAAGCATACATCAGTGTCTTAGATGTAGCCATATTCCACCTCAAACTTTTGATACAGAGTGTGCTGTACTGTTATTGGCTGCCCTTCAAAACAAAAGCCCTGGCCTAGTATACAGACTAAAAATCAGTGATTTATGGAAGGGGTACTGGTCACAAACCAACATAAACATATTTATCTCTTCAAAGTCCCCAAATGTTTCTGGTTTCTCGTATGAAAATTCCACGAATGCAGCTTCAAACTATGTAACTACTCATTATAGACATTTCACATATTCATAATTTTCTCTTCTGCCATTACACAACAAAAGCATAATAAACATTTGAATTTTGAAACTAACCTAAAGATCACATTATTTCAAGTCAGCCATGTTTTCAGTCCACTCATCTATCTTTAGTAGTTCCATATTTTCCTTCACATAACCATGTTATCCCAGTAAGTAGCCTGATCTAATTCCCCTGTCTTTTGTCAAATTTTTGTGTACCCTGTTTTGTCTGGCACTCACTACATCCTGAAGGGTTCTGCCACTTTTGTATTCTTAGATTAGATCTGTTCCTCACACTCTATTCAGCCAGAGAGAGGAAATAGGTTGTAGGTGGTTACTGGCATTTTCCTTCCTATCATACTGCTGTGCTGGGCTCTTGTTCTAGTTTTAGGAAAGCAGAGGCATGGATACATAGTGCTGCATGTTCAGATGCTTTCTTGCTGACTCGTTTCCTTGGGGTAAATTTTCAAGCAGTCTAGACTCTTAGATGATTATTATAGTTATTATAAACCTGTTGTGATTAGGAAAATGAGCCCATGGGTAATCAGTATGTGTGTATATATGTTATGTAATTATCTAATGATAGGAGGTATGGTAAGAAATTTTTGTATTTGCAGCACTTATTGAAGTGACAGAGAAGGTGTTAATCAGAGAAGTGCTCTTCATTTTCCAAGGGATTGAAGGAAAAATTATCAAGATGGATGCTAATAAAGATGGTTATAGATTAGATCCTAAGGTGAGTATAGATAGCCATGGTTATATTTACTGACTAGAGTTAATAGGATTGATAATTTTATGAATCGGCAGCACTATTTCACTTTGCTATATTCTGCTGTATGGAGTTCATTCTGCTTTGTTCCTCTTCTACTGGCCAAGTAAAATCAGTGGAATACCCAGTGTAGAGTATTACGTGAGTCACTGAATATATAGGTTTGATTCCTGATTCATGTTATACAGTGAAGACTATTACTGCTGTGTGATATTTAGATCTTTAGACTGACACATGATATATTGATAATTGTATTTTGATGTTTGACGTTAAAATTTCTTATCATACATATTTTGTCTTAGGTCCGTCTGTCACGGAGTCAGAAGGAGATCATCCTCAAGCTGTCAGATGTTGGGTGGCTTTACAACCAAGTACAAAATTATTGTGAGTGGGGTGGAGTCATAGCTGGGAATGAGCGATCTTCTGACCGAACAGCTGCAGGGCTTGTCAATCAGTCTTTGGTATTGGCTTTAAGAGAAGAGCTGAGCGAATACTGCAGACTTATAGCTTTGCTTGAGGCCCAGGTAGGTGTTTTATGAAATTAGACTTGTGTCACACATTGTATAGCTTTTGTCACATCCTTAGTAATGATAGAAACTTTTCATCTAGATTTCTGCATTTGGAATAGCGCATGTTGCACGAAAAGGAGATATGTGTGTTGTTCCTGATGTAGTTTTCAGAATTAGCCTTTATCAACTTAGTGGACACTTCTCAGAAATCCTGTCTCTAGAATATGAAAAATTAAATGTTGAAAATCTAAGTAGGTTTTAAAACAAAGTTATAGATGAGGCTTAAAGTAAGGTTAAGAAGGTTACCAGTAAACAAGCAGCAGGTCGGTAAGTTCACTGAACCTACATGAAAGTCTTTTTGGCATACCTGTCATTCAGTTTATGTCTTTGTTTAGTGCATTTTACTCAACTTTCTTTGTGGATGGTATTTAATTTTTTCTTTTGTTATGGTGAACTAATTTTTGTTTAGGCAAATTTAATGTTTGCCAAAAATGTGTAGTTGTGTGTAACATACTTTGAATATATTCCAGTATAGCAGTATCCCACTGCATCTAGACAGTGCTTCTGATTCAGCTGCTGAAGGTCTTATGCTTTGCTATTTGATATGACAAGTTAAGCTTTTTGAGGCAGCAATAGGAAGTTGTGCTTGGTAAGATGAATTGATTTTCAAGGACTATAGTATTACTGTAAGCATTACTTAGGGCACAGATTTGATAAAAGAAAAGATTGAACAGCAACCAACTTCTAGATACATGTTATGGCTTACTGTTTATTTAATGCAACTGTGGAACTTGGTTATGTTGATGAATAGGTCTAGAAGTCCAATCATCTTGTGGGGTATTGAATAATGTTATAACTGCTGGTGAGTCGTGCTCTCTTTTTTTCAATTACAGCTGACTGAAGAACAAAACATCTCCCTGGTGTGTGGCAAATGGGCATGCCAAACCATTGAAAAGGTTATGATTTCATCTCATTTTGTAAGAAAAGATGATTGAATTGAAATTTTTCCTTTCACACTTGACCTGCTTACTTAGTTAATATTGACAGCAAGAAGTAAAGCAATTGAGTTTGAACTTAAAATTCCATGTAGACTAATATTGATAGAAATTATCAAGCTTTCTGTTTTGTAATTTTAGTACTATGTACTATATGTATTTTACAGATTCAGGAAGGAGGAGACACACCAATGGGGGAACCTTCAGGAGGCCTCACCCTGCGTCGTTTGGTGATGTGGACACTGGAACCTCGTTCACGTCTTCGAGCTTTAGCCCTGCTTACATATGCTGCTCGGGAGGTTTATGGCGGTGCTTGTGTTTCAGGAATATATCAGGTTAGTTATCTTTAGATTTTTTTTATACTCACCTCTTCCTGTCTGTGCAAGAGAATATCAGAAACTGGACACTGAATCTTGGAGGAATAATCCTTATTTGGCCCCTTCTTCTGTCCTTGCTTGTCTCCTAGTATTTGTGCACACAAGTCTCACTCACTTCATGGGAACTAGTATATTTCCTCTTTTCCTTGAGCTACAACAAACTTTCACTCTTACTGCAACAAAAAGTGATTTCACATACCATCAGGTGCCTCATAAAAGCACATTCACCTCCAACAGTCTATCCTTTGTACACCTGCCAATTAATACATAATCTAGTAATGCATGTTGACTCTTACCCCATGTATACTGATGTATATACATTTTCCTTTTGAATGAGGTATTCCAATCACCATTCCCTTGAAAAGCTGTTTCCCATTTTTATGTACACCAGACTCTCTAGGCTCATTATACACCTAGCTGCCACATCACCATTTTTGCATTCATAACTTTTAACTCACTCATATCTACTTCCAAAAGACTCCTTTAGCTGAGGTTACTTGTGGCTGCATGGAATGGTTAAAATGGCTCATGATGAATATTTACCATTTTTGTAGTATGAAATTTGGCTAATATTTCTTGTCATGATAAAAAAAAATTTTTTTGCCTTGGCCAACATTTAAAAGATTAACAGTTGTTAAGAAGACTGCTGGAATGAGAAGTAAAAGTGATGAAATTTTGGTTTGGAATGAAAATGTGGATTGTACTGAATCTTTTGAATGATAATGGAAATGAATTGAAATATTACTGCCTTGTTCTCCAACAGCATATGCACCATGGTAACCCAGGGCACAAAGCTGTCGTTCGTCATGTTCTCACTTTAGCGTGCACACCTTTATATGTTATGCTTACTCAGTGGCTTCTGGATGGAACTCTGGAGGACCCTCATCATGAATTCTTCATTGCCTCTGACCCAACTGTGCCAGATGATAAACTGTGGCAGGATAAATACTCTATAAGGTAGTGTACATTTCTGTTTGCCTGTCTGTATTATGTATGCCATGTTTTGCTCTACATTTCTCCATATTGGCACCATTTTATCTTAGTTGCTGTCTGTCTCTTCTACCAAACGTTTGATCTTCCCAGCACCTTTACTAGTTGCTGTTTGCCTCTTCTACCAAACATTTGATCTTCCTAAGCACCTTTACTTTCTTACTCTACAGAAATGTCAGTTATTGCATTAGCAACCATTTGCTCCACAAATCCTCATCTTAAAACTCACCTATATTTCTTATATTTCAAAGATTTTTTCTTCTCATAATTCTCTTATTCTACTTTTTAAGCTATTGCATTACATCTACTGCTTTCAAACCGTCCACAATTTAGTTTTTATAATTGCTTTGTGTATGCAATTTACCCGTCACAGTGAGATAGTACACAGAATTTCTCAATTTAAGTTGCTGACTACCTCCATTCTCCTGAGTGTCAACCATTCATCTGCAAAGTTCAGAGCATTTCTTTAAGCTGACTAGTTGGGAAAAAAGAATGTTTTAGAATGATTGGAGGCATCAACAGCTAATCCTCATTTTGTTGCTGGAGTTGTATCAGTTTAGTGACCTATACTCTTGGGTATGGAAGGGAGTAGTATGTGGCCTCTGGTATAGTTATATCAGCCTTATTGGACTATAAATGTGAATGAAAAATCTAGAGAATGAACATGTAAAAGGTTAGAAATGAAAGTGTACATTTCTTTTGGAAGTATATAAAGTGCATGTGGGTGTTCTGAAGTACAAGTTTAAAAAAGAAAAGACTTTTGTAGGTTTTAATTGGCGGTAAAGCAGTTAGATATATTTTCAGTGTAAGTTCTGTATCTGAATAAGAGTAGACTTACCAGCAACTGATAGGCTGAAGCTAACTGAATCCCTTCAAAGTACATTTAACTTCTGCATCACTTATATCTTTTAATGTATGTCTTCAGATGGTGTATGTTGCCAACATTCATCAACAAATCCCAAGCACAAAAAGTATTAGCATCAGGCAAATCCCTCAATTTCCTTCGCAATGTATGTCACTTTCGTGCACCTATAGCAGGCCGAGATGCAATCAAGGCTTCATTACAACAGACAACTGGTGAGTGAAAACTACATAAAACATGGAATTTCAGAATTCTTTGATTACTACTGCATTCTTTCATTAATGATGTTATTATAGTAGGCATACAAAAATTATAATTATTGTGATAAACCTGTTCTTTATAATATGCATACCCCAGCCACTTGAAAATTTCTGGTTAAGTTTTGTAGGTCAAGTTAAAAACCTTTCCATTCATAGGTTGTACAAGTAGAAAGTATGTTAAGATGGTAAGTGTCAGAGATTTTGAAATGCATGCATAGTACTTGGGCTCTGAAGAAAGCACTTAAAGAAAGAATTGGTGTACAGACAGCACTACCATTGAAAGAAAAATGTGAGTGACAGTTTAGAGTATTAGCCAGTAAAGGTAGAGCAAAAATATGAGTTTAAGTTTTACAGATATTTACAGAGTTTGAGCAGTGAAATACAGTTAAAACAGAAGTAAGAGTGCTGGTAATTAAAGATGATTGTTGTGTTTAAGTAGAATATAGAGTGAAGATAGAAGTATAGATGTAAGTTTGTGTAGATAACTGTAAACTTAAAGCTATAGATAAAGAAAAGAAAGGTGAGTAAACATGCTTTGAAAAGTATTTTTGTTAAGTATTGATTTCACCTTATGCTGAGGACTAGTTGCTTTAAATTACATTTTCATTCAACAGTGGAGTCGCTCTTCACACAGGATGAAAACAGCCAGCTAGATCATCTTGTTGGATTAACATTTAGAGAAACTTCCCGCCATGTATTGGAAGAGATTCTAACCAGACACAAACTTATGGATCATTTACGAGCTTTGCGTCGTTACCTTCTCCTTGGACAAGGCGACTTCATTCACTACCTCATGGAAATTCTGAAGTATGCATATGCCTTGTATAGATTTGACTCTTATATTTTATTGTCGGTCAAGAAATATGAACATAGTTATTTTTGTTGTATTTATGATTAAGACCTTCATTCTGTTGATTTTTAGTTGATAACTTTTTTTCTTCAGTCCAGAACTTGGGAAGCCAGCCACTAATTTGTACCCACACAACCTTTCATCACTCTTGGAGACAGCTATAGCTGCAAGTAATGCACAGTATGAAGAGCCTGATATTCTTAAGCGTCTTGATGTGAGGCTTTTAGAAATCTCTCCTGGAGACCTTGGATGGGATGTATTTAGCCTTGATTACCATGTTGATGGACCCATAGGAACTGTAAGTTGATATGAAATTACTACTGTCTTTGGTCTGGTTATGTTAATCACGTTTGATGCTCAGACTGTTTCAGAAAAAAGTTAGTTAAAATAATATTGTTGTTGGGAAGGGGATAGTTAAAATGATATTGTTGTTGGGAAGGGGAGGTCTAAGGGTCCAAGGTCAAGAGGTTCTTAAGTTTCAACAATAAATTTGGATATTATGTATGATTATGTAACCTGTACAAATTAGGCTAGAGTCCTAACATTGTAAACCATTCAAGTATGGGTGTATGCATGTTACAATATCTGTATATTTGTTAGAATATTTCTGTGTTGTATATGTACAAATGTTTGTGTGTGTGTGTGTGTGAAGTGTATCTTTATTTTTCTTACATGTAATTCAGAAAAAATCTTTTCATGAAAGAATCTTTTTTAGGTTTTTACTGCTGAGTGTATGCGCCAGTATTTGATGCTATTCAATGCACTTTGGAAAGACAAGAGGATGGAGATGATTCTCTCAGATATCTGGAAGGAACAAGCTGCCACATCTAAACTCTGTAGGGACCTTCCAGGTACGTAGTGTATTGTATTTGTTGCAGCACTCATAAACAAATCTTTAAGCTTTTGTCTAGTGCAATAGTTTTTTAGCTACATGTTCTACTGGTTAAGTGCTATGGCCTCCCCCGTGAGGGAGTTCCCGAAGGGAATGGGCATTAGGGATAGATGTAGATATATAGATAAACATGGCATTTTATGTTTTATTGTCTGTTTTTCGTTTTCTTAATAGTAACTGTACAACTTTTAAATTTTCAGACTTTTATGTTAACTTTGAAAGCATGATTTATCTTTTAAGTCCACCAATATTTGTTGAAGTAGTTAATTCATATATGGTATCTAGGATGTAATTTCATTATAATGTTTATACCTTCCTTTTTTTCATTGTGTATGTGCATTGGTATGAAAACTTAAGTCTTCTTTCAGCAACTGTGTTTCAGTTTAAGATGAAGTGTTGAAGTGTATCATTATTCTGTATGTAAGTAAATTCATTTACATCTGCATTTGATAAGTTTTCTCAGATAATAGATTCTGTACCATGTAACCTGTACTTTTTATACTAGATTTATTGATTCAGGAATCAACAGATTACAGGTTACTGTAATGGTTTTGTTGTTGATAACCCTCAGTTATCATCAATAATTTATGTGTTATCTTTAATGGTGTAGAGTCAGAATAACACTTTTCATTTTTGTTGATTTGCATTAGACTTTCTGATAGAACTGCCATGCTGAAAGGTGTGTATCATTCTATTTATATAAGGCTTTCATATACCCCATCTGGTGTATATTCATGAAAATAGAGGTAGTGAAGTAGGTAAACATGGAAGAAAAACAGCAAAGGAAATTAGATGAAGTGAGGGAAATTTTTTACTACATTTCAGTATTGATTGGAGACAGAATAGGCATAAGTTGTGAATGTTACTGACAGAGGTGCAAGATGAATTGTGGAGGGATTTGCATGGCTTGGCTGTAAAACATGTAATGCACCTACTTGATAAGAAGTCAATGGATGTATAACTACTAAGATACTTATATATACAGTTTTTGCATATGGAAACTAGAAAGAGAACATCATTATGAAATTGAAAGTGTGAGTAGCAAAAGATTTTCTAGATTATCCTAATTAAAGTTGAACTGATTACTACAGAACTGGGAGTTGTTCTACATGGTGTCCAGTTACTGACAACAGAGATGGTTCACCTGGTTCACCAGATGGAATACTACATGACATTTGAGGTCCTAGAATGTTCATGGCATGGTCTAATGTCTAAGCTTAAGACAGCACAGAGTTTGGATGATGTCATAGCTGCTCACAACCATTTCTTGAATAGGATTGTGGCAGGAGCTCTCCTTGATGCTGACTCTAAGGTATTTTCTGTTTTCATTAGTTCTGTAGTGTTGTGTAGGATCTCCTTCACCTTTATAGGATTTACCTGTTTTTTGTACATTTTATTATAATTTTAGATAATTCTAGTTTTAGCATTAGATGTGATTGAAAGGTAGTCTACAAAGTGAATACAGATGCTCCCCGACTTATGATGGGGTTACGTCCTGAAAAACATGTTGTAAGTTGAAAATATCATTAGTTGAAAATACATTTAATACATTTAATACTGTAAATCTGACCTATCAAACATCATATCTTAGCCTATTCTACCTTAAATGTTCTCAGAAGACTTAAATTAGCTTACAGGACAAAATCATCTAACACAAAGCCTATTTTATAATAGTGTTGAATATAGCTCCAACATAAAGTTGAAAGATCATGTCAGGGAGCATCTGTATAACTAGCATTTTTTACAGTAGGGGAAATTGTTTCCATACATACTTTTTGTAGGCAGTTTTACCCATTTTTTTTCAGGGTATTTATATATCTAAGCTTATTAATTATTGTGTATACAAATAAGTTTGGTTTATTCTGAAATAGTAAGTATTTGTTACACATCTGACTCTAACAGCATGTACGGACTCATCTGAGAACGTTCTACAACTTGATCCAGAATTTGAGGGGTCTGCAGGAGAGACTATCAGTGGCTGTATCAGCTGAAGTTAATGCTCGTAGAAATGCCCTTTCTGAAGTAAAGGTAAGTCAGGTTTAAATTTGTTATGCTTTAATGAAAAGACCTTTCAACAGACTAAGTGGTCACAGAAATGGCAGATGAAATTAAATGTAGGCAAATGTAGTTTGCACTTTGGATATAAGAATGTTAAACATGATTATGATATATTTGTTAATCCACAAACTAAAGCAAGTAAAAAAGGAAACTGGAACTCAGATTATTTTACCTGTTCTTCCTTGATTTTATTATCATATTAGCTCCTGTTTCATTATTTTATGAAAGGTCTGGCCTTGAATCGTACTTTTTTGTGACCAGAGGCTTCAGCATAAAGATACTGCATTATTTTATACATTATAATTTAGGTGTGTGTATATGGAAGATAAGCAGTCAGAAATACTTAGCTTTGAGCTTAGCTCGTAATTTAAGAATCTATGGAAGGGGAAGCAACAAGATATTGCTGGAGAATGAATGCATTTTGTTTTGTACCGATTCTGAAAATGTCATGAATGATACATAGTTGATGGGAGCTGAATTGAGGTAACAAGAGATGAAGGGAATATTTTGAATGTCTACTTAATGTTGGAAATGTACTGTAGAAATATATATAATTTCATTGATGTTTGGTAGAAACTAGAAGCAAGAGTGAGTGATAGAAATGATGTGCAAGGAAGAAAAAGGGAAAGGCTGAGGAAAGCATGCATTGAACTTTTTGAAACATCCTAACTTTTATGTCTTTCTCAGGCACGAACTGAAGCAGGTGAATTTGGAACATCATCAGATCAACAGGAAGCTGAAAAGAAAAGAAGAAAAGAGTTTTTGTCGAAGATTGTTCCAAAATTAAAATCGGATCTGAGGATCAACACTCAGACATATCAGGTAAAGATTATTACTGTGAGTGTGAAGGCTTTGCAAGACAAAGCATAGGATTGTCTCCTATCAATGATGGCCTGTTCTTGGGTGTGCCATTACTGGCACAAGTTGGGTGTGTGCTTTTGAGGTAACCATTGCTGGCACAGGTCTGCTTATGGGTAACTGTGATGTATTGGGCCTTTCTTCAGTTTGACATGTTTGTAATGTAAAATGTGATGAAGTGTCATAAATTGAGGGATTCTTATATGAATTGTTGCTAAATGAAAAATTCCATTTTTCTTTTCCATAGGAAAAAATTTTCAGTCAAGAAAAGAGTTTTAGCAATATTGAAAAAATAAACCGAAACTAGACAGTTATCTGTATTTATTTTTATTCTTGATCTTAGTAGATTTTCTTTCATCCTAGTTTATAAAAGACCGCAACATAACTGAAAATGACTTAATGGTTCCTGCCTTTCATAGACCATTGGCATGCCATGTTATTCAGGTATAAGTTTAGTAATTTTCTTTAGAAACATTTTAGTTTTGACAATGAGACTTCTATGATCTGACATGTACAAGCTTTAAAGATTGGGTTTTCATTCCACTCAATCTGGTTATGTCTTTTACGTAGAAAAAGAAAAACTATAAGCCAGCCAGATGATATAGTCAGGAAAGGTAAAAGAACATAATTTTTGAGGATGGATAACCACAATTTAATTCTGAATAAGAATACTGTTTGGTTGACCTCAAGGCAACCAGTGGTTTGGTGTTAGGCTACATAGACACATTCATCTTGTGTGTAGGCCTCAGTTTTTGAAGAGTGTCTTGCTATTGGGTCTGACTTCAGAGAAGTTTTCGTCATAGAAATTATTAATGAGGACCCTTTAAGTTATTTTTGAGACCTTTTGTAGTTTTTCCTTTTTTCTTTTTCAGAAAGCCTTATTGTAAATTAATAGCCTTAAGGACAGTGTAACTGCCAGTGTGAACAAATGAATGAGATTCATTGTAGTGGTTTTCCTTTGCAGGATATGGTTCAATCTTTTCTTCTAATGTTAACTCAGCATGATGATCAGAGCCTGCACTTACTGAGTACACGTCTTGATTTCAATGAATATTACCATCGACGTGATCACCGCCTCAACCAACGTCTAACTTATCACCACAAGCGGAAGAGTATGGGCACATCTTTCTGTCAGTAAAATTGGTTTGCTGTGATGGTTTTTTGGGTGCTTAGTTTGGTCAGTTAACTCTAAATGAAAAAAATGTGTTGTGCTTACCTATCTGTGATTACAGGGTGTCTCCCAGGGTGTGTTGACCTGTACAGGTGGAACCATCAACTGAGGACAGGCTTTTACAGGGGGTAGGATTGGAAGTCACTAAAAGAAGTTAATGCTTTAAAACCATGATGGATAAGTTGATAAACGAATGTGAATTGTTGAGTACAAACGCATTTTCATAACTCAAAAGGTCCTGTAGTTTAAAGTTAGTTGTATTTTTTTATTGTGGGCTGATGTATCTTAACTCAACACTTTATATTACTTATCATGCATGGAATGTGCTGGAGCAACCCCCTGAACAAAGCAAGCCCTATTGTGTGACTTGCTGCATTGCAAAACAAAGAAACAGTGGTTCTATAAATTTAACGAATTAGAAATGTAAATCTTTTGAAATGAAGTTGATATTTATTTTTTTTATCGATGCACTTGTATATGAGCAGATATTACATCCATATGTAAATATATACTAGAATAACTGAGTTTTGCTGATTTTTTTGATATTCGTAATGACAGACCTTTTTGTAAGGTAGTTTGAAATTTTGCCCAAGTATTATTATGTTTATGTTAATTATGATACTGTAGAGCTCCAGATAAGATGAACTAACAGGGCAGTTTAGTTATACCAATTTATTTTATGATTTATACTGTTTACATATATCAGTTGGTATTTATAAAGATAAACAGCACAAATAAACCTACTTTTATGATATTTACAATCATATTACTTAGCACAAGTATATAAGCTTATTTATGTGAACAGCACAGTTTTCATTCCAAGTGTGATTATTGGGAACAGTTATGAATGAGCTGGATAATGTCTTTCTGAATTCATTATATTTTGCAATAATTTGTATTATCTTAAAAAGTTAGGGTTTTTGTAGTTGCCAAATGAATGAGTTGCCATAATTTTACTTGATGTTTAATGTTCATCTCTTCTTTTGGGAAGGATTGGGGCATGTGCCAAGGATTTTGAAGTGAAGGAGGGGTGAAGTGGAATGGGGCAGTTTTTCTAACTGGGATGAACTTTATTATTTAAGAGTTTTGTCCTCAAAGTGAAAGAGAAAGATAGGCTGTAAGTGTGTAATTATGGTATTCTTTGAATGGTTTGTTAGGTTGAATATAACTAGACCAAGCTAAGGCTAACAGAGTTAACATCTAATTATTCTTGAAATCTGCCAGGTGGGTTGACATCTTGGCTTAGGGAAAGTAAGGTGGCCTTTAGCATTTAAAAATTTGCAAACAACTGTGATTACACCTTGGTAGGCCTCTGCCAAGTCTGTTGTGCACTTGACATCAACTTTGATTCTCTACATTAGTAATGAATATACTTTGTGACCGCTACTTCTTGGTGACCTCTTTTGCAATGGGAATAGTAACTTCCCAGGGAAGCTTTAAAAGTTGTATGTTATTCATGACATATTGACTTGTTTGTTCATCATGAAGCTGTAAAAGGCATTCTCCTGTGTGTGCATAAATTTTGAATTTTATGTACTATTTGCCCTTTTAACTGCAACAACAGTATATACTACTGCACCTGTCTTTCAAATCTCAATGATTATAATGGACATCATATAACTGATGATATTATTCAATAAAGGCCTTAAGTTTTATACATTCCTGTTGTGTGCTAATGAATCATGTCAGCATGTTTTTATGCTTTTGTTTTATGTGTGTGCAAGACTTTCATGTTTGTAAATACATTTTTGTGAATATGCACATGAACCATAATCAACCTACAGTTACTGGAGTGAGTGTTACATATGGTCTTATATTTTGTCTTGTAACTACTTACTTCATTTTTCTGTCTTAGATTGCCTTTTTTGTATTTTGATGTTCTCATTTGTCGTAAATATACATTTGAGGTATTTCTTTATTATCTCAGAATATAAACAGATTAGGGACAGTTCCAGAGAAAAAATAGAAGGGAGCAACACTGCCTGTTAATAAAAGCCACATAATGTTATTCTGTGTTTAAATGTATTCCTGAGAGACTTTGTTTCTATGAGGCTCTTGTAGGGGTCTCATAAAAGAAGGAAGCTCTTGGGGCAGGAAGAAGAAACGGTCATATATGAGGCTAGACTCAGTTTGCTTGTCTTTGCTACTTTAGTGGTTTTGCTGTGTTCATAATAAAAATCAAATAGTAATTAGATATACTATGGCTTGACAAATGAAGCACCATTCCCATAGCCATAGCAAAGATAAGCAGTATTGCGTTCATTTGCTTCAAATTGTTATAGATTGCTTCCTTACCAGCCATTAGCTGCATTGCATCTGGAGAGATTAGTAGATCTAACACAAAGATGGCCGACTGTTTGGCACAATGACTTTGCTTTCCTTCTGCAGTAGCACATCTCACTATGATGAAGATATAGGAAGTAGCCCATATTTGAAAAGCTCAGACTGCACTATATCACTGATCTGTGACATAAGTAGGCAAACATAAAGATTCAACCTATCAAATTTTCCATATACTCTTTTCTTTATAACCAGTGAAAGCATTTTTCTTCAGTGAGTCATAAAGACCATCAAACTTTGTCACTAACCTTCTGACCCCAATTAAATGTTAGGTTAAAGATCCCTTTGGCCTAATCTAGTTTAGAGAGGGGCAGAGACTATGAATACAGGAATTGGTAACAATTTCAGAGCGATGTTGAAATGAGAATAAAAGTATCAGGGGTATGTATGTGCATATCGTGCCAGGGTGTGTGATGGTACAGGTTTCCATCCGGGAGAGTACAGGTGTATCAGATAATGTGGGACCTGCCCACCTGCTCATGACTTTCAAGTGTAATGCTGACTCAGCAAGTTGCTGGCCACCAACAGATTAATTGTCAATCCTTGTCTTTAACACACAAGTTTACGAGCCTTTAGCATATGTAGTGACTACCCAAATTTCTACTGACCACCCATGGGTCTGTGGCACATATAAGAATATCTCCGAGATACAAACTCCAGGTTTCTAAGGTAACTATTACAGTATTTCGGTGGTGCTCCATGAATAAACGAGTAATGAGACTTGTGAAGAAGATTGCAGTGTTATATCAAATATGTATGATAGACCCAAAAATATTAAAATAAAGATTTTTCAATAATCTGTTGCTTCAGCAATGAGGAAAGCAGACCTAGGGAATCTATCTATATTGGTCCTCAGCAAGCAAGTGATTACCTTTAGGATACTGTGTAATACAGTAATATGCTGTTCCAAGAATTTACTTAAAGAGGAAGACAGTGGATAAAAGATCAGACTTTTACCTGTTTTCATGGGGATTAGCTGGTGAATCTTCATTTGCTCAGGAAAGATACTTATTTTTATAGATGCAATTCACAGATAGGACTTGATAGGCACCCAGTCTAAAGCTTTATAGAATGGATGTAGCAAAAACATTATTTCACACCAAGAGAAGTCTCCTTCTCATAGTGCACAACACTTCTTACCAGTCCCACTGTACATTTGGTCAACAGATATATTAGTGTTTCCATTCCCATTGTTTGCTTCCCTGACGTTCCTGCCAATGAATCCTTTTTTGAAGAGTTATGCTAAGTTTACTGATGTTATTAAGTAGCAAAAATGGTATGTTTTCCATTTTATGTGGAATTAAATGGGAATAGTACCATTCTGGCCACCGGTGAGAGCAGTTTTTGGACAACACACACACACACACTTCTGAGCCATCTGAGCTCGATCTTCAGTAAGTATCCGCTTCAGTATTTCTCAGTAGAATTCCCTCGATATCGCTCTGTCAATCTGGAGGACGATCAGTGAAGTTAGGATGTTTATGTCATCAGGTTCCTGTTGGACCGGCCAGCTAGCAGGTGCCACACAACGACAGCAACAAGGCAGAGTTGGGTGCGAGGACTGTGTGTGTATGTGTGTGGGAACATCTGCAGGTGTTTAGTGAGGGTTAGGGTTACTCACCCTTAGTCAGCAACCTTGGACGAAAGGGGACATGTTGGGTCTGTCTATTTTGGACATTGACTCTCAAGATTAATTAATTTAAGGCAGTCTGTTTTCTTTTTCTTATGGGCAAATGTTTGAATTTTGATGATGATATATATATATATATATATATATATATATATATATATATATATATATATATATATATATATAGTTACTGACTGACTCTAATTCCACATTTCACCAGAACAGGAAGTGGGTCCAGTATGACATAACTAACGAAGACAGTACAGCACAGGGCACCGCCGTTATGTAACCAGGAAGGTACAGCACCAAAGTGACAAAGGCGGGTGTGGTGCCTCCCACGAGAAAGTTATATATTAAGGCCTAGTTACCACCAGGAACCATGTATTGCCGCTGCTAAGGTAAGCGCACACACATCCCTTACAATGACTCGCTCTGAAAAAACCTTGTCATCTAAGGTCGTCCATAATAAGTGCCTAGTTGTGGAATACTATAATTCACCCGAGTTTTTCGAGACCGAATACTTTATGAAATATATAACCGCTAAATATAAATTCCCAAGGCAGGGAATGACAGAAACAGAGTTAGGAAGCTGGTACAACATATGCCAGATTGATGCCGTCTGGGAGCACGATGCGTGACTACGCTTCATAAAAAGACTGACGTTTGGTAGCCTCTCAAATCTCTCAGGGGACAAGTAGGGATATGTCTGATGTAACTCCTCTCTGTATCGTGCTTATTTTCGTTTGATAACTATCTAAGTCTTAAAAGTGTTCTTTCTAATCACTGCCTTGATTATTAGCTCATAAATCTAGGATTTCCTTATGACATGCGACATAGTCACTGATAATTCTTTTTCTACTGTTATTCAGCTTAGATTAGTTCATTTTTCTTTTTTGTATTAAATCTGTAGTTAATGAATTGCAACATGTATGATGCATATAAGGTTTATACATGGCAGATGCACATCAACAGAACGATGGATTGAAATATATATCATTGGTTACAGTACCCTCATCGGTGTGAGGTTTGCATGACGTGGGAATGATCACCAGGGACTCAATATGTACGCCATACACTTTTAATTAATTCCCGCATGTGAATATGTCATCCATGACTCTAATCAGTCCGCAAAAAAGTCCTTGAGGTTTAATAACCCACAGAACATGACAGCGAGAGATCGTTGTCGGGTATTCATGGGCCTTGGCGTACCACACCACAGTGTAAATATATCAGATTTTGAGGGGTTTAGCTGAAGGTGGCGGCAAACTGTCATATTTTGACATATTTGAGACTACAGAGATTAATTCGAATGTATTTCTGGAGAAAACCAAGTCTCCTAGGACGGCAGAATGGAGATTAAATGAGGACACGCCAGAATTACTTACTCTCTTAAGCTCAGATGGCGGAATCGCGCCAAGATTTAAAGAACAGGCATCGCGCCAGGGTTTAAATAGCGAGATCCAACACATTTAAAAGACTAGAGTCGCGAGGATGTTTAAATGGCGATTGGGCGCCAAGGTTTAATGGGTGGCTGCGCAACAAGACTTAAATCCTTGCGTCTTATAAAGATTTAAATTGCGACGGCGCATCAAGATCTGGATGCCTATCGTAGCGCAAATGTTTAGATGCTTAGACAGAGGACATTTATGTGACGTTAGCACACCAACATTTAAATACCGATCGTCGCGCCAAGGTTTAAATGCTGGAGAAGGGGACAACTTTTAAATGGATGTGTCGCGTCAAGATTTAAATACCTATCGTCGCGCAAATGTTTAAATGCTTAGGAAAGAAAACAACTTTTAAATGGCGGTGGCGCGCCAAGATTTAAATACCCATCGTCGCGCAAATGTTTAAATGCTTAGAAAGGAAACGACTTTTAAATGGCGGCGGCGCGCCAAGATTTAAATGCATATCGTCGCGCCTAGGTTTAACTGTTAGTAGAGCTTTAAGATATGAATGTCTAGCGTCGCGCCGAGGTTTAAATGATAGCAGCGCGGTGGTATACTTGTCTAGCGTCGCGCCAAGGTTTAAATAGCGATAACGCGCCATGACTAAAATGACTGAAGGAGGAAAACAAATGAATGGCGGTGGCGCTGCAAGATTTGAATTCATGCCTTGGCGAAAGGTTTAAATGGAAGTGGCGTGATCTATAAATGTTTACTGTCGCGTTAAGGATTAAATGGCGACGGCGCACTAAGTTATAGATGCATGGCGACTGCGTGTTAGTTCAAGGTTTATTGTATCATGGCACGTCAATATTTGGATATCTATGAGATGCGCCGTTTAAATGGCTAGGTTTATTTAGATGATTCGATACCTCTAAATATTTATCTCTTTATCCAATTGTCCCTGTAGGAGACTTTTTTATTTGTTTGTTTAACCCTAGTAGGCACTGAAAATGTAAATAGCAGCCACGAACAGGAAGATCTATGGATTCTGGCACTAAAGTAACTAGCTAGTGAACTGATGTTTGTGTTATTAAGCAGTAAGACGATATTTCATGCATGGGGGGGAGGGGCTAGTTAAGGAATATTTAACTGAAGAAATCTCGAAGTAAACTTCATGAGTTGTGCATCCCTCCTCACTCAATTCTTTCCGGCAGATGAAGTTGTTAACCGTATTGCTGTGCGTGGCGTCCCTGGCCGTCGCCGCACCCTCCTGGCAACACTTCAAGGTAACGTCGTTTTTGGACATATTGACCGGATTTCTGTTATCGGCAGACGTATGTGACAGATTGATTTAAAAAATAAGGGAAGATAAATTTCTTATGATGGTAATGATAGATAAAAGAACCTTTCTATGATGATAAACACGAATCCTAGCAATTTTCCCCCCTGTATTTAGAAACTTTCTCCAAAGTAAGAAGACCTGTCATGCTTTACTATTTATGAATCAAAAACAATTTGCAGGTGATGAAATTTCAGGTGGACACACCTGAAATTTCATCACCTGCAAAGTTTTATATCCATTCAGAGCCTTTCCTTGATCTTTTTCACTGGAAGCTCTTGCTGAGAATTCTAGTTCCTAGTCATTTTATTACCTTTGTTCACTTTTGCTTGAAAAACGTTCGTCTTTGTTCAATCAAGTCAAAGTAGAATTCGGATATTCTGAAGAATGTAAGGGATGATATGATCAGTTGAAGGGTACAAATTCATGTACTGGACTTCAACTCTTTAAGAGTGACTTTACCTACAATAAAGTTTCTAGAGAGCAAAGGCTGAGTGTGACCCCAAACAGATATATGTCAAGAACAGCAGATACCAATTAAACTGGACTACAAAGCTTTATGGAAAATTACAAAGAAAAAAAAAGGCATGTAACAGGTATCTAGAGAATGAAAATTATGAATTTGCACAAAGAATCAGACTAACAGAACTGCAATTAAGGAATCCAAAGGAAATAAAAGAACTGAAGATTACCCAAATTTGATTTAGCTACCTGAACGAAGAGACCAAGAACAGAGGACGTGAATGGAGTAAATCAAGTACCTGAAATGGAAAAGACAACGGCTAAACAAACCTCTTGTGATAACATTCAGCACTGAGAACATATATAGAACTCCAATAGCAGCACAAAATAGGCACAGTAACCTTTTACAGCCCTCCAAATATATCAACGGACTCTAAAATCTGAACGACTGGAGATCACTTCGACCTGATGACTTCAATACTACTGAAAGAATTGAAAACTGCACTTGGCATCTCTCTGGTAAAGATTTACTCAGTCTTTGTCGATCGGAGGAATATTCCTTAGCTGGAGCTTAAGACGCCATCCGTTCCTTCAATAATAGATACAGTGTCCTAACCCAGCTGGCAAGCTCCACTAGGTCTGACCTCAGTTGCATACAAGAACCCAGTAATTCTATTCATGAAATTCCACATTGTGTTCAGCATTTGACTAAGGACAATCTCAACAAGTACGAAATTTGTTTTCTTTTACAAGGAAGATTAAAGATACTGTGATGAAAATGCTTGATGTCCTTGGAGGTTTTCTTGTCCATAATTCCAACGCGACAGCTAGCAAGGGCTTTGTTCTGTGTCACTAGTTACACACGCACTGGTATGCTATCACCTTTAACCCAGTGGGCGACTCATTGATGAAGCAAATCAGCTCTCATTATCCCGGCATGACCCCCATTTACCTACATGTGGTAAACCATTGCAAATCCACTCACAAATATTATTCGTAGATGCGTTCGGGAATGCGTGTCTCATAGACGTGCAAAGGATGTGTCTGTAGACAAGAATCGGGACAAAGTGAAATTATTCGTGACTAAACGAAATGAAAATTGGTTATACATCTTTAGAATTTTGAGATACTCTCAGTGCATCTATGCTGAAAGGACTTCTGAGGGAAACTGAACGGTTATTAATCTCTGGATAGCACAGGCATTAAATTGCCAAAGATCCACATAAATCTATGAAGATGTGCATCAAAGTTTACAATCTGATCAGACGCCAAAGATTTTCTGCTGCAGTTTGCAAAGCTTCCAGACTTTCGACTTATCCGAAGTGGAATGTAGATGCGCGTGATACTGTTCCATTGTTGTGCTGTCAATGACCGTAATCCAAGATGATGTTGGAGGTGCCTATATATCATGGTACTGTGTTGGGTGTGCGTGTGTCACGGCATGGGAGTATAAATCAAGCTGATTCATGTGGTAATGACTTGAGGTATAACATCTGAATTATTGATGCTTTGTCTCTGTATCTGTATCTGTTTCCCTCTCTCTTCCCCATACCCCCACTGTAGTAGCTATGGAGACCCAGTACTTTCGGAGACCCGACAGCTACGAAGTCTAAGCAAGGAGAGTACGTACCCAAAGTGACTGTGTGCAATAACCTTGCGAAATCCTAATCCATTGGAACGGCGACACTGTCATTTTCCTTTCATACGCCTTTATATATTTATCATGTATTTCTATGGTACAGTTGAGTGTGTTGGCTCCCACAGGCTCAGTATGGCCGCTACTACGAGAGCGCTGAGGAGGAACGCTACCGCTTGAGTGTGTTCGAGCAGAACCAGCAGTTCATCGACGACCACAATGCCAAATATGAGAACGGCGACGTCACCTTCACCCTCAAGATGAACCAGTTCGGAGACATGGTCAGTCCTTGTCCATGTAATTCATACCTCTTGTGGTGAGACTTATTTTTCACACCCTTTGCCATATCTTGCATGTGATAAAGACGAGGATACACGAGGAAGATTCTTATTCTCCCGTGGGCTGACATGCTCCTTCTTCTTGCAGACAACGGACGAGATCAACGCTGCCATGAACGGGTACATCATGGCAACTGAGGTAGACCCTGTGGCTGTGCTTATCCCTGGAGGCTCCGACCCAGCCGACGAGGTGGATTGGCGCACCAAGGGCGCCGTCACGCCCATCAAGGACCAGGCGATGTGTGGCTCCTGCTGGGCTTTCTCTACGGTAAGTGGCCTCGCTATACAAGAAGCGGTCTTGTGTACCGTAAGTGGTCTGTGCATTTAATGGTCCCTGTGCGAAAAGTGACCCGTCCTTTTGGCAACGAGCAGTACAGGGATACTCTTTTGTGGAAAGTGGACAGCCTGCAGTAAGGAGTCATCAACAATGGTTATTAGAGTTATAGAAAAATCCATTGGCCATTAAGACGATACATGATAATGTAGTTACAAACATGTAGCACACTGGCCTGACCCCTTGAGTCCTCAAACACTTATACTGAGAAGTGAATTCTTGTATGTGTTGTTTGATCAAGTAGAAAGATTCAGTATGGTTTATGGTTGTATATAGAGGCCCTAGGTAAGACATTCTGTATTCATAGTAAGAACATCATGTTCTTGTGATGAATTTTCCTCATAGAAGGTCCTCCACCATGGCTATTTTACGTTATAGTCTTATGAACCATTGTAGATGATCCCTGTGAAAGAAAGTACAGTAATCAGGTTTTGAACACTATTGGAAATCAGGGTTGAGAAAAATGGAAGATATTTCAGGACATGATGACAAGTAAAGACACTCTAGCTAAAGCAGGAGGGTTGGATATCATTCTGACAGTTGCAAGGAGTTTCAACGTGATATGAATGAGGCTGTTAGGTTCCAATCAGCCATGAAAGGTAGTAACTCAATTTTTTCTTTGGCCACAGAGGATGGGATGAGGGTTTATTTGATGGATCTGTGTGTGTGTGTGTGTGTGTGTGTGTGTGTGTGTAGCATGAGAGAAGATGGACGCCTACAGAGGAGATTACCATAGCAAACCAGGCAACACTTCACCGTGTTTACGATCCTGAAAGGAATGTGACAGAGACTAAGACAGTCCGCCTCCCACAGACAGGCTCCTTGGAAGGTCAGCATTTCCTCAAGGAGGGCAAACTGGTGAGTCTCTCGGAGCAGAACCTGGTCGACTGCTCCGAAAGATTTGGTAACTTCGGCTGCGCTGGAGGACTCATGGACCAAGCCTTCCAGTACATCAAGGCCAACGGCGGCATCGACACAGAGGAATCATACCCTTACGAGGCTAAGGTGAGTCGAAGAGCGTGCCAGGGAAGGGACGAGGGGCAAGTTGGCATGGCATTTCTATGATGGAATCTGTAAATTTTTTTTAGAACCTTTTCATAGACTGTGAAAGCCTAACTCTCCACCTTTCCTCCTCCTCCTCCTCCTCACAGAATGATGTCTGCCGCTTCAACTCGAGCAACGTCGGTGCAACAGGTTACAGGCTACGTGGACGTGGCACATGGGAACGAGACGGCCCTCCAGATCGCAGTCAGCGACATCGGCCCCATCTCCGTAGCCATCGACGCCTCTCGCCCGACCTTCCACTTCTACCACCACGGTGACTACAACATAGTCCTCGTACCTGATCCTCTCCGTCACTTACAGAACCAGTTCGCGCGCTGAATTCCTCACAGTTAATCCGATTTTTACAAAATTATCTTAACTTTACTGGTAGAGGTATGGGAAATCCATCCTCTGTCATTTAGAATTTATGTTTCTGGCTCATCAAAAGCTCCACACACACACACACACACACACACACACACACACACACATATATATATATATATATATATATATATATATACAATTTTCCTCATACTTACTCAGTCATCTTTATCGCACATGTAAGGGCGCATAACACGTCACCATGCACGCAGAAACCCTCTAAGTCCTAGAGATATGAAGAACACAAGAGCATGAATTGTAAGCTCAGAGCATATCTTAGGTTTAATAGAATCTGCCAGGAACACAGTCGTGCAGAGACAGTGATATGCCCAGTCATAGTTTTGAACCATTACACCATTTTACTGGCGTCTTAGGCATGATAGAGGGGAGGGAACAAGGACGTTATAAACAATACGTCATAATAACACACACATGACACTAACTTCCATTATTATAAGCCAATCTGATAGTAAGTTTTATGCCAAACTTGAACATAGCCCAGTGATGTTATCTTAGACTCTTCCATTCGGAAACAGTTTCCTTATGTGTATTAACTGTTTTACGTCATCATTGGTACTGTTTTTGTCTTTAGATAAAGAAAACGAGAATTCTAGTTAGCTAGCTACTCCAGCCAGCCACGAGAGATGTTACTACTCCTGTTTATCATCACAGGTGTTTACTACGACGAGAGATGCTCCTCAAAGCGTCTGGATCACGGGGTGTTGGCTGTCGGCTACGGCACAACGGCCAAGGGCGGTGACTACTGGCTCGTCAAGAACTCCTGGAGTACCACCTGGGGCCACAAGGGATACATCAAGATGTCCCGCAACATGGACAACAACTGTGGTATCGCCACTCAGGCCTCGTACCCTCTCGTCTAGGTTCACTTTGCCCATCAGAGCACGTCTTACCCCGTCTTCTCGGAGTATGAAGACATTCTCGCCATCGCCCAGGCAGGCCCTGATACCCGCTCGTTTAAGTCTTCAGAACACGTGCCTCATCGCCACTCCGGCCTCGTCCTCTCTTATCGAAGTCTCAAGACACTCCTCGTCACCTCCAGGTGGGGTGGGTCGGTGAGAGATGGTAAGGGGTCGCCCTTATAGCACAGGGAAGGTGCTAGCAAAGTCCCTCTGTATGGAAATTATTTGTTGTGTCGTCCCACCTGATGCTGTTGTTGATGGTATAAGTAAAGCTTAAAGGTATGGCATATACTGACCATTATTGATGATCCATATACAAATCCTATCAAAGATAGATTGAAGGAACTTCCTAGGGGATACATCTTACAAACACGTACATGAGACACACGGAAGCTTGCGTACATATACATTTAGAAAGACTTGTACACAGAAACGTACACGCAAAAATACGGACAAGCTCTCTCTCTCTCTCTCTCTCTCTCCCTCATGTTGTCTAATTAGACGACGCTCATTTGTTTTCTGTGGAACCTTTGAAGAGACTCCCTATATTCACAAACCATATGATACCCTCCATTCTATGGAAACAAGTGCAGAAGAACTTGTTTGTTTCATTGTTTTTCTAGAATTGCTTATCTCTCGTAAACTGGGAAGAGATACGATCCTGATAGCGTCCTGGGTATACCAAGTACGAGCAACCTCAGTGACTAGTGACACCTGGTGACAATCGCTCGGCACGTGTTTAATCAGTGGAGTTGGAACCAACAACACGACACCACTGAAGGTTCATGACCAGCACATTTTCAGATAGTGGGCTGACAGACGTCATCATTAAAGGAAGTAGGGCCTAGGGGCTTATTAGTTATAGAAGTGGACTTGCGGACCTAATTAGCTAGGGGAGTGGGCCTGCGGATCTCATCAATCGGGTTTAGTGGGTCTGTGGACCTCATTAAGCTACGGGACTATATCTGTGAACCTCATCTCTTAAAAGATGTAGACTAGACATCAGCAGTCAAGTTGATCAGCCAGCAGATGTCATTGGTTTATCAGAGAGAAGTAAAACTCATAAAGGAAGATAAAATGACAAAGAAAATAGAGTTATCTTAACTAGATGAGCAAAGGAATCGAATTCAAAAACTGGGACCCAGTAGCAGGGTTAAAGAAAGTGTATCCACACACACACACACACACACTCATGCCACCCTCTTCCTCACCATCGACCCGAATGGGAAGCATGAAATGTCAGATCCCACCTTTGTATATACTTAATGGGAGGGATACACTCACCCTAGAGTTAAAGATGCATCAATACCAGATGTCACAGCTTAAGGCCTCCAGTTTCAGAGGTTGAGGGAACTAGTCCCAGAGTGTGAGGGTATGTATACATGAGTTTAAGGGCACCCGTACCTGACTATAAGAAGACAGTTTAGAGTTTAAGGGTACCTGTCCAAGAGTTTGAGGGAACCTATCATAGAGTCTAAAGGTATCATCAGCTTCAGGGATGAAATACATCAGCCTCAGAGTTAAATAAAGGTTACCAATCTCAGAATCTAAGGGTACCAATTCTCTAAAGGGTAATAGTACCAGTCCTAAAGGGTAAGAGTACCAGTATCAGAGCTTTGAGGTATGACACTTCAAATGTCAACAATTAGTGAAGGATGATAAACATTTTCTATGACATTTCTAGATTATTTATGATAGCCACAGACACACAGAAAGACAGACAGACATGACTATTATAAACAGTGCTGTTAAAGGAAGGTAAACAGCACTGCTAAATAGATTTGTGAATGAGAAATGCAGAAGAGAACTCCTTTGTCTTGGAAAATGCGTGATCATCTTGGAGTAGTAATCTTTCAGTGAAACAGATCGAGAATTATTCTTTTCCCTCCTAGTTCAGAATGGAAGAATAAGCCTCTACTGTTGCCACTGCAAACTGAAAGCTAAAGCAACAGAGAGACTGTTTCATTACACCACACACCGTGAGAAAAATTGGCTACTCAGATACGTTTTGTGTAAGCAATTATTACACTTGTTATGGTCATAGATAACGACTTACTTTTTTTTCCCTAGGGAGGACACCTTGAGGCTATACATCACACGGTGTGGAGACTATGTGTCTGTAGTAATAATGAGCGTTGTTGGGTAATTACATCCTAGAAGAAAAGGATGGAGGATGAGGAGTCGTGAGAGGCAGCAGGGCATTGCTGGTCGCAGGAGAGGCAGGGGTTGGCTGGAGCAGGGGTTGCTGGTTGTGGCAGGGGAGGGTGATGGAGGATACTTTACACTTTTTCATTCTAGAGAGAAGAAATTCGGGGTCTGTAGATTTTCACTTATGTCTGAGCGACAGAATTCGTTTTGTTGTTCTTCTCTGAATTTGTTCTAGTTTTTCTATCGTCTTTCATCAAGTCTAGTGATCAGGATTGAGCAGCGTACTCCTTATAATGCCCCACTTATCATTTTAAGCCAAACCATTGTTTGTCCATTGAGTATCAAACGTTGCTTCCTAATCGTAAGCCGGTTTTTCGAAGTCCTGTGACGTGTTTCAATTTTACACATAATTCTTTTCTGCGACAAATGATTGAAGGATTTATGAAAGTAGATAACGTATAAGGGAATTTTTGGAATCTCAGCTGTTACATATATGACTAAAGAATTGTGTCAGATTCGTTAAACATGATCTTTATTTGAGCTGCCATGTTGATAAGTGGTTACGTTTATCATCTGAACATTTGACGATTTTCCTGGTTTTTGTTTTCAAGAATTTTCCTAGAACTGCTGTAAGGCCGATAAGACGGTAGCTCGAAATGCATCTTCAATCTCCTCTCAGGAAAATTGTCACAATATTAGCAGCTTCTCAGTCATTGTGAGACCCTTCTCTTCTCGTAGCGAATTTCCTGAATATTTTGATAGATAGGAATGCCACATCCCACTTCACATCTTTCAGTGTTCAGAGAGAGGTATCGTCAGAATATTTAACGTATTCGGATTTAATACTCTTTTCTTTTAAGATATTCAAGTGCGTCATAGGTTTGAATGCCATGTATGCAGCAGGAGGTGGTAGTGGGGTTAGTGGCAGTGGCAACATGGGAGGAGGGAGAGGGTGCTGGAGGTAGCAGATAACCGAAAACAAGGACCGGTGTTCTGCCTCCCACGATTCTTGTTTCGCCTCCCACGGAACTCTTGTATATATACCCACAAGCAGGCCTCATTCAAGCACTTCGTTCCGGACGCAAGCAAGCAAGGTAAGCTTCCTTGACAAACGAATTACACGCTTGTCACGTAAGAATTAAAGTATTCGTAATGAGAGACTTCTTCACATTATACTTCAGTGATTTGTACTTTTGAATCTTCAGTGAATGGAATTCTTCAGGTCAAGTCATGAACTATACAGAATCACTTGTGAGCATCAAATCAAAAGCCAGATTTCAAGGTATCTTGAAGGATTTGTCCTCTGGTGCTGCCTGGAATCCTATGAATCATTCCTTTTCCTCATTGGGTTTGTGTTTACAGATGAAGGTAGCGATACTGCTGCTCTGTGGCGTTGCCCTGGCCTCCGCCTCTCGACCCTGGCTACTCTTTAAGGTAACCAAACTTTTTGTTTCACTCTCAACCAGACTAGGATAACGTGGGAGATTTGACAGTTAGGGGAGAAGATAAGAAATGATAACCACTCAGTAGAATGTTTCTGTGGCAAACATGACCTTTTCCAATGTAGCAAACCTTACATATAGTTTTAATGCTCCTATTTGTTATTCAAGTTCACATTTGTGACCTTCATTGAGGATAACATAAATATATTGGCAAATCGCACTCTGCCTCTAGGAACAGCAGATTTATTAAAGAACGAAACAAGATTTCCCCTGACAGACGCCAGAGGTTCTAACTTCCTCGATGCTGGCTATTCTGTGACGAAAGGACGGTTCCTTATGCATAGTTCTGCTGACCTGGGTGGTTGACACTGTGTGCCAACGATGTTGGACACTACCGCCAAATGTTCTATATCTTGTCAAGCCATTTTTTCCCCCTCTGTAATATTATTTTTTTTCTTGTTAAACCAACAGTTTTGTTTCTGGTTAAGCCATTCAAAGCAGATCAGGAGAAAACTTTGACCCTTGCATCTCCTCATAGATTCACTGCTCACATCGAAACTATTCATTCTTATTTTCGAGACTCTTGATGCTCGTCTGATGTGGTGGTACATGTTCCTTGAGTGTGTTGGCTCCCACAGGCTCAGTATGGCCGCCACTATGGGAGTGCAGCGGAGGAGCGCTACCGCCAGAGTGTGTTCGAGCAGAACCAGCAGTTCATCGACGACCACAATGCCAAATTTGAGAACGGCGACGTCACCTTCACCCTGAAGATGAACCAGTTCGGAGACATGGTCAGTCCTTGTCCATAATGTTCGTAGATACCATGATACCGAGTGTACTTATTACTGTTCATCTTATGGTGCGAATGCATTAGATCTAACTGAAACACATGAAAGATTAATATCACCTTTAATGCGACAGACGAATGACGAGATCAACGCTGCGATGAATGGATACGTCATGCCGACTGTGACTCACCCCATAGCTAAGCTCACCGACGGAGGCTCCAACGTCCCCAAGGAAGTGGACTGGCGCACAAAGGGCGCCGTCACCCCCGTCAAGGACCAGGCGCAGTGTGGGTCCTGCTGGGCTTTTTCCGCGGTGAGTAATCTAACTGTGCGTAAGCGATCCTCGTCTGTGGAACTTCTTTGGTCATGGTCTGTCAGCCAGTGGTCTGTTTCTGTAGACGGTGGCCTGTCTGTGTTAAGCAAACAGTAAGCGACGTGTTTGTCTCTCCAAGAAACTCTTCTTGCGCAGAAAGTATCGTTTCTCCTCCATCAATTCTCTTCGAGAAAGTTGTTATCCATTTGGGTAAAGTATTGCTTGTCTATTAGACTTATCTTTTCTCCATTGTCCCTCGATGGCACAATTAAATTCCATTGTATAATTGTTTTTTTTTTCTTTGAGACAAATTGTCTTATTCTACATACTTTTCCCGCCCTTGAAACTACGATTCCAAGGTCCTGTTTACCTCCCACAGACTGGCTCCTTGGAGGGCCAGCATTTCTTGAAGGAGGGGAAGTTGGTGAGCCTCTCTGAGCAGAACCTGGTCGACTGCTCTGGTGACTTTGGTAACTTCGGCTGTGGAGGAGGACTGATGGACAGCGCCTTCCGTTACATCAAGGCCAACAAGGGCATCGACACAGAGGCATCGTACCCTTACGAAGCTGTGGTTAGTATAGCTAAGGACTACGAACTCGTTTTGTCATGAAGGACCAGAGGTCTTGATATGATATTTCCAGCTCTGGCTGATTCATTTTAGCGCTTACAAGGCCCTTCTGAATATGTCTGTACATCCCTTTATTAGTGGGAAGAGAAAAATGAGATATCTCTCGAACTTTCTTCTCTCTCCCGGTCTGTAGGATGGTAAATGCCGCTTCAACCCGGCCAACGTTGGTGCCACTGTCACCGGCTACGTGGATGTAGAGCAAGGCAACGAGGCGGCTCTCAAGAAGGCTGTCGCTGACGTAGGCCCCGTCTCTGTGGCCATCGACGCCTCCCGCTCAACCTTCCACTTCTACAGCGATGGTTAGTAAAGATACACACACACACACACACACACACACACACACACACACACACACACACACACACATACACACATACACTTAAAATACATACATACATAACTTGTATCATGCATACACAAATTCTTACACATGCACAGGGTGTGTCTAAGTGGTAATTATCCAACCAGTCTCGGGGATCTAGCAGAACCTCTGAATATACATTGCTTTCTATCATTTTGCTGAGTTAATTGGAGCTTCTAATCCTGTTACTAGAACGTAGGATCCTACTCCAGGATCACGTAAGACAGCGGGAAATTCGTGGTATGATGAGTCCTGTGTAGATGGTCTTGTTGTGCACGCAGTGTGGCTTGCATTCACGTCCCAGGCACCCTCGGCTTTACCTTCCAAGTGTCTATAACAGTAATCTAGGGCGTTGGTGAGGGCGCCGGAAGTATTATTCTCGTCTACATCGGACATAAAACGTCCATCCTCACTGTATCATACACAGCGTTATCCAGGACGGTGTATTTGGCAGCGTATCCTCGCGTAGCATTAAACTGATTAGTATGACTTCGTGTGAGGGATTCATCAGGTGTATATGTCTATATTGCATACATCTATATACCTATTTCTACCTATACTCCTCACTGGGGAATTTCTAAATACCCTCGTAACTAGGGAATATCGGATTACGTCCCACACGAAGGAATTTCTGAACTTCTTAATACCTTTCTATCTATAGAATTCTTTCCTACGTCAAGCACATAGTAAGACGGAGGGACTTTCAGTTGGGTGACCTGAGGAAGACCTCGCCACACGACCTTGCTAACGCTTGTCTCTCCGTCGCAGGTGTTTACTATGACCCCGGGTGTTCCTCGACCTTCCTGGACCACGGTGTGCTGGCGGTGGGCTACGGCGTCGCTCACAACGGCGGTGACTACTGGCTGGTCAAGAACTCCTGGAATGCCAGCTGGGGCGACAAGGGCTACATCAAGATGTCCCGCAACAAAGATAACAACTGCGGTATCGCTACCCAGGCGTCTTACCCTCTGGTCTAGATCTCGTGGCAGTACTGACTGACCCTTCGTCACCCACGACTCCTGAACCTGGGTAAGTGAGGGGTCACACCACTACGGGAGGGAGGGGGAATAATGAGGAACGTCCACGGAGAACTCCATGAGAAAGAAGAGCCATCCTCAACGTAATCTTGTTCTTCGTCAATCGAAAGTACAATGAAATGAATAAGAAATTACATAGACCAATTCTTTTCCTTATAATTTCGATAATACTCATATAGGATGTATAGGAGCGATTTCATAGAGGACGAAGATTATCACGTATAGGAACAGATATATGATATGATCTCTTCATGTTAAGTTCTGATGGAAACTGAATATGTCTCACGTGTTTCGAGAAACATCGTAGCTTCAAAACACTATATGTCATGTTATGGTATAAAGAACATCTTAAAGGACTCGTGATTCGTTTCATTTACGTCTTTTTTTTTCTCGTAAGCTTCCTCAATTAGGACAAGTGTCCAATAGAGTGGTACTTCATAGGTCGTGATGAGCGAGGTGATTAGAGCCATATACGTAGAATGCATCGGGTTATAGAATTTCCCTTTACAAGTCATGAATGTGTTCAAGATGTTTTAACCCAGTGGTTGTTATAACTTGACGTTGTTTACGTCCCCGGCAAGCAGTAAGCCTACGGCCCAAGTGTTTGGGTTCAACCAAGGACGTTTGGCTCTGTGACGCTCACGCAGATGCTGTCTCCGATCTCGATGTCCCACCAGCACTATAGATCCATCCAGTGATTCACCAGACTTAGAACCGGGTTCTTCGGAATGACGTATGATGTACACGGCGCTTGAAGGAATACATACGCACGCCCTTCACGTTGCCTCCGGGGGTCATGTTACATCAATAGCAGAGAGAGAGAGAGAGAGAGAGAGAGAGAGAGAGAGAGAGAGAGAGAGAGGAGAGAGAGAGCCAAGCCCAATTTAAAGCAACCCATTATAGTTGATTGCCCAAGTCATACTGTGGTGCACAATCAATGGAGTAGGGGGACCTGACGTTGCCATGGCGACAAGGCATCAACACAGCAGAGGCCAACGCCATGTCAGACTGTGAAGCGTTGCCAAGGTGCATGACAATACCCTAGATCGATTCCCCGTAATGTAATACGGTTATTGTTAATACGATGGGCGTTAAGAGCATTAGTTACTTCCTGATTAAGATACGTTATATACAACGTCTCTCTCTCTCTCTCTGTATATATATATATATATATATATATATATATATATATATATATATATATATATATATATATATATATATATATATATATATATAATTTATTTATCTATTTATCTATTATACTTGATCGCCGTCTTCCGCGTCAGCGAGTTAGCTAGCGAAAACTATCATTCTAATAACACTTCTTACAAATGAATGAAAAAAAAACTTAAATTTCCTATGACATCAGACCTTTCATTCATCACACGCTAACACTAATAACCTCCAGGTCATAGTGACAATGTTCCCACAATGTACTGACATAAAACAGATATCGAATATTGGGGTTATGTTGGCATGTGAGACATGGCGATAAGATCATGCAGAATACAACATCCACACCCACAACTCTCACTGATAATTAGATAGAAAAGTTTATTTAAGGTTTTTCACAGTAAAAAGTGAAATAAACAAAGGAATGTATACGCTCACAGCTGTGGATCCAAATTCATATTATCGTAGGTCTAAGACACTCGAAATGGCACACATAGGATGTAGAGATATGCTTGGTTAGTGTAAGGCTGGTGGAGGGTTGGAATAAACCCTACCAAGTACTTGGCATCTCGATGGCATAGACAGGAGAGATGGGGTTGGTAGTGCTCTACGAGTGTAGAACCCTCTTCCCTTTATTTACATATGGCTAGATAAACACGTCTGACGACAATGAGAAACACACAGACTAAACCTCCACCATCATTGAGGGGTTGATGACCTCACATCTGCCTATAGGACTTCCTCATCCTAACACACTAATGCCGTTCCTGTTTCTCGTGTTCACGGGACATACAAAGGCCTTTATTCTCCACGCACGTACAAGCAATTACACCCATGCATGGAACCACCCGGACACAAAAGCTAAAACTATGAATATAATAATTTCATGCACCAGTTTTCCCCACATTCCAGCTCAATTAGATATAGTGTTCACGCTCTGATGCACACAACAAACACACACACACGCATGCAATCAGTGTTCGACTCTGAATTAAGGTCAACGAAACCATTAGGGAATGGGTTCGAACCTACGCTCGGATTGGGACGAAGCATTCATGTGTCTGACATCGCCAACTGTTGAGATATGCTTGTGGTTCTCCTGTTGTTGCTGCGACAAAAGGGGGCGTTCCTGGAAGATTATTGACGTTCGAGTCTTCAATCAAGTTTCCAAGAGGGTCTGGACCCTGGACGTCTGGACCCTGGAACCTACGAGGATAATCGGTGATGCTTTATATAAGTTCTGACCAAAGGAGCTTTGCTTAATCACTGAACTACTTGCATTAAGATAAGAATAACATAAATAAGTTATAAGTTCTAAAAACGAAATAATCATGATAAGGTAAAGAAATGAATAAACACTGAACGTAACAATCCAGAAATTCCAACTCCCGTAAGTAAAGCTAACTTTGCCAGTCATTTATTGAGATGCATGAAAGAAAAGTGGTAGGGGTCATGTGTGTGTGTGTGTGTGTGTGTGTGGGGCGCTCGCAACACTGGCTTCTCGTACAAGGTGGGACTGGCAACAGTGGGTGGTGCGGGGAAGGTAGGATGACCAGCGTTGTCTCAGACAACCTTTGGACGTGCAAGTGTTTGGAAGACATTCTCTCTCGACTCTGCTTAATTCAGGTCGGTGATGTAATTCCACTACATAAAAACCAAGATATCTGTTTACATTCTAGCGCTCGAAGACAATGAAGCTTTTAGTAAGCTTCATTTTGGAATATTAGTATTTGAAGGTTATGATACATCAGGTAAATTAAGTTGTTCTTTCATAAACTGTGGAGCTTATTTAATATTTCAGTCAGAGGTTGGGTTTGTTTTTAGAAAATTTGTTGAGGCCAAGAGGATCAAGTGGGTGTGTTATTGTAGCATTTCATACGTCAAAAATGTTTCAGCACATAAATGTTTCCGCACATTTGACTGCCACTTGAAGTAAGTACGTTCACAATATTTGAATCTTCCTCATCACAATATAAGTAATTTCTTGTATGTTATACAATGAAAGCCAAGCTTTCAAGTAAGACTTTCGAAGCAGGTTCGCCATTTTCTCGCAAGAAATACCATTTTCCTAACTTGTTTATCTGTACTATAATAATCTAACATAAGTTTTGGTTATCTTATGATTTGTGGTTATTCATTCCTTTATTTTTCAGTGAACAATTGCCTGCTAAACCGTCATCTGGGTAGGTTCGAGTTTTTGGTGATATTTCACGATAGGTAACTAGTTAGATTCCGAAGCTTCTCTCGAAAAGTTGGTGAAGCAGCTTCGTGCGTCACTTGTTTGTTGTGATGACTGAACCTCTTCTATGGCATGTGTGGACTGCAGGGGTGGACAGGTAGGATGACCAGCGTTGTCTCAGACGACCTTTGGACGTGCAAGTGTTTGGAAGACATTCTCTCTCTCGACTCAACGTAATTCAGGTCGGTGATGTAATTCCACTACATAAAAACCAAGATATCTGTTTACATTCTAGCGCTCGAAGTCTCAAAATTCGTGAGAAAAATGACCGAGATTATGAGGGTGGTATCAAGCGTAGGATCAATGGAGAGGTGGCGGCATTCTTGTTAGTTCTGGCGTCAGCTCTGGCGTATATACTGCCATTATATGACTTAGGTATTACATCATGAATGATGAAGGGAGGTAAGGTGTGGCTGGTTCGCTCTCGCTACTGGACGGAACCAGATGAAGTGGTAAACAAACATTATGAAGCTTTTAGTAAGCTTCATTTTGGAATATTAGTATTTGAAGGTTATGATACATCAGGTAAATTTAGTTGTTCTTTCATAAACTGTAGAGCTTATTTAATATTTCAGTTAGAGGTTGAGTTTGTTTTTAGAAAATTTGTTAACGAGGCCAAGAGGATCCAAGTGGGTGTGTTATTGTAGCATTTCATACGTTAAGAATGTTTCAGCACATAAATGTTTCCGCACATTTGACTGCCACTTGAAGTAAGTACGTTCACAATATCTGAATCTTCCTCATCACAATATAAGTAATTTCTTGTATGTTATACAATGAAAGCCAAGTTTTCAAGTAAGACTTTCGAAGCAGGTTCGCCATTTTCTCGGAAAAAATACTATTTTCATAACTTGTTTATCTGTACTATAATAATCTAACAATTTTTGGTAATCTTATGATTTGTGGTTATTCATTCCTTTATTTTTCAGTGAACAATTGCCTGCTAAACCGTCATCTGGGTAGGTTCGAGTTTTTGGTGATATTTCACGATAGGTAACTAGTTGGATTCCGAAGCTTCTGTCGAAAAGTTGGTGAAGCAGCTTCGTGCGTCACTTGTTTGTTGTGATGACTGAACCTCTTCCATGGTATGTGTGGAATGCAGGAGTGGACAGATAGATGCATGGATGGATAGATAGATCGCTGGACTGATAGATGAATAGATGAGTAGATTAATGGATTGATGGATGGGTGAATGGATTGACTCACTGAACGGATGGATATTCGAATAGATAGGGATGAATCAAGAATATATAGCTATATCCAGCCACCAGGTTGATACATTGCTACCAGGTTGATACATTGCCACCAGGCTGACACAGTAATCATACTGAAACTTGTACAGACCAGGCTAACCAGTTTCAATGGATCTCGCTGTCCCTGGATATCCCTTATTCATCATCATGGGAAATGTGGTAATAGGAAAGGCTTCCGTCTCGTAGGTACGAGCAGGACTGGTCGCAGGGTTGAGGAATGTGGTACAATCCCTAGCTCATTATTAAGCCAGGTGGCCACTTCTAGGAAGCGAGAGTACCAGGAAATGAAGCCATGGTGGTTTGTAAATGGCACGGGTCTACATCATTCATCTGAATGGCCTTTATACCTGATGGCATTTAAGTACCCTACAGGATGGCATCTGATCTACCTACTCCAGAAACGTTTGGCCATTTGAAGGTTTTCTTTCTATCATGGAAGAAAATGAAAACGACATCACCTGAATCATGACCACCTTCACCTGTTAAAGTTAGTTTACCAGACGAGATCACATTTCAAAATGACATCATCACTGAAACTAAAGAAAACGAGCTATTTGGAGATCCAAGGGCGTTTAACGGAGGCTGTATCTTGGTCAGCTGACGAGAGTACAGTCTCCTCAAAATGAATTCCTGAATGGGTATCCATCTTCTCCCTGCTCAACAGGAGTAGCGCAGCTCTGAAATTGTAGGAGCAGCCCACGGAGAAGGGGTCTTGAGGAAATGATTTCAAGACACCCCTTCCCTTCTCGTGAAACGGGTCTTTGGTAGTGTAATAATAAAAATAATAATATTAATGATACAGTCACGCTTGTATGTATGTATAATTACCTGTTTAATTAAGTGCATTCCTTTATTCTTCTTTGTGTCTGTGTTTACAGCAATTTGTGTAATTAGGTGCCTATTGATTTTTCTTTCGTGTCTGTCTTCCCTGACCCTTATTGATATTCTGTCGTTCCAGCAGCACGCACGATATCGTGGGCCGCTCCGTGACTAAGGTCATTTTTTTTTCTTTAAGGTTATATAACTTTCGGTGTATCTTACTGTTGATATACATATTTACGTTGACAAATGATGACGCATTGCGGTGTGTCGTCACCTTACCGGGTGATCTCTGACAAGGTGTTCGGGGTTCGGGGTCAGTAAGGTCTAAGTATCTGGGGTTAGAGTCTTTTGGTGGCCAAGATGTCTACGGATTTAGGTGCGCTTGAAGTTAAAGTGGTCTCTGGGGTGGTGCGTCTGGGATCAGGGCTATGTTGTCTCTTAGGTGTTTGTGGTTTGGGATGTGTATGTTCTATGGGGTTCTGAGATCCGATTGTATGGGGGGTTCTTGGGTGCCTAGGGCCAGCATGGAAGGGAGTAACTAGGGGGTGAGAATCTCTGGGGTTAAAGGTCTCTTTAGGGTCTGGGGAGTCTGGGGGGTTATCATCATACTTGAAATTGTAAGTCTGATCTTCTATATGATAAGCTAACTATCACCGTTAAGGGTTAACGAGACAGACAGACCTCGTAAATACCGATATTCATCATATATCCTTAATGGTTCTCAAACGATGCATCTCGTAGGCCACGAGGAGCAGTGCGGGTATAGTGAAAAATCGTTTACTTTGCCGGTCGTGAAAGACGAGAGTGAAGGTGTGTCTGTTAGCGTGTCTGTCGCCTGGCAACCGAATGGCTTAGGAGGTAAACAAAGTAGGTTAGTCATAACACGCGAGAGTCCTCTGCGTCTCCTTTTGTCACCCAGCTCACGTCGTTGGTTTCCTTGAACGTATCTCCATTTCACAGGTCTATATCATTCTCTATGTCTCTTATACCACCATCTTTCTCTCTGAATCTCTCAATCTATCCCAGTCTCCTTTGGCCTTTCTCGGTGTTCTCCTATTCATGTACTCACTGAATGTTTAATTGATTCAAGATTTATTCATCTCTGACCCAGATACAGTTCCGTTTATTTTACATTTCCCCCCCTCTCTCTCTCCTGTGTGTCTCAATTCGTCTCTCAAGTCTCTTGTTCCCACACCTGACTTACACCCACGTTCGAACTCACATTCGACCTTTTGACTGGAGAGCTAAACAATACACAATTCACATGGTGCATTGGTCAAGGTCTTGAGGGGGTAGCCCAGTGTCCTTGGAATTATTCAACCCAGTTTTCGGAAATCCAATTAGTTTCGCCTTGGCTCGTCACACACTCCGGCTATTCCCTGATGTTTGAACATGTGTGATGTTTGTTTCAAACATTCCTCACTAAGCTGAATTAGTAGAACATTTGGAAAGGTGATTATTAATGAAGAAATACTTGATTACCAGGAATGTATCAGCTTCAACAACTGTATGTCATACTAAGACAACAAAGATACAGTTGAGATCATACAGTTTAGATTATCACCTTCAAATCAAGGGCATACTTTTAGGATTATTACCCTCATACCAAGGTCATGCCATTAGGATTATAACTTTCATATACAGTAAAGACATCTTAATCATCTCTGCATTATAAGTTTAGAATTTTTTCTTGCTAAGAGTTTCGAGAACAATCGTTTTTCTGAAATTGGTGAATAATTCTTTTTTTATGTGCTTAGCCTCCTTGATTCAACGAGGGAGGTTGACAAGGACAACTAAAGAACAGAAGAACAGCGGAGAACAGTTAGTATGGAAGGCTGTGTTGAAAATGAGAAAAAAATTTGAGTTTGGTCAGCGAAACACAGGGGCAAGGCTGAAGGGCTATCGTGGTATATAAACCACTACACCTTGAATATTTGATAACAAGGGGACATAACACGGTGAGTGATGATAACATTTATGTAAAACTTTTCTTTTTCTTTCTTTTAAACTATTCGCCATTTCCCGCATTAGCGAGGTAGCGTTAGGAACGGAGAACTGGGCCTTTTTTGGAATATCCTCACCTGGCCCCCTCTGTTCCTTCTTTTGGAAAATTAAAAAAAAAAAAAACGAGAGGGGAGGATTTCCAGCCCCCCGCTCCCTCCCCTTTTAGTCGCCTTCTACGACACGCAGGGAATACGTGGGAAGTATTCTTTCTCCCCTATCCCCAGGGATAATGTAAAACTTATATGATATGAAAATATGAGACGCGGTCATACCTTAAGAGGAAAGTATGCGTGTATGAACATGTCTGTGTGTTTTGTGATTGTATGATTATGTCTTTATGAGTGTATGACGTATTCATAATGCAACTGTTGTACTCTCAAACGATACGGTTTGCTAGTGAAAAAGAACTGCTTTTGTTCGTTTCTTTCCTCCTGAACGTCTTTAAGGGACTCTGGTCATCCTAGGGGGACACAGACAGACAGAGAGACAGACAGACTGAGAGGCAGACAGACAGACAGACACAGGATACTTATTGATCCATGTCCTCAACCTGCACGCCTTCTGGTAGGGTGCTGGATACTTCTCTTGCGTGACTGAAGCATTTCACATAAAAAAGAAATAATAAGGTAGAGGTGTAGGAATGATTTATGTTCGTTGGGTTTATGGCATCTATACACGTTTATCTGAGGAAGGTTATACTTATGGGTCATGTTGATGATTGTAAGTTTGAGGCAGTGTGATTTTGTAGTGGGAGTCTGTGATTGGGTTGGAGTTGGCACCTGTCCGGAGGAGGAGGTGTATTATAGGTTGTATGCTGGTTGTGGACTGTGACCTGTGGCATGTCTGACTGTCTTAAGATGGCGTCGATTGCTTAAGGGGTTTGGGTGGGAGGAGAACGGTGCCTTGCGCTCGGTGATGGCATTTGTCCCTACCCCGGGAGCATTAACGATTCATCAACACGCCCACTCTTGACCTGCTCTTCATTAGTTTATGTCGTGTCGTGAATCAGAGTTTTCACCACCGTTCAGAATCATGACATGTCACAGATTTGTCGAGACAGACAATATTGGTGTTTAGATAAGTCTTCCTTTGATGTTGTACTCCTACATTGCCTCCTTAATCTCTTTACACTTTCCGGTACTTTTGTCACATAATCCTATACTCTCCATGCTACTTAAATCGTCTACTTTTTTCACTTTTTCTGCAGTCTGGTGTTAGATAATTTCACTGTCATTATCTTGATTTCCTTCGTCATTCGGACACCGTCTACCACTTACTCCTTTCGTTGCCTATTTTCATTCCACTACCTCCCACGCTACTGAAAATGGTACCTTCCCAGGATGACCCGAGAGGACGACATGAAGGCGTCGGCGGAGGCTGAGGCGGAGGAAGCAGACAGCCCCCAAGTCAAGCTGCGGTGTCTCCTGCTCGCCCAAGGATATAACGCAATCTTGCGGTTCGGAAGGTTGGTATGAGGGTTGTATGTCCGTGTGGGAGGGCTGCGTGGTGATTGTGCGTGAGTAGCATAAGGGGTATGAGTTTTACAGATGTGTGTGGGCGTTAAAGGGATCATTAGTTAAGTACTACGAGCCGAGTGGTTTGTTTCAATAGTGTGTAGAGGTTGATTGTCCCTGTGGGAGTGCTTGGGCTGACTATGAGATCAGAGTGTGGATGCTGGTGGCCTTTTGTAAGTGATGCGAATCTAGGTCTTTAGAGTGAAGTTTTGGGGTAATATTCGTGGGTGGGAGGGGATCATGTGTGGTGTCATGGATTATTGAAGCATGTTTAGGGCAGTGTGAAAACTTTGCAGCTTATTCACAGGTGTTCCATGAGGAGTTTGTTCCCTGAAGGCTGTATGTAGTAACTTGATAACACGTATGGACGGTAGGGGGTGGGTGAAGGTATTAAAAGGGTACTGGACACTACTTAATTCTCTAAACTATTGGTTCTCGTACTGGACATACTAGACACTGCCTTTTGGCATCTTGGAAATGTAGTATATGTGTTCGGTGGCGGTGTTGGGGCTGTTTTTGAGTGCCAGAAACTGTATGGATGTTGACTGCCTGTGGATACTGTGGTTGCAGGATTTATACGAGTGTGAGCAGTAGAATTTAATGGGTGTTTGTGTACAAGTACATAAAACAGGCACAAATGAGGCATGTGCTTGTTGCAGAATGTTCCGCATCGCTGATGACGACGGGAGCCGCACACTCAACATGGAGGAACTGACCGAGGCCATAAACAACTTTGGTATCGACTTCTCCGAGGTTGAAATCGCCGAGGTCTTCAACGCCATGGACGAGGACGGCACCGGCTCTGTCAACTACGACGAGTTCCTAAACAAACTAAGGGTAATGAGTGTGACTGATTCCAGCCGGGTCACTCCGTGTGGTTGGTGGAGTTGTGGAAATCAAGGTGGGCGGTTGATGGGGTCCTTTGTCTTGTGAGAATGGTTGTAGGGGTCCTTGAGATACTGGGGTCATGTTGGATGATTTGTTGTAGGACCGACAAGTTGGGTTATGATCTTGAAGCAAAGCTTTCTATCGGTCACATTCTTTAAGTGTTCATCATTTCATGGCCAGGGTTAATTACTACGATAATGCCAATATGTGTGCAACAACAACAGGATATATGGAATAAAACCTCTCAGCCTAATCTAATGTTCAGTTACTTCTGCCGCTTTAGTTTTGTAATATTTGAGTCTGTAAGAAATAAAAGAAATCTTGTCACCCAGTTACTCATGCTCAAAAATCTGACTATGTTAGGAACTTTGGGGTGAGATTGTAGGACATAGACAGACATAGGAACAGATATTAGTATATGAAAGTCTATATATCTGATAAAAGGAGGTTCAGTAAGGCTCTTGAGTGTTTGTAAAAAGTTACTGGAAGACTAAATCTTGAATTGTGTACCTGAGGTGATGGAATAGTTGGATTTACTTATACTTTGTAGCTGATGTGAACTTTGCTTCCCTATCCTCAAGCCGGAAATGAATGAGGATCGCGTGGCAGTGGTGGAGGAAGCCTTTGCTGTGCTAGACGAGTCTGGGGATGGAGTAGTGACCCTGGAGGATGTGAAGGACAAATATGATGCCTCTGGTCACCCCAGTGTCCTGTCTGGCGACGCCACAGAAGATGACATCCTTACCAAGTTTCTTGGCAGATTCGAAGGTGCCACCAAGGAGGATGGAACGGTAGGGACTGTGCTTTCATAAGTGTTAAGTGTAAGTTTGTGTGTGTGTGTGTACATATATGTATTGTGAACCCCATGAAAATTTTTGACACCTTTTGTAGAAAAAGATAAAATTTTATCACTTTAATTCTAAAACATAAGATTTAAAGGTAAAACTGCCTTGAACTACGCTGAAGATGTTTGTGTGTTGCTTCTCCCCAGTACGAGTGAATCAGTCATTACTGTGTATCATAGTCCTGGATCCCACATATAAATAGACTATAAATATGCTGAGAAATTACTTTTTTTTTTTTAGCTTTGCTTCACTCATTGACTTACAAATTCAATTTTCTAAGATAACATACAGCTGTATATTTTAGCTAGAAATGAATGATGGATAAATCTGAAGAAGACAAACAGAGAAGAGATAATAAAACATATGGACAGAAGGTGAAACTCAAGACTAACACTTGTGCCTTTCCTTTGTAGGTTACCAAAGAGGAATTTTTGGATTACTATTCTGGCATCAGCAAGTCCATAGATGAGGATGAGTACTTCATTGAGGTCATCAAGAAGTGTTGGAAACTGTAGATAGTACACTACGAGGGCCGTGTGCTAGAGGTGGCAGAGTGTGAGGACAATAAGTAACAGGTAGCAGTGAGATCATTGTATGAGTGCTATATACAGCTAGTGGCACAGTGTGGGGGCTACACACAATTTGTGGCAAGTATGAGGATCGTACTCAGTTGATGGCAGTCTATATGTTTTTTCCAAAGTGAGATCATATGGGCTATGGCCTACATGAGAAAACAAGAGACAAACACTGATAGTATGCACAGACTTGCTGAGTATGAGAGATGGAGGCTATCAACAATGAGGACTATAGTCTAAGGGAATAAACTACTGATCCCCAATGTGATTACAGAATACTGGGAACTATCTCAGGGTTGCGGGCTACTAGAGGCAGTGTAATGATTATAGACTCTAGTGGAGCCTGGTAACTGTAGACTCCCAGTGACAGTGTAGGCCTTTCATATTATTGCACGGGTGAGGACTCTGAGGGCCACTAGCTACTGCAGATAGGATGTGATGGCAAGAGACCACTGGATACTAAGAATAAGGTTTGTGTCTCCTGTTACTCGGCATGAATATTGAAAACTACTGGGAAGAGAGTGAATATCATTGATTAATGGGGACAAAAGTTCAAGACGACAAGCAACAAGACTCTCCAAGAGCCAAGAGCTTTGGGAACAGATTGTGACAGCTGTAAACTAGAAGATTCAACATGAAACCTTTAAACTACTGGGAACTGAGGCTGAAGGCTGTAAACTGCTAGAAACTGAGTCTGGGGGCTGTAGATTTATGGGAACTGTGCCTTAGGGTTGTACACTACTGGGGACAGAGTGTAAATACTACAGACTAGTAGTAATAAAGTGAGAGGACCAAAGATTATTAGGAATGAAGAGCGACTGCAAGCTGTACAGAACAAAATATGCTCACATGACACTATCAGCAATTATGTGATGTCATAAGGTACTGAGAATAGTGGATGATGGCTAAAGTTGACCAAGAGTAGAGGGTGATGATATTAAGTTTCTATAAAATCTGGGAGCCATGGACACTGTCAAGAATAATGTCAAAACCCTTGCTAATTTAAGACAAAATTTGAGGACTTACAGACACAAAGTGTGAATTTCAATGACAATTGCCAACAGAAACACGTTTTGTATCCTGCTAGTGACAGTGTAAGATTAATGGATTATCAAGATCAGAGAGTGAGAGTCTTAGACTACTGGGAGCAGAGTGTGTGGTCAGTGAACTATTGAAAACAGTATGTACATGCCCTACATGAATGGGAACAGAGTATGAATGCTGTAGATAATGGGGAAGGGAGTATGAGGACCACAGTTTACTGAAAAAAGAGTTTGAGGACGAAGACTATGGAAAGCAAAGCCTGAGAGCTGATGGCTTTTGGAAAGAAGAGTTTGAGAACAGTTGGCTACCAAAAAAAAGTTGTATTTACAATTTTTTGAAATGTATAAGTATCACAGACTTTCAGAGACACTGTGGTTACAAAATATGGGGGACTCTAACTACTTTACTGTACGAGGGCCATCTTCTGGGCAGGTAAAGAAAGCTGAGCCACGGCCATCTGCGCATGTGTTTAAATCCAGCTGATCTCTACTAAAATTTCAGCAAATTTTGATCCAGTAGCAATATGTATACAAGTGTATGCACCTTTATGCACTCTATTACTCCACTCTTTACAACCAAGCTGTACTTCATGTGCTTGACTGCAGATAATTCTAAAGAATAATTGTACCATACATAATCACAAACCAGTCAAAACATAAAGGAGCTACAATATAAGACACAATATCATGGAGAAGGAAGAGGGGTCCATTCTCCTAAGGACTGCAAGGCTGTTTATCCTACTGCTCACAGATGCCTATATGAAAGTGATTTTCAAAGATCTGCACTGTCTACTTATGATATTTTAAGTTCACAAACATCGCCGATGCTTAGCTACAACAGGGCATCACCATGGTGCAGTATTGTAGACATAAGACTAGAGGGTGTGACTACAAGACAATGATCACAATCTTACTCCTGGGATGAATTTCACTCTGGCAGATATAAATATAGGCTAAGACAGCTCTACAAAAATTCTAGAAATGATGAGGTTGCCAGTTAAATTGCCACTAATTTCTGATAGCTGTATCTAATAAAACTGTTTAAAACAAATATGTGTAGATCTACCTGTTGTCACAATTTTTTCATATATATTCGCCATTTGCAGCATCACCGAGGTAGCGTTACGAAAAGTGGTCAGAGCCTTAGAGGGAATATCCTCACTTGGCCCCTTTCTCTGTTCCTTCTTTTGGAAAAGTAAAAACTGGAAGGGAGGATTTTCAAACTCCCATCCCCTCCCATTTTAGTTGCCTTCTACGACATGCTGGGAATACATGGGAAGTATTATTTCTCCCCTGTCCCCAAAATAGACAAAAATATTTTGGGTCTAATGCTCAAAACAAGTGAGACTCTGGAGCTAATACAGACTTGGACATAGATCCTTACACAGTACAGTCCTAGAGTTCAGCACACTAAGCTTAGGAGTTCTACTTTCCACATTCAGAGCCTGACATATCTGAGGTCAAGACATATATATATCCCAAGTCCAGAACACAGCCCATCTTAAGTTTAGATTGTATCACCCAGATCTAACGCTCATAAAGCTCAAAGCTGGATACTGTTTATCGTCAAAGTCAAGCACAGATTAGGTGCAAAACTTAATATATCAAAAGTACAAAGCTTAATACAGCCTGGTTTAAGAGTTAAGATATCCTAGGTTTAAGTCTTGTGGATGTCCAAATTCAAAAGATTCATCCTTAATGAAGTGTAGGGCAAAGCTAAGCACAGTAAGACTTTAGAGCCATGCACTTTAAAAGCTCAGGGCCTAACACATGTCAGCACAAAAGCATTACATGTTCAAGAATGTATATGCATCTTGGGTTTGTTCAGAGCTTAACACATCCTGATCATATGAACCAATCCCAACTTGTAGCTCAAAACATCCAAGAGTATGACCCTTTCATATGGTAAGAGCAAGGCTAACATATCTTAGGACCAGCCTTAGACACTGCTCACACTGAAATCTACTCTACACACTTGATTATGAAAAAAGACTTTGGTATATATTCCACATACAGTCTGTGAAGATGACCACTGGAGTCCACTATAGAGAATTCACCCACAAGACCAGCAGTGTAATATATTCAAGATCTAACACTGTCTAGCTTTATACAGCTGAATATCCTAATCTCTTAAACTATAAGTCTAAAGCTTAAAGAAATGGATTAAAAAATCTGATGGCTTAAGTTGAATCAACATACTTCAGTTGCAAAACCTGGCAGAACCTCTATTGAAAGTTCAATACAGCTCATCATTGAGCTCAATCCTACTTTACATTTTTGAGCCTTGTAGTACTAAAAGTGGATTTCAATGCCAAGACACAGCAATTGAAAAAAATCTTAGTTTAGGGCACAACACACCCAAAGCCTTGATCCTGTACCATAACACATTAAAAGTCTAATATTCCCTGTTTGTAACCTAACACGAGCCTAGATTCAGAGCCTAATGCACTCCAGGTGTAGAAATTATTCCTTCGTAAGATAAGAGATATCTCACAAGCTGCTGATCAACTGAAGTGTTACAGATAACTGCACTGCCACTCTAAATCTGACCAAAACACACACTGTTATAATGTTCAACCCTTCATCCAAACTTTTGCCAATAATGGTCTATTACATCACTAGCCACACCATCCTCCCCCCTGCCAACAACACTGACCCTACCAACCTGTCACCGGTTAAGAATACCTTGCTACAATATAAAATAGGCCCAACATCCTATTTACCTCTAAATGGTCTGGACTGCATAGCAGAGCCACTTATTTCGCTAATCTCTGGAAGGTCAGATCAAGAAAGAATTAAGATTTGCAGTGGTTAGTAAATATGAAATCAATTAAAATGTGAGCAAATGCAACCCACAAAAATAGTAGCATCATTGAAAATAAAACAGGTGGTTTTGCAGGTGATAACTGCTCCATGAATTGAATAAAATTCCTTCCAAAAAATATCAAACATCACAGGAATATGTACAAATACTGTATCAAAGAATGTACATACTACTATCTACTAAAAAGAAATTGTCCCTTCAAAATCAACCAAATTACTATCATGGTATGAATATTAGGGCTTCAAAAATGTGAGAAGCTATTTTGAAAATAATAGTGGTTAAAAAAAGAGCTTTCAGTGGTGCGCCAAAATCTTCCAGAGCATCATTCATCTGCTACCTTGTTAAGACAGACCTTACTTACACCACCATCCTCGTTCAAAACCTTTAGCTGCCTCTGTAACTGGAGAGCAAGAAAATTTTTTTTTAACAATATGACATTTATTTCCTACACATGTACATTTTTGCATTAGAAATTATTTAATGTGCAAAAGCTTGCAAGACTGAGTAGTTATTTACGACATGTTTACCAACAAAAGGATGTGATAACATGAATCACATACAGACTAATAATCAGCAGCATTTGCAGCAAGGTAATCTTTGCGTCCAATTCCTGCTGCCTGTTTATTCTGCATTGCTTCTAAACGAGGACATGCTGTAATGCGATGACCCAAACCACCACAATATGAGCATCCACGCTCATCGCCTCCATTGCCTTCAAGGGAGGCCAGCAAATCTTCCTCCCCACCACCTGCCATTGTCAGGAATGGAGGAACCTGTAACAAAATAGAAAAATATATATCTATACACATCCACACAACACTGTCAAGACTATAATGCCTTTAAACATACCCACCTCCTTCCTCAAACTCCTTAATGAATCCAGGATATTAGTCCTCTCTTCCATCCTATGTATCATTTCAGTCCTTATATTAGCTGTCACATCCACTATGAGGTGCCTCCAAAACTCAACTTTATATCAACACCATTTAAACTTACTCTCAAACAATCATGTCTCTCCATAATGCAACTCATGTCCTTGCTTTTGTTTGGGTTTACTCTTAACTTTCTCCCTTTACATACACTCCAAAACTCTTTTGCAATCTTATGGAATTTCCATCCGGAGTTTGCCATCAGAGATGTGTCATCTGCAACCAGCAAATGAGTCACTTCCATCCTCTTCTCCAAGATTAATGAATTTAGCTCTCACCACCCAGTCCACGAAAAGGATAAACAGCTTTGGTGACATCATATGTCACTGATGCATACTCATCTGCATCAACTACTACTCACCCTACTTTCTTTCTATTCACGTACATGCTTTCTTCTCCTGGTAAAAAGTCCTTACTGTATTCAATAACTTTCCATTTACCCTACATATTCACATCACCTTCCACGAGACATCTCTTCCAATGCTTTTTCCTGAAGAATAAATGCCATATACAAGTCTTTCTCTTTCTGCAAGTATTTCTAACATATTCTTCAAAGGAAACACTCAGTTCAGACACTCACTACATCCAATGCTTATTCAAATACATATACAAAGTGAGTGTGCAGTAAATATCCAGGCACAGCATCATTTTCAAAGCATATGATAAATCTCATAAGCAATGGTAACACATTCTTCAAGGTGCACAATTCTGTCCACAAAAATACAATCTCTGTCATATATAATACTTGACAACACTTAACTCATGCAGCTCATTCTTCATAACTCAGATTTTCCTGTGGTGAGCACTTTGCACCAGTCCTGCCTTTTGGGAAAATGGCAGAAGCAGCAGACAGAAGTAGTGGGGAGGAACATTTAGGCAGGATTATTAGGTAGAAACATAGGGTAGAAGTAGTAGGCAGAAGCATTAGATAGTAGTTCTCATTAGGAACATTAGGTAGGAGCTTCTGCAAACACTGTGCTAGACCTGCCCTCTGCCAGTGGCATGTTAAGGGTGAGGCACTAAAGGCTAAGAAATGGCACTGGAGTTCTTTAGATATGGAGAGGCTGTTGCTGTGGCCACCCCTTTGAGGGAGTTCCAATCAGAACAGGCATTAGAAATATGAATATACAGACAGACAATCACATGCACTTTTAATTATTCAAGGATTAACAAAAAGGCCCCTAACTCTTCCATACGACACCTTTCTAAGCCTGCAAATTAATTAAATAAGCTTGTTCTGAAGCAATTTTCTACGATTCAGACCCTCAAATCTGAAAGAACAAACATTTTGGAAATAAGACAGAAGAAGGACAAAATACCAACCTTCTGGTTAGCCTCAATGAGTAAGTGCTTCAGGTCCAAAAGTACTGACTCATCGTTGGCTTTATTGACAAATGTTGTGGCTACCCCCTGTTGCCCTGACCGACCAGTACGGCCAATACGATGTACGTAGTTTTCTATGTCATCTGGCATGTCATAATTAATGACATGTTGGATGCCTGGGAAGTCAAGACCCTTAGAAGCCACATCTGTAGCAACTAAGACATCTTTATCCCCTTTCTGAAGAATGAAGAAAATATTAGAGCATATGAAAACTTTGGTGTAAAAAAATTTATCCAAAAGAAACATTCTGTGTCATTTACTTTTTAATGCCTTCTAATATCAGCTATCATGACAAACTATCCTTTTGACATTAATCTTACATGTAAATCAGGTGTGGAATATAAGAGCAAACACAGTTTCTGAGAAAATATGCTAAAAAATGAGTAAATTTTCACACAACAGATGTATTTGTTCTATAGCCATCCATTCATATGCCTACCAAAACTAAACCTGCAATCTAGTGACCAAGGTCAAGTGTGGAGACTTACAATATTTAATAGTAAATGTCCAGTGATTATGACCAGTTAAAATGAAAAGAGGGGATGAAAGGAAAAAGTAGTAGGAATGAGAGCACATATCAGCCTGGGGGAAAACATCATCGAAAAGTTGATATTCTCAAACATTAACATAATGGGACATTGTTTATTGATGGTTGTTCCATATTAGCCAAATCATCAGTCTGGCAGTCAAAGAAGCATATAAACAAAGGTCAGGTCAAAAAAGGTGCATGAGCTACTGCAGCACCAGCAATGGGAGTGGCAGGTACTGAACATAGTACAACAATTCCAAAATGATATGTAGGTTCACAGTTAATGAAACATGGGTAACAGACCATGGTGTTTTTGTGTGACAGGTGTTGTGATTAATCAAAATTACCGGAAAACGAAGTCATATTGTATGAAGTTATTTAATTACATCCCTTAATTTCATAAAAAGCCTAAAGACAGAAGGAGTCTTGAGGGTTGACCCATCCTTCATGATTGAATATCTCTTAAACTTTCTATACTGCCATACAGCCTTTTAAATTTAACATGTAATCAACATTCACAATTCTATTACTTAGCTTATTCCATCTACCCACTATTCTGATTCTATAAAAGTACTTCTGTACATCTTTTCTAATAAGTTTCTAGTTTAGTCTCATGCTATGGCATCTCCTTGCTCTATGTTTTGCATCTTTTAAAGACCTGTTCACTGTCAACATCATAAGACTGGTTTAGAAACTTGAAAATAGTGATATGTGTGTGTATCACTGATAGGCTGGATTTCAGTTATCCTTTCATTTTCATTAGACTCTAGATGTCTTGTTAAAGATTGAGGACTAAAAAAAGAATACAAGACAGAGTAGATACATAAAAACCATGGAAATGACTAACCCATCCACCACATGAAAACACACTGGGTTAAAATCATCTAAAGAACCACACAACTCATCACTCTTTGCTAAATCATGAAACTACATACTTTTCTGAGTACCACAATTTCATACTTGAATCTTCGAAGTGCCTGTTAACCTTAGGAAAAAACGAAATATTCCAAAATAAAAGAAATAAATTAATACTCAAATAACAGAAAGGATAACATCAATACCCTGAAAGAATGTAAATTACCTGGAATGCCTGAACTGCAGCAGATCTTTCTTCTTGATCTTTTCCTCCGTGAATGGCAGCAGCAGTAACACCTTTCAGCAATAAGTACTCCTGAATGAGATCAACATCCTGCTTCTTCTCAGCAAAGATGAGGACTGGGGGAGATGTCTTGTTAAGGCAAGTCAGAATGTGTGTTACCTTGGCTTCCTGAAAAAAGGGTAAAAAGGTATTAACACAGTGTACAGTGCAACAGATAGCCGTCATCCATTCCAGGGTGAGAGGTGTGCAAGGAATAGAGTGAATTGAAACAATGTGGTATACCGGGGTAGACATGCTGTCAATGGACTGAACCAGGGCATGCGAAACATCTGGGGTAAACCATCGATAGGTCAGTGGGGCCTGGATGTGGATAGGGAGCTGTGGTTCTGGGGCATTACAAGACAGCTAGACACTGAGTGTGAACGAATGTGGCTTTTTTTGTCTGTTTTCCTGGCACTACCTTACTGAAGCAGGGGTTGCGATGCTGTTTCCTGTGGGGCAGGGTAGTGCAGGGTATGGATGAAGGCAAGCAAGTATGAATATGTACATGTGTCAAGCATAATGTACTAAAACAAGAGCCTATCATCCAGAGCCAAGCCAAGGCCCATAGACTGTTCCATGGTTTACTTCAACTGCTTTATAGCGACAGGGTTTTCCATTGTTAAATGGAGATCCATTTATATGTATGAAATTACCTATCTGTACTGTATAGGAAGGGAGTTTTGTACTCATGGGGTCCCATCTCTAAAACATTCTCTACTATCATGCAACTTCTTAAATTCACATATGTTGTTTACTTTGACCATGTCCTCAAGTCCATTGATTCACCACTCCTGTACTATAAAAGAACTTTTTTTCCATCTTTTTTAACAAGTTGTTTGCTCAATTCCATGCTATTTCCTCTGGTTACTCTATCCCTTCATCTCTCAAAGACCTGTTCAAAGATTATGTCTGCAATCTGATCGACTTATTTCCCACTAGATAATATTCATACTGAGGCTTTCTTTCATTCTGTCCCATTCCTCTTGCCCTCACACTAACCCCCAACTTAACCCCTTAGGCATTCCTAAGCCATTTTTCCCCTTATTCTCGAGTTTTATTTCACCCACAGCTAAAATATCTAGGTTCTTCTCCTCAAACATACCACATATCTCTCTGTTCTTTTCATCTTAGTTAGATCTACTCACATTCAGACTTCCCAGCCTAAGCTTCTGAGGAGGAAGAGCACTCTGCTTGGTTCCTTTTGTTTTAAGTTTTAGAAACTGCAATACAAGGAAGGGACGGTTTCCAGCTTACCTTCCCTTCTACCACTCCACTCCTATTAGTCAACTTTTATGACATGCAGGGAACATGAAGGTAGTGCTCTTTTTCCAAATCCCTATGGATATATATCCAAAGCATGATTTGGCCGGTAAGCGAAACGTGAACCAAATTCACTTTGGAATAATTATGGTACTTAGGCATAATCCATCTTATTTATTGTTATTTCCCTACCATATGTCCCAGAATGCAGCATCACAAAGCAACTTCTCTTAATGATAACCATCATCATAATAAAAACATCCTACATTTTCTCACCTGCTTTACATATTCAACTTCCTGAATGACCTGCATTGATGCGGCTCCAGCTCGACCAACATTTACTGTCACAGGTTTCACCAAAGCAGATCGAGCAAAATTTTGAATTTTCTTTGGCATGGTAGCTGAGAACAGAAGAGTTTGTCTCTGGGCTTTAAAGTAAGAGTATATTGTACGAACATCTTCTTCAAAGCCCATATCAATCATTCTGTCAGCTTCATCCATTACCAAGTATCTGAAAATTAGAAAAAAAATATATACATAATGAGAGAGAGAAAGAGAGAGAGAGACTGGGTAAGTGTGTGAGTGAGTTTTAGTGTCTTGAAAACATTAACTAAATCACACTGGATCTTGATGGGAAGAAAGAGCTAAGCATCCAAACCGAAAGGTGATGGAATAATTATTTGAGGCAAAGATCTTATAACAGCTAAAGAGTGCCTCGGTTTGCAAAGATTAGCTTTTGAGGCAAGATTTGAAGGGAGTTCAGTATTCAATATAAAAAGTCTCAGACAACAAGGAAAAGAAACAGTGTAAATCTGAAACACAATCCTCATTAGAAGGTTTAAATCAAATGAGGCCATCTTAGTCTGGAGTATGGGTAAAAATTTGGTGAGCTATATTTAGTGGTAATAGATAGTAAGATTGTTTAATACTCAATGTATGGCACCAGCTAAAGCATTATCTTTTGGTTAAAAAGCAAATTTCTACCAGGCAGAAGTTCTATACAATCATTTAAATAGCAATGGGTAACTTTCATACTGAAAGTTGAGAAGTCAAACTCTGCTAGTTCGCATAGTCTTCCTTACCTACACACATCAAGACGTACCATCTTCTTGTCAAGCATATCAATCAATCGTCCTGGTGTGCAAACCATTATGTGTACACCCCTGACAACATAGAAAAAAAGAATATTACACACAGAGAAATAAACAGTCTAGAAATATTTCATAAATGACCTTGAAGACAACTTTGTCTGCTGCAAAGACTATCATCCTAATGCAGCATGCTAAAAGTACTTTATGTTGACATAATCAGCATTTCACTGATCATTGAACATTTCTAATCTGAGTACTATTACTAACATACATTACTGTCAACAGGTCTTGTGAAAATAACTTAAAATATAACTGTAACATCAACCATTTAACATTTTCTTATTGTCTACTTTACTGAAATGTTAGTCTCTAAACCCTGAAAATTGCCTGCTGGTTTTTCCTTTATCCTGTTGCTTCTTCACAGAAGTGAAGATGATGTTGAATGGAAAAGACAGACCTCTGAAGTACACTGAAAAGTATTTAGGCCAATTTCTGTCAACTAAAGGATGTCTGATCTTACTTTCTTTAAAAGTATGCTATGATCCAGTACTTAATAGCAATTCATTACACACAGTACACCCTATCCTTCTCTTTGTTTCTATCCTCTTGTGTTCACAATTTTTCTCACTCACATTTTCCCATTTCTTTTTCATTAAAGGCTTAGTTTCACTGTGAGCTTCTGTCTGTGACAGAAGTCTTCATAGTAGAAAGAGAAACCAAAAAAAAAAAAAAAATACTGAGAGTATTCTTTAATTAAGTAACCCCTTCTGTGGGGCTCCCATAACCCAAAGGTTGTCCAACAATCAGTGTCAGGGAAAGGAATAACTCCTTTGAAGTGAGAAATTCTTCAACCAGATTGGACTGCTTTTGAATGCATAACAGTATATCAAAATATCTACCATCCTACCAAATACTCACAGCCTCAAACTGAACTTAGTGTGGATTACAATGTCAGGAAACAGGAAATATTCTGTCCACTAAGGAATGATAAATCCCAGTAACTCAAGTCTTCATGCAAACTGAATGAAGAGGACAAGTTGTGAATTATGGATTAATGTCCTATGCATCTGCTAATCAGGGCAATAGCCAATCAGTTATGCACAAATTACAATAAATACTGGATTTCATAACTCTTATGAAAATCCAATCTTATGATTACTGTTTAGCTATAAATGAAAAGCCAACATTTGTATAGCAAGAAACAGAATAAATGTTTTCCCAGTGAACATTATTCTAATATAAGTCTGAGAAAGACACATTTAGTACTTCAGTTAGACTACAATAAGCAGGGAAAAAAGAAACAATATTGGTCCTGAATGAGCCAAACAAGAGATGAAAATATTCAACATAATTCCACAAGAATAAGACATGGAAAAAATGCATTAACATACTTCCTAATGATATGTAATGCAGTCGCTACTGGTTCTCCACCAATGGCCAGGCATGTTCGTAGTTCAGGAAAACCATCAGCTTCGACAAACTTGCAGAGATAGTCAATATTGTCTTTTATTTGTTTTGCCAATTCACGGGATGGTACAATGATGAGACCTATCCAAAACAGGTGAATCATTAATATGATGTACAACTTTTTCTAAGCAAGAAATAACATTTTAACAAGCATAACGACACAATCATTTCAAAGAACAATTTAAGCAAAATTTCCTTTTATATTATGGTTCAGTTGCTGCATACTTCTTAAAAAAAGAAAAAAGCAACGATCACATTACTTTTCAAACACAGGACTAAAAGGGAAAGTTAGTTCTAAGCAAGTGAAGCTATTTTCTGCTTGTATTTTGAGAATAACGATAATACTATAGTATGTGCAACACATTCTTAGCAATATCTGAGAACAATTATTACCATATAAAAATTACCTGCTTGTATGTATGTATGTGTGTATGTGAGTGCCATGAACAAATGTGAATAGTGACTAAACAACTGTATGTGAGTGATGTGAAATGGAAAAGTGTAGGACTCTGCTATATGTGAGATGAAAGGATAAAATGAATAGATTGTATTTGAAAGAGCTGTTCTCATAACAGAAAAGTATGAAAAGGTGGTATGGCAACATATGTAGCAAGTATTGTGACAGCCACTATGCTGTATAACCAAGGAAGCCTTGTGTACGTAGAATGGCAACATGATGAAAATATACTTGCTGATCTGGTGTGTTCTCCAAAGTTTATGAAAATCTTAGTTATAGTGTGGATAATGCTACATGGAAAGGTCAAAAAGAATCAAGAGGGAAAGAAATAGTAAATGGATCATGTGGCAGAAATTGAATAAATAAATACTGATGCAAAGTACAGAAGTCAAAAGACCATGAAAAGAAAAAATAATGGTTAAATTCCTGCTGTTACAGGTATGAACAAAAACAGGAGCAACAGATTATTTTGTGGAATACGTGTTGAAAGAGAACAATTATTGTATTATACATGGGAAATGGTTAGCATTGTTAAAAATATGACAACTAACCAGAAACTTACCATATGGTCCTTCATTGCTCATAAAAGGCAGTTTCTTTTCCTGCTCGAGACAAAACATGAGAATAGGCAGAATGAAGACCATACTCTTCCCACTCCCAGTGAAGGCAATACCAATCATATCACGTCCTTTCAAAGCTGCCGGAATACCTTGCATCTACAAAAAAATGCAACGCTAAATAAAATGTCCCACATTTATGAAATTAATATGAAAGATTAATGATTGATGACTAATTCAAGACATAATATTTAGTAAAGTAAATATAAAGGAATCTATAAGGGTGAACTTACAAAATAAGAATTCAGACAAAACACAGGCATTAGAAATCCTAGATGAGAATGAAGCATGCATAAATGTACACCTAAGGGAATCATTCATATATATATATATTTTATTTTTTTTTTTTTTTGCTTTGTCGCTGTCTCCCGCGTTTGCGAGGTAGCGCAAGGAAACAGACGAAAGAAATGGCCCAACCCACCCCCCATACACATGTATATACATACGTCCACACACGCAAATATACATACCTACACAGCTTTCCATGGTTTACCCCAGACGCTTCACATGCCTTGATTCAATCCACTGACAGCACGTCAACCCCGGTATACCACATCGCTCCAATTCACTCTATTCCTTGCCCTCCTTTCACTCTCCTGCATGTTCAGGCCCCGATCACACAAAATCTTTTTCACTCCATCTTTCCACCTCCAATTTGGTCTCCCTCTTCTCCTCGTTCCCTCCACCTCTGACACATATATCCTCTTGGTCAATCTTTCCTCACTCATTCTCTCCATGTGCCCGAACCATTTCAAAACACCCTCTTCTGCTCTCTCAACCACGCTCTTTTTATTTCCACACATCTCTCTTACCCTTACGTTACTTACTCGATCAAACCACCTCACACCACACATTGTCCTCAAACATCTCATTTCCAGCACATCCATCCTCCTGCGCACAACTCTATCCATAGCCCACGCCTCGCAACCATACAACATTGTTGGAACCACTATTCCTTCAAACATACCCATTTTTGCTTTCCGAGATAATGTTCTCAACTTCCACACATTCTTCAAGGCTCCCAGAATTTTCGCCCCCTCCCCTACCCTATGATCCACTTCCGCTTCCATGGTTCCATCCGCTGCCAGATCCACTCCCAGATATCTAAAACACTTCACTTCCTCCAGTTTTTCTCCATTCAAACTCACCTCCCAATTGACTTGACCCTCAACCCTACTGTACCTAATAACCTTGCTCTTATTCACATTTACTCTTAACTTTCTTCTTTCACACACTTTACCAAACTCAGTCACCAGCTTCTGCAGTTTCTCACATGAATCAGCCACCAGCGCTGTATCATCAGCGAACAACAACTGACTCACTTCCCAAGCTCTCTCATCCCCAACAGACTTCATACTTGCCCCTCTTTCCAAAACTCTTGCATTCACCTCCCTAACCACCCCATCCATAAACAAATTAAACAACCAGGGAGACATCACACACCCCTGCCACAAACCTACATTCACTGAGAACCAATCACTTTCCTCTCTTCCTACACGTACACATGCCTTACATCCTCGATAAAAACTTTTCACTGCTTCTAACAACTTGCCTCCCACACCATATATTCTTAATACCTTCCACAGAGCATCTCTATCAACTCTATCATATGCCTTCTCCAGATCCATAAATGCTACATACAAATCCATTTGCTTTTCTAAGTATTTCTCACATACATTCTTCAAAGCAAACACCTGACCCACACATCCTCTACCACTTCTGAAACCACACTGCTCTTCCCCAATCTGATGCTCTGTACATGCCTTCACCCTCTCAATCAATATCCTCCCATATAATTTACCAGGAATACTCAACAAACTTATACCTCTGTAATTTGAGCACTCACTCTTATCCCCTTTGCCTTTGTACAATGGCACTATGCACGCATTCTGCCAATCCTCAGGCACCTCACCATGAGTCATACATACATTAAATAACCTTACCAACCAGTCAACAATACAGTCACCCCCTTTTTTAATAAATAATATATATATATATGAGGGGGGAGGGGGATGTTATTTCATGTGTGGCGGGGTGGCGATGGGGGTGAGTAGGGGCAGACAGTGTGAATTGTGTGCATGTGTGTATATGTGTGTGTCTGTGTGTGTATATATGTGTGTACGTTGGGATGTGTGGGTGTGTATGTTTGCGTGTGTGGACGTGTGTGTGTGTGCATGTGTGTGGGGGTGGGTTGGGCCATTTCTTTTGTCTGTTTCCTTGCGCTACCTTGCAGGCACGGGAGACAGCGACAAAGCAAAATAAATAAATAAATAAATATTTATTTTATTTATTTTGCTTTGTCGCTGTCTCCCGCGTTTGCGAGGTAGCTCAAGGAAACAGACGAAAGAAATGGCTCAACCCACCCCATACGCATGTATATACATACACGTCCACACACGCAAATATACATACCCATACATCTCAATGTACACTTATATATACACACACAGACACATACATATATACACATGCACACAATTCACACTGTCTGCCTTTATTCATTCCCATCGCCACCTCGCCACACATGGAATAACATCCCCCTAACCCCTCATGTGTGCGAGGTAGCGCTAGGAAAAGACAACAAAGGCCCCATCCGTTCACACTCAGTCTCTAGCTGTCATGCAAAAATGCCCGAAACCACAGCTCCCTTTCCACATCCAGGTCCCACAGAACTTTCATTGGTTTACCCCAGACGCTTTACATGCCCTGATTCAATCCATTGACAGCACGTCGACCCCAGTATACCACATCAATCCAATTCACTCTATTCCTTGCCTGCCTTTCACCCTCCTGAATGTTCAGGCCCTGATCACTCAAAATCTTTTTCACTCCATCTTTCCACCTCCAATTTGGTCTCCCACTTCTCCTCGTTCCCTCCACCTCCGACACATATATCCTCTTGGTCAATCTTTCCTCACTCATTCTCTCCATGTGCCCAAACCATTTCAAAACACCCTCTTCTGCTCTCTCAACCACGCTCTTTTTATTTCCACACATCTCTCTTACCCTTACATTACTTACTCGATCAAACCACCTCACACCACATATTGTCCTCAAACATCTCATTTCCAGCACATCCACCCTCCTGCGCACAACTCTATCCATAGCCCACACCTTGCAACCATACAACATTGTTATGTATATATATATCAAAACTTCAAGTATGAATATGTACATATGTGTATATGTATGTATACATTGAAAGGTATAGGTATGTATATGTGCGTCTGTGGGCGTTTTCTGTATATACATGCATATGTGGGTGGGTTGGGCCAGTCTTCTTTCTGTTTCCTCGCACTACCTCGCTAATGCTGGAGACAGTGACAAAGTATATCAAAAAAATATAAAAAAATGATCAGAACTTTACATGAATACTCTACTCCCAAAGAAATTTGCAAAAATTTCCCTTCTACTATGCTTAACCCTAGAGATTTCACAATCATTCATATTATTTGAGGATGTTCATCTTGCCATTAGAATTTCCTATATTTTCAACCTATCCATTTCTGGGATACTCAAAATATGTTCTAGCTGACTCCCAATGGCACCATCATGCACAATATCTATCTTCTAGCGTTCCTCTCACATGGTCAGACAACCTCATCTGAAACCTTCAAATGACTTCAGCATATAATTCTACTCCCAGATCTCTCCTCTCATTTCTTGCAATAACTCATTGCTATTCCTTTGATCAGGTAGAGGATTTTCACTTCAGCAGCCTGAAATCTACTTTTCATTCTGCTGGCCATCTTCTATGACTCACATCATAGTATATATAAAAATAGGTCTCGAGTACAATCTGATAAATAATGAATCTGGCTTTCTTGGCATCTGGTGGTCTTTAAGAATAAGGGAAAACTTTTAAAACTACAGTATTGTTTTACTCTGTAATTCACTACATGCTCCTTTACAGAATCTATTCAAAACAGGTCTCCAAAATTTTGAAAGACCACTACCTCTACAATGAACATCTTTTCTTCCATCCCTCTTAGATACTGTATCACCATCACTTCAGCACTCTAATTAAGAACAACAAACTCTTCAAGTGTTACAACATATCCTTCCTTCCTTCATACCATTCGCCATTTCCCGCATTAGCGAGGTAGCGTTAAGAACAGAGGACTGGGCCTTTGAGGGAATATCCTCACCTGGCCCCCTTCTCTGTTCCTTCTTTTGGAAAAATTAAAAAAAAATGAGAGGGGAGGATTTCCAACCCCCCTCCGCTTACTTCCCTATTAGTCGCCTTCTACGACACGCAGGGAATACGTGGGAAGTATTCTTTCTCCCCTATCCCCAGGGATAAAATTACAACACATATCTAACATAATAAGGAGGTCCTCTAAATCTGAAACAAATGCTACATCATCTGCAGATGTAGAAGTTGACCATCTATTGAATAAAGCAGCACCGTGACGGAGAACTTTCCAACCTTATATCACATGTTACCTATATCAAATTGTTAGTTTCCATCTTTATACCTGAATTGGAGAAGGTTTGTCGATACCCTTCTTTTGTAGGGCCTTAACAATACATCTGGGAAACTTCATGTCAGCAAACGTCTTAAGTGGAGGAGGGACTTCTTCTCCTTCCACCAAAATCCTATGAAAGAAGGGAGATATAAGATGAACAATGATGGTACAGCAAAATGACTTTGGTGTACAATGTTTGTAGTTACCAGTTTGTTGCCCCTAACTGCCTTTGTAAATTACTAGTAATTGAAGGTATTCATGAGACATATTAGTGACTATGATCATAGTGTGATTCATATTTCATCACAGCTGAGCTGCATAAATTCTAATAAGTTTTATTCTGGACTCAGCTGTGTCTGAAGGACACAGGCAAAGTAGTTCTATCCAGTCAAAGTACTTGCAACAATTGTATTAAGGGAAGCTAAGAAGCTTGCCTATCAAGAGCTAAGTAGTAGAAAACTCAATAAGAAGGAGAGATAAAATGAAAAACAAGAAAATGAAGAAAATTAGGAAGGCAGAGGGAACACTTGCACAGACACAGAGATGCCCACTCACACAAATTATGCAAAGAGAGCAGAAATATCAAACAAATATTTATGTACATAATGGGTACCTGTACAGTAACATAGTTTTATCATATTGTAATACTGTTGTATTATAAGGTAAGCACTTCATACTTGTACTTCTTGCGAACTCTCTCATGACGCTTCTCAGTCATGGCCAAGATGCGTTTTGGAGGTCTCCAAGCTGTTACCACAGGTTCATCATACTGTACACCACGAGCTAACTCTGATACACCCATAAGTGCTCGCTTCTCCGCAACAGCTTCTAAGAGACGCTTTTCTTCCCTTCGCTGTTTCTCTAATTCAGATTCCTTACGAGCTGAAAATACAAATGCTGATTTTAAATCTCAATTGATTTCCAATATAGAAAATAGAATGGGTCACATAGAAATTTTTTCAAACACAATGGTTACTTCATATTTATGATGCTAACACTTCCTCACCTACACAAACTCACATCATACCCCTCAATCTTTCCTTGCTACATTCTCTAATTCCACTTACAAGTATCTCAAAGCCTTCACTAAAAAAGTATTCTAATGTAAGCTAATGAATTCTAAATATTATCATATGTTTATATCCCGAGTATAGGAAAATACTAAAGCACATCAATACCTTCAGTATCTACTAACATCACAAGCTCTTGAACAGAGAGATATCTAAGTCATACTCATTACACTTTTGACAATGAGAGATCCATACGGCAACCAGAAAAAGTGAAATTTTGTTCTACTAACCTATGTAGCAAGTTGCAACTAAGCTTAAGTTTGTGTGATAAACAATGATACTGTTCACTGACCTTCAGCAATTTTCTTGAGTTCTGTGTGCTGGTCCAGGAGGGAAATGTTATTTTTGCGGGCAAGTTCCTGAACATCCTCCTCCTGTGGCCTTCCTTCTTTTTCTTGACCACTAAACCCTCCACTTTCATCATCATCCTAATTTTAAGAAAAAATACATGGATCATGAAGTGGCCTCTGTGAAAAGTTCACTTTGTAAGTACCATTTTGGGAGAAACAAACCAAATGTACTTTGGCCTTAATACCAAGCTATGCTTGTTGCCAGAACACCTGGAACACCATGAGATAAGGGTTACGGGGAGGTAACCATTTTGGTTGATGCCAAACCTAACTTTGAGTAAATGCACAGTGAAACATGTATGAAGAAATATACTATACAAATTCATCCAATGTTGGAACTTGCAGTAACAAGCCCAGCCTACTCACCAAAGAAGTCACAAGGGATTGTTGGAAAGGATCCAAGTGAATGCAAGAATAATATAATCAAACTGAATGTAACAAATTATGAAAAGGTGGAAAACCCTTTAGCTGCCCTCTTTAGAAGAAATAAGATCAACTGGAGACATGATAATCACACACAAATTCATATGGAGACATGGCTGTAATCTAGAACAGGCAATAAAAGTGTATGGACATAATAGACCATTTCTGCACTAACAGAGACGTTTACACATGGAACAAGATAAGCTAAGTGGAAGTTAATGTAATGAAACTGGAATTTTCTTAAAGCCTGTATGATGAAAAAGCAAAGTTAAGAGGAGGAAACTTATGACAATAAAGCTCCCTCCTCAAATCTATTAATGGATAACTATAATGTTCACATACAAGAAAAATGTACATATATATCTGATGACAATCAAGTTATGATATGGGACTTTAATCCAAATGATTCTGGCAAACAGAGTTATATACCTACGTGGTGATACCCTAAACAATACGAGTTACTCCATATAATAATCTAAAACAAAGCACAAAATTTTCTATAAAGGCATCCAATTGAAACACTGAACTTCTAGAACAACCATACCTGTGATATCTTTAATATCTGTTTCAGTTTTTGCTTTTTACGCTCCCTCACTGGAATGTAAGGTTCATAATCATCATCATCACTTGATTCTGATTCTTCACGCCTATATCTCTGAAAATGCAAGAACACTTTTAGTCATATTCCTAGAGATGTTTCAAAGATGTGAAAAATATAACATCTACTGTCATTTATCCAGTATCATTTTTTACACCATTTCCTATCTTGCAAAGTTGTTACAACAAGTGTCTTTTTCTTATCATTGTATATCACATATCTTTCCATGCTTTTAGCCACTCAACCACATTCCTCCTCATCCTTAGTCTTTAACTTTCTCTTCTCTGTTAATCTAATGTACATAACAAGTCATTATACATCTGTTCTGCATCGGTCCTTTTCCTAACATAATTAGGAAATTCCATAAAATTATCCAAATTATCAATCCCTTTAAATACATAACCCACCACCCTCAGTTCTCAGTTAATCCACATTATAAGGTGTAAAATGTTTCTGTATAAAAATACTATGGACTAAACATAGTTAAAGTGGGCAGGGCCTTCACACATACAGAGCATGTATATAAAAATATCTTTATTTATTTCATATGTGTCTGATGACAGAGTGGCAGATATAGGGTGTTTGGGTCGAGGTGGTGTGCAAAGTGAGAGGGTTAGGGAAAATGATTTGGTAAACAGAGAAGAGGTAGTAAAAGCTTTGCGGAAGATGAAAGCCGGCAAGGCAGCAGGTTTGGATGGTATTGCAGTGGAATTTATTAAAAAAGGGGGTGACTGTATTGTTGACTGGTTGGTAAGGTTATTTAATGTATGTATGACTCATGGTGAGGTGCCTGAGGATTGGCGGAATGCGTGCATAGTGCCATTGTACAAAGGCAAAGGGGATAAGAGTGAGTGCTCAAATTACAGAGGTATAAGTTTGTTGAGTATTCCTGGTAAATTATATGGGAGGGTATTGATTGAGAGGGTGAAGGCAGGTACAGAGCATCAGATTGGGGAAGAGCAGTGTGGTTTCAGAAGTGGTAGAGGATGTGTGGATCAGGTGTTTGCTTTGAAGAATGTATGTGAGAAATACTTAGAAAAGCAAATGGATTTGTATGTAGCATTTATGGATCTGGAGAAGGCATATGATAGAGTTGATAGAGATGCTCTGTGGAAGGTATTAAGAATATATGGTGTGGGAGGCAGGTTGTTAGAAGCAGTGAAAAGTTTTTATCGGGGATGTAAGGCATGTGTACGTGTAGGAAGAGAGGAAAGTGATTGGTTCTCAGTGAATGTAGGTTTGCGGCAGGGGTGTGTGATGTCTCCATGGTTGTTTAATTTGTTTATGGATGGGGTTGTTAGGGAGGTGAATGCAAGAGTCTTGGAAAGAGGGGCAAGTATGAAGTCTGTTGGGGATGAGAGAGCTTGGGAAGTGAGTCAGTTGTTGTTCGCTGATGATACAGCGCTGGTGGCGGATTCATGTGAGAAACTGCAGAAGCTGGTGACGGAGTTTGGTAAAGTGTGTGGAAGAAGAAAGTTAAGAGTAAATGTGAATAAGAGCAAGGTTATTAGGTACAGTAGGGTTGAGGGTCAAGTCAATTGGGAGGTGAGTTTGAATGGAGAAAAACTGGAGGAAGTGAAGTGTTTTAGATATCTGGGAGTGGATCTGTCAGCGGATGGAACCATGGAAGCGGAAGTGGATCATAGGGTGGGGGAGGGGGCGAAAATTTTGGGAGCCTTGAAAAATGTGTGGAAGTCGAGAACATTATCTCGGAAAGCAAAAATGGGTATGTTTGAAGGAATAGTGGTTCCAACAATGTTGTATGGTTGCGAGGCGTGGGCTATGGATAGAGTTGTGCGCAGGAGGATGGATGTGCTGGAAATGAGATGTTTGAGGACAATGTGTGGTGTGAGGTGGTTTGATCGAGTAAGTAGCGTAAGGGTAAGAGAGATGTGTGGAAATAAAAAGAGCGTGGTTGAGAGAGCAGAAGAGGGTGTTTTGAAATGGTTTGGGCACATGGAGAGAATGAGTGAGGAAAGATTGACCAAGAGGATATATGTGTCGGAGGTGGAGGGAACGAGGAGAAGAGGGAGACCAAATTGGAGGTGGAAAGATGGAGTGAAAAGGATTTTGTGTGATCGGGGCCTGAACATGCAGGAGGGTGAAAGGAGGGCAAGGAATAGAGTGAATTGGAGCGATGTGGTATACAGGGGTTGACGTGCTGTCAGTGGATTGAATCAGGGCATGTGAAGCGTCTGGGGTGAACCATGGAAAGCTGTGTAGGTATGTATATTTGCGTGTGTGAACGTGTGTATGTACATGTGTATGGGGGGGGGTTGGGCCATTTCTTTCGTCTGTTTCCTTGCGCTACCTCGCAACCGCGGGAGACAGCGACGAGGTATAAAAAAAAAAAAAAAAAAAAAAAAAAAAAAATTCATATTCTATTTTGCTTTGTCGCTGTCTCCCGTGTTAGCAAGGTAGCGCAAGGAAACAGACGAAAGAATGGCCCAACCCACCCACATACACATGTATATACATACACGTCCACACACGCAAATATACATACCTATACATCTCAACGTATACATATAGATACACAAACAGACATATACATATATACACATGTACATAATTCATACTCTCTGCCTTTATTCATTCCCATCGCCACCCTGCCACACATGAAATAACAACCCCCTCCCCCCTCATGTGCGAGGTAGCGCTAGGAAGACAACAAAGGCCCCATTCGTTCACACTCAGTCTCTAGCAGTCATGTAATAATGCACCAAAACCACAGCTCCCTTTCCACATCCACACCCCATAGAACTTTCCATGGTTTACCCCAGACGCTCCACATGCCCTGGTTCAATCCATTGACAGCACGTCAACCCCGGTATACCACATCGTTCCAATTCTTTCTATTCCTTGCACACCTTTCACCCTCCTGCATGTTCAGGCCCTGATCACTCAAAATCTTTTTCACTCCATCTTTCCACCTCCAATTTGGTCTCCCACTTCTCCTCGTTCCCTCCACCTCTGACACATATATCCTCTTGGTCAATCTTTCCTCACTCATTCTCTCCATTTCAAAACACCCTCTTCTGCTCTCTCAACCACGCTCTTTTTATTACCACACATCTCTCTTACCCTATTATTACTTACTCGATCAAACCACCTCACGCCACATATTGTCCTCAAACATCTCATTTCCAACACATCCACCCTCCTCCACACAACTCTATCTGTATATAAAATATATACAGTGTAATTGTACACCGCTGAAGAGGTAGGGCAAATTTAAATATATATAAACACTTAAAGACTTAAAGTTAAAGACTTATTCGATCAATATTTTAACGTAAAAGCGGCAATGCAACTAATAGTAGCAAAATTTTACAATAGTTGAAAAGTAGGCGAGTTTCTTTTTTATCTCACAAAACCAAACCGTTAAAAATGTCAATCGGGTAACATAGGTCAAAAAACAAACATGTTGAGTGGCTACCCCCTTCAAGTGGCGTCCAGGGCACCTGCCCTACTTGCCATACCCTAGATACGCCACTGCCTTCGTGTATAGGAAAATCATAAGCTAAATAAGTGGTCCAGTTCCTTTCACTAAACACTCCACACCCAAGCTGATAGAAAAGAATGAAACTAATTTATACCTTTACCTTTACTACCTTGGGGCTTGAATCGTCCATTATGCCTTTGAAGTGTGAGATAACGTCTCAATAATTCACTTGAAAAGTCAATGAATTACATCAGTTTCTACATTCCCCAGGAATACAAATGTCGTCCACGCTTCGATACGAAACCAAAACAATCCAACACAAAGCAAGCCTTGGTCGGTTTCACTTTAATTTCACTTTTATTCCGTGTCTTGAATATGATTTGATCTACATTTTGATATATCCGGCTACTCTAGTTCGGTCCTTGGGGTTGGTGCAAGCCGTATTAACAGCGTTGTTTGCTAGTGTGTAACTTTATCAGCCGGGCCAACGAGTCTGTTTATGTTTACACTGGAAGGCTGGCATGGTACTACTTTACTCTAAATAATGCCGAAATATGTCAAAATTATCATACCCTGTTTATGTGGCTTCCATCGACACTGCAAATAACAAAAGATATACCACAGTTGCAATTTCCTGTATGTTTTTCCTTACTGAAATATAAATATACCTTCAATTCTCATACCCATTCTTAGTGAACAGAAACTTTACCAGCCGCCCGTAAGTGCTATGTTCTTACTGATTACATATTTCCATCATGAAAGATACTCAGCTTGATAAACAAAGCTTAAATATTGCCATGACTGAAAAAATGTTATCTTCAGCCCAGTCAAGCGTGTAGGCGTAACAATTTATGTGGTCATACATGGATCTCTCAATGCTTACTTGTTTATTAGTATTTCAAATCCTCCTGGTTTTACAAAATTAAATTTGCAAATGAATTTTGTTGTAAATATCACTTGCAAAATGGTATAATTTGCTTTTCTTTATTTTGCTTAACACTTTTAGTCAATCAGACTTCAAGAATCAAATTATGAATGTGTGGATAGCAAAATAACCAATAATTGATCTATATCAGATATGTAAATCAAGATGTTAGTCTATTTTTCATCAAGAGTAGCCAAGAACGTTTGCAGCAGTTTACCCACTTTTAAGAAAACCGCGATATCATATGAAAGAAAACGAATAACTTTAAGGGTAACTAGTGATACTGCAATCAAAATGTTATGAACAGATTCATTAAACCCATACACATATCCGTAGCCGTATCGAAATCTTTTTCAAGCTTCAAGGGTATCAGAATTTTATATATGATAATTATCTTTACGATTCTCGTTACAGTGCAGGAGTATGCGTTGTTTTATTGCTAAATTAATAAGGTCTCTCCATTGGCTTTTGTATCGGTTGTTTTGTTGTTCTTTTAATCTATTTGTTGTTACGCCACACACACACACACACACACACACACACACACACACACACACACACACACACACACAAGGCTATTCCCTTCAACAACAAGAAGCTCTACTGTCTTGTTTTTTTCCAGGTACTGGACAGTCGTGTGGCAAGCCTACATTGTGGTCTCGAGGAGGAACAGCAGCGTCGCGGGGAACCGAAGGCCAACCTTAGATTCGAAAGAATGAAATATAACCGCAGTGAAATATGACCGCAGTAAGTTCTTGAAGGTCATAGCATTGTATATGAGGGTTCATGTTCATCAGTTCTTGAGGGATCGTTCTCAGTATCATGATCCTGGTCACTATTCAGTAACATTAGGTATTTTCCTTATGACAATCCAAGATTTTGTGGTATAAAGATCAGACTCAAAAACATTGAATGGATAGTTATTGAATGAGGCATGTGGGTTTAGCTTAGATTATATACTACACCTTGACGCCAAATTGATTCTTTTTGGAAAATAAGGTTTTTTCATTATATGATGAAAATTGCTGGCGAATCTTAGAAATTGCCAAAATAACATCACAAGTCACAGTAGACGTGTCTGTTTTAAGAATAAAATGACATTAATGTTATAGCTCGACTCGTCTTCCAAAATTCACTTGATAATTACATGGCTTCCAGGACAGGAAAGTCCTAAAGTAACGGCAGATATACGTACTGATAGTGTCCTAGGTACATATATAATGTGGTATACTTTCTTCTTCAACAGGAGTGCCGGTGAATGAACAAATGTTGGTATACAAAACGCCTATGTGGGGTTGCCTGCACCAGAAAATTCGTTCATTTGAACAGAAGACAACGTGCAAGTGATACGAGCAGCAGTCATTGTATATTTGTATGTTCATAGATAGGAAATTCATGCAAGTGTTTGTATCTGAGGAAGGTTATGATTTCAGTGCATTTAAGATGATGTATGTTAGTAGAAAAAAGTTCGAGATGGGGGCCCCACTAGCTTTGAAGGTTATTACGTTTGAATAAATTCTCATACTGTTCTAAATCACAACAATATTGAGTATTTGTATCATGCTGTATAACAAAAGGCAAAAAATAAAAAGATACATTTAAAGAATCTATTATCTAACCCTGTTTCGTGATGGTGGCTCATTCTTTGACACATTATGGCATCTCGTACTTCATGACAAATGACAATACGCTCCCTCCACGTCATTCTAATTCTACTTAATTCACGTCTACGTCACTTTGTTCTTTGGTTATTTTAGTATTCTTGAATGACCTTTCATTTCACCAACAATTTATCTTAACACAGCTTAGGTAATCTAAATGGCATACAATTTGCTGAGGTCTTGGTACACCCGGCTGGCAACACCGAACTCCTCCCCCTGTTTGTAAGCTCACATCCCCCACTGCTGTTTGTACATATATGTTGCTGAATTAGTGTATGAATTACCAGATGGGCATTTAACTAGATTACTTCGATACACTAAATTAGATACAGCAAAATAAGGCCTTTCTTCTTCTTTGAATACGAGCTGATGGTACTGTAGATCTTGGGTGTTTTCAGGGAATATTTCTTATATCATATACTTCTGAACTCGATATCTTTGGGATTTTAATTTCGTATGATTATTCCTCTCTTTACCTTAGACCTCTAGTATGGTTGTTAATCCAGGGGTGAAGCGGAAGGTGTACAGAATAATGCTACAAAATTAACCAGGTTGGAGTAGCAGATCAAGTCTGCCGCCCTAAATGACTGTATTTCCGACGCTGCAAGATGCCTTAGGATACTTTTTCATGTTTAACCAGCCTGTAGAATTAGGGTGAGCATCAGGTAATGTGTGTTATGCATGTCACCTTTTCACTCTCAAAAAGTGCATCCACTTCCGCTTTCTGCAGCGCACACTGCAAATTTACTGTAGCCAGAAGTGGATTGGGTAAGGAGGATAAAGTTGATTCATCTCCCCTTATGGAAAGTTGATTGGTATCTTGCAACACGAGAAATACTTACTTGGTGCATTTCAGCTGGGTCGGTCAATCAGGTTGAGCTGTGGATGGCCACGTAAATTCTAATGCATATGTAATGCAGTTACGCCTCTTTACTCGCTCTTCCGTGGAGCTGGGCTTGAGTCAAGGTAGGACTCTCTCTATCTAGCTTGGAATTACCCTTAAAATTGCTCACGGCAACTAGTCTGTTTGTAAATGTGATAAACTTTTCCTTTTTTATTTAGATCTGAATATTGGACCACAGAAAGATGTTATGATTTTTTGTGCTGTCCACGGAGTTGTCATTTTTAGATATTTAATTCAATGATTCGGATTTATCTAAATGTTGACTTGTAAATACGACATACATATCAAGATGATTTACGATACTGATTTGTGATAATTATTTAAGTCTTTATAGTCATTATCTCTGTTGCTATGAAACATAAACACAAGGTAAACTATACACCCTATCAAGCTCAAACTAACATCGGGTTATGTAAAAATATTTTTAACGTATAATATCTGACATATATAAAGAATTACAAAAATTAGTCTCATTTATACTTTTTAGAAGTAAGAAAGACGATATTAGTTTACATAAAGATATTTGGACACGTTTATGCCCGGTACTTGCCTCAGGATAGGTTGGCTAGTCTGAACCTGGTCTTCTTGACCTTCACTGCTTTGTTTTGGTTGGGAGTTTAAACTTTTCCTTCTCGCTATTACTAACCATATTCAATACCGAAGAAAGAATAGGTTTGGTTTGCCAGAAGTGAGTGGGTTTTAAGGAAGCTAATCACCTGAAACGGTAGGAGAAGAAGAAGTGCTGTGAGTGGATGGCCAGCTGACACACCTAATTGTATTATGAAAATGTAAAAAGTTGTATAGTACTCAGAGCTAATTAAAATTCTTACAATTTACAGGTTGAAACTATCATAAAGATTCATAAAATGAAGTATGAGAGGATTAAACACTGTCTTATCCTCCTCACTCTTACTGAATATATATGTGGAGCATCAGACGGGACCTGTAGTGAGAGTGACAGGGAAAAGTGCACAGACGAGAGAAGAGAGAAAACTAATAGGTACAGTGAAGGTAAGCAGGAAACAAAAGAACAAATGATGTTTGACATTGTTTTACCTACTTATAACATGGTAAAGTGTATAGTAGGGGTGCCATGTGCTTTGGCACCCACCACTGGTGTCATGAGCCTTGGTTCCATGTGCTGCCTCAACTTGTACTTGTTAAAGTATGTTTTAGGGTTAAAGTAAAGTATGATTTTCTCTCTTTTTACTGTAAATGAAGTGATTTCTTTAATGCTTTGGTTGTTTTGGTGACTAGTGCACAAAATTTTTATACTTTTCTCATTTATGACCGGATGTATTATCTCTCTACAAAAGAAAAGTGTTTGCAAATACTGGGATTTGTGAAAATACCAAGCATCTCTAGTGTGCAAAAAGAATGATTTTGATTACGCTTGGGTCATACGACAGCTCCTACTCATTGCTATTCTGAAGTTGTAACAAATTATGTTATTAGATATGTCATTCCATGGTGAAGACTTGTTGCCTTATACAGTTTTAAGGCTTTTGGAGTTTAGGAAATATTTGTAATGTTATACATTAAGGTTTTGTTGGTCTGTTAAGTTTTTACACACATTTTAGATCAAGAAAAGATTCTTCCATTTTAGACTGTTATATTGTGTGTTGTATTTAAGGTTTTTTTTCTAGTGTAGAATACATACGTTGGAAGTAATGATACTGTGTATATTTGCATGTACTATGATTTATTTGTAGTGTAGAAAGAACGTATAACTGGTGTATTCTTTTCAGAAGCCAATAAACAGTGGATTACATACATTATCCAAGTTGAGGAAGCAGTAGCATCATACAAACCTTGCAACCCTGAAAAATGTTCATGCCACTATCCCCTAATTAAGAAAGATTTAGGAACCTTTAAGGATGGCATCAGTAAAGACTTAATTCAGTCTGCAAGGGAAAGGCAAGTGAACTACTGCATTTTGGCAATGTGGTATATAACAACCTAAGGCATGATATTTGGGTAAATGTACAAATAAAATGTGAACTTAGTTGTACATTTTAGCTTTTTGCAGTATGCAATGGTGTAATTTTGTGGTAAACCAAATTTCGTAATACTGCAATGAGAATGATACCCATTTCTTTCCATTGTTAACATATAAATACGATAATAATTCTTTTGCCAGGGGTTCGTTTTACCAGATCATCAACCATAAGCTTTATAGAGAAAAAGACTGCATGTTTCCCAGCCGATGTAGTGGTATTGAACACTTTATCTTAAAGGTACAGTGATCAGTTTGATGTAGCTTTTTACGAAAGACTGTCTTGTATATATGTGTTGTTTTGCAGTTGTTAGTAACTTGTATTAGATTCTAAGACATAATAAAGTAATGATTAAAGGTAGAATATAATAGCTTTAATAGTTTGATAGTATTGAATGGAGCTAATTGCATCATAGGTATATCAAATGAAGGGAAATTTCCATATAGCTGTCCTCAAAACAACTTTCTTACCATGTGCTTGATGTAGAAAAAGTGCAGAACCTCACTTGATAGGCAGTTAATAGTAAACTGTAGAAAACAAATTGGTAGTGCAAGAAATTGATGTGCAAATGAATATGTACATTTCCACGTTCTTGAATTTAAAGTCATTAGTTGTCAACTCAGTCTGAATTTTTATTGGATTCCAAGAGATTCATGATATTGCTTTTGATGCAGAGTATATGCTTGAAAGTGGATCCATGTTGTTCATCCATATGTTAAGTCATGCATTTGTCCAGAACTGTACTGTAGTCTTTGATTCATGCATGGCTGTCTTGCTGAATTTTAGCTAAGCTTGATCCATCCTTAAATATGTAGCTGAATTGCACATCCATACATATACAAGTTTTTTGCTTTTCAGATCATTAGTAAGTTACCTGATATGGAGATGGTTGTGAACACAAGAGACTGGCCACAAGTTCATGAACGTTATGGTGAAAAGAAGCCTATATTTTCTTTCAGTAAGGTAATACTTGGAACTCATTCAAGGAGTTTGTGTTAAAACATGTTTATGAATAACATGTGATCAACATATCTTGTTAGAGAAAATTTTGTAATATAGTTAATGCAGACAGCATACTTAGATTTAAGGAGGTCCATGATAGTGGAGAGTGATCAAGAGATGGAACACAATGAATGTAAAACTCACATCCTTTACTGTATAAATACATATCAGAAGTGGAGGGAGCAGGGGAAAGGGAGAAATTGAGGAGATGGAAGGATATAGTGAAAGAAGCCTTGAGTATTCAGCACCTGAACATGCAGGAGGGTGTTAGGTATGCATGGATAAAGTGAATTGGCACAATTTGGAAAACAGGAGGAGATGTGCTGTCAGTGCGCTGAACCAAAACATGCTGTAAATGGGCTGAACCAAATGAAGCATATAAATCAGTCAGGGAAGACCACAGAAAGGTCCATGGGGCCTGGATGTGGATGGGGGCTCTGATTTTGGTGCATCATATATGACAGTTAGAGATTGGATGTGAGCAAATGAGGCTTTTCTTTGTATGTCCTGGTACTGCCTCACTAATGTGGGAACGGTGAACAAGTTTGGAAAAAATAGACTATTTCTTTTCAGTTTTCTCTGTTTATGGCTAATATTGTACAGTAAAATCTTGAATAGAATATATATTTCATGCACTCTCCTTTTCATTCCATTTCTTAATCTGAGAGCTCTTGAATACACATTCAGAAATTGTACTTTTGTATTATCTTGATGATTATTGTGCTCTTAAACACTCTTTGTTTCATTGTGAAAATATATTTGGCCATTTCATTTACAACATTCTCAGCACTTGATTATCATTTTACTGTTTAACAAGGATATATTCTTATGTTTACAAAAAATCTCTCTTTTGCTGAAGACTGCTGAATATTTAGACATCACATATCCTGCCTGGACGTTCTGGGAAGGAGGACCTGCAATTAGTTTGTATCCCACAGGACTTGGAAGGTGGGATTTACTGCGAAACTCTCTCAAGGCAGCTGCAGCTAACTGGCCTTGGGAGAAGAAGAAACCCTTAGCATTTTTCAGGTAACAAAGCTTTCCCACTGAACATTCATTCAGATGCATCAGAATGAATATGATATGATATTGAACATTATAAGTACATTGTAGACTTATTTCTATGTGCTGTGTATGCTGTTTTTCCCTTTGAAGGTAATGTTGCACATTGAATTCTCTCCATGCTTTTTTTTTGCTGGTCATGTTCATGCCTTTGATTGCAGGAGACAATTGCTAAAGAATTTTGCCAGTTGGTTTACTTGTTTCATCAATGTTTGATACATGCTTTGAAATAGGAAGTTATGGAAAGAAGAAAAGAAATTAACTCAAAAGACGGAGAAATGAGAAATGGTAGTATATGAAAAATAGTGTGGTGTTGGAGTAAAAAGAGTATCTCTAAATGAGGCTGCAATTTAATTGAATCAAACAGAGGAATGATTAAAGGGAAAAGGAAATCAGTTTATGTATCTCAGATAGGTGAGAGTGAAATTAGTGCTTGAGTTCTTTTAGTTGGCTGATTTGTGCTCAAGATGGAAAGAGCATTTAAAAAGTTGTTAGATATGTGATAATGCTGCATTATGTACCTTTTTGTAGATATGCTTGACTGTTTACCACATGTATCCTTAATCTTGGTAAAGTTTGAGTTATTCATGCTGACATAACTTTAAGTATTGAGGCTTCGATACTTTCCTTAATGGAACAGCCCATGAACTGCTAGTTAGAATTCTAAATGGTACAGTTTCATTTTATAGTAACGTATGGTGCAGATGACTGCATAAAAGGTACCAGGCAGAGATATCTTACATTACCTTTTCATATTTCAGACCTTCTTCTAAACCATTGCATTAGTTGTTGTTCATAATATTCCTAAGTTTTCAGTTTGCCTTTGACATTACAATTTCAATAATGTCTCATGCCAATACTCACAACATCTACTAAGGTTTGATGTTTTTCGGGCTATCCACAGGATCTTTACTTTTGTGTTTACCTTTTCATGGAATGTTGGTTGTTTAGTCTGACGTACAAGCTATTAGGAGGGATATGAGAGGGATACAAGTCCAGCACAAGAGTGGAAAGAGCCAAGATGTACTCATTATACCTTTCATTAACCTTGTATTTTTCAGAGGTTCTCGTACAAGTTCAGAAAGAGATCCACTTGTGTATCTCTCAAGAGAAAACCCAGACATGGCTGATGCTCAGTACACCAAGAACCAGGCTTGGAAGTCTGATGCTGTTAGTATCATATTATTTCTATTATTCATTTATGTTAGGAAATATGTTCAGAATTGCAAGATAGGTAACTAGGTATTATTTAACTCTGAATAAGAGCATTTTTGTGTAGAAAACTAGCAGTTTTTGATGCAAGTATGTTTTATTGCCTGTTATGATTATTTTGAAGTATGGTTCTTGTTGAATATGAATTAACTTTCAGAAAATTTAGAGACTATATTTTCACAATTTAGATACTGGTCTTATTTGAGCAATGATTTGCAGGATACTTTGTATGCACCCCCTGCCAGCGAAGTACCACTTGAAGAACATTGTCAGTACAAGTACCTCTTTAATTTCCGGGGTGTAGCAGCCAGCTTTAGATTCAAACACTTATTCCTCTGTGGCTCTCTTGTTTTCCATGTGGGCAATGAATGGATTGAGTTCTTTTATCCCAGAATGAAGCCTTGGGTACATTACATTCCTGTTAAAGCAGGTGCATCCAAGGTGGAAATCAGGTAGGATTATTATCATAAATTTCAAAATTATACCTTAACTTATTCCATAGAGGTCAGATAGTGATAGCTGTTCACATTCCTCATACATAAGTGTGCATATGTTTCTGATGTTAGTGCACTAATTGGAAAAGGCAGTTAGGTTCAAAGGACAAAATTTACATACATATTAGAAACAAGTTAATGATTGTTAGGAATGTTAGATAATGTTAATTTGTATAGGAATTTGTAAAATTACTTTTTTCCTCAAAGTTCCACTTTTCTTTGATGTTACATCACTGGGGAAGGAAACTGAACAGATTTGAATTAAACTTTTTTCTTTAACCCCTGATTGATACTGTAAGATGAGGATGGATCATGCATCTTTATATAAATATATATCCACATTGATGAATGTGGCAAGCATCGTAAGTTTTTATAAGGCCTTGTATAGAAGAGGATAGTGAAGAAGAAAAATAATATATATTATCATTGTATAAAGATGTGGGTGACATAGTTGAATGTTCGAATCTCAGAGGTATAAGTTTGTTGAGTATACCTGCAAAGTTGGTACCTCTTTGCTTCAATTCACTCTATTCAGTTACTTCACACCCCTCTGCATGTTAAGGCCCAAAACACTCAAAATTTCTTTCACTCCATCCTTCCACCTCTTTGTTGTCTGCATTTTCCTTGTTCCCTCCACTTCCAACATGTATACCCTTTTATGTATATCTCCTCATTCATCCTTTCCATATGTCCAAACCATTTCAGCACATCCTCTTCATCTCTCTTACTATCACACCTCTTTCTTATGCAGCCATTTTTTATTCAGTCAGCCTTCCTCTCATCACATATTGTCCATAGACATTTCATCTGCAACAGATATACTATCAGCTATACTATCAGACATACTCATTTGTGCACTTGCAGACTGTAACCTTTCTCCATGCATTCATTGCACCTGTGACCTTAACCTCTTCACCCACCCTATAGTTCTCTTTAACTTCCGTGGTCCATTCACTGCCATGTCCTTCTTAGGGATCTAAAACAATCCTTTTCCTAAAGGTTCTCTCTTGAATTGTATTTATCACTGAATGATACAAGAAACTATAACTTGTTAATGCTTACCCTGAGTATATTTATAATTCAATGACTTGATTTTATGTTTCAGAGCACTCATTGAATTTTCCCGTGCAAATGATGAAATGGTATCTCAGATAGCGAAGAGAGGGCATCAGTTTGTCCGAGACCATTTAAGAATGAAAGATGTCCTTTGCTACTGGCAAAAGCTGCTTCTCTCCTATGCTGACCTGTTGACATACAAACCACAGAAAGAGGATGGGTTAATTGAAATTGTACCAAAGAGTTAACTTAACATATATCAGGAATTATTGGGGTTTTAGAAAAGTCTTCAGGTGATTTCATTGAGCACTTCATGTGTGTTATTTGGGGGAGATTCTTTATTCTCTATGCTCCTATGAATACAGGAGAAAGTGCACTGTGCATGGAATACAGATATTGTGAGAGTGTATGCAAATGAAGGATTTACGAAGAGCTTGCAAGAATGTGTTTATATATGAATAGCTATAGGAATCACACTGGGTGTGGATTTTATAGTGTATTACCTTGTCAGTCTACCAAGTGAATTGTTTGCTATGTTAAAAAAGTAGAGAACAAGAACAGCCAAAGCAGTGGAAACCACTAGGTTGTATTAAACTAAACCTGAGAGTCTGTTGCAAGCAACTATTGGATTTACATCGCAAATGTAACAAAAAGAAGTAAGCTATTATGTGAATGAGAGGCCATAAGGAAAACCTTTGCTTCTCATATTATGTGTTAGTTTGGTATGGCGATTCATTTTCATTTTGTTAATACACAATAATTTAGGTGTGTTGGCACATAATTTGTCTTTACTGTGAAGTGAATCTGGTGGTACTGTTTGTGTTCAGTTGTTGTCTTTACTATTATAATTCTTTGTAACTTTTTAGATAACACAGTTCATTCTTAGTTAATTATTGAGATTTATGATGCATTTTAGCACTGCAAAATGATGATACTTTTGTGTTTATATTGATATATTATCATGCTTTTGATATAAAGTAAGTATCCTGCAGTATTGTGTTGTGTAACTTACTAATGTGGGTGAGCTGGCTTCAACTATGCAAACCCAGAAATTGTTAAACATTCATCTCCAATAGGAGCAATAATGTCTACAACAGGAGAATCTTTGCTGATCAACAACCTTGAAGGTATGATTTCATAATTCCCAGTTCTCAGTGGTCATAACTTGTGGCATACAGTATTGTACTGTCATCTTTGTAGTAAACACAGGGTTAGAATAATAAAACGACACACACCGCAAAAAAATAGATGTACACTGACTCATGAAAGAAAAGATCATAAGTATAAAGGTATATTACAATCATCATGTAGTCCCTTTTGATAACAGGAGCATAACATGTAAGTTAAAGCACATCACCCTGCACAAACCAATGACACTAGAGGCAGTAAAATGTTGTAAATAGTAAAGAGAGGTCAGCAGCAGTTCGCTTTATCTAAGACAATAAAAGTTCATTGTCTTACTCAGCGCTTTTAAACTACAGAATCATATTAGTTCCATTGTTATTTATAACCCTAGGATCCCTTTGATTGTCTTTTGATCGGAAATGGAATTGTTGGAATCTTTTGGGATGAGATGTTCCTGAGTGAAGCTGTAATTCCTTTTTCTCGGCTGAAGATGATGCAGCTTCACTAAAGGTGACTTTTCACTTTGGTGTAACCACAAACAAGTAGAGTTCAGGGATGTAAGTAGAATCATCGGGTACAGAATACATTAATTCTTAGTGAGTCATCAGTTGAATATTAGAGTATTATAAAGGAGCCGTCCAAATCAGCATACTCTGGATAATCTCTACAAGAGATTATTGGGATTCAAGTGTGAGAAGATTGGCATTAGAATATCAATTCATTTTCCGTGGTTTGGCACTTGATAAGCATGATTGTAGAATAAAAGAAATTGGAGATATGATTTTAAAAGGAAGCATGGTAAAAGAATGATTAGTATATGAAGGTCATTTAAAGAGTTTTAAGGTACTGGAAATTTATATCATATAAAAAGGTAAATGAATTTACTCTTACTAATGTGAGAAACAATGTCAAATACATTGAAAGTAATATTAGATAAGTAATGTTATGGGTGTAGGATAGAAATAAGAAAACCATATGTTTAGAAAATACATTTATGTTTAAGTTAAGACAATCTTAAGATTGATCTCATTCCAGATGACTTACACTGTTTTTGATAAGGTAGAAATATTGTCATCTGTTTTATAGTGATTATGTAGGCAATATAATGTACTGTTTCTTTTCCTGATTCTTTTGTAGTAATGTGCAGGCAAGATAATGTCCTGTTTCTCTTCCTGATTCTTTTATAGTGACTTTCATTGAAATATTGGTATAGGTAAAACATTTACAGTATATATTTTTACTAGTATAGAACCCTAGGGTCCCTCGATAAGGCTGAAGCATCTTTGAGGCTGCACTCCATGTAGGAGCAAGGAAAAGATGGCCTCAACTGGAGTAAGAATATCCTTGACAGGGCTGGACTCTTTTCCATCCATTAACAGTGACTCAGCCCAACAAAAGGATACTTGTGTTTGACATCACTTCTAGGCAGAGTCCAGTAACACCAGAGTTATATAACAGAGTACCCTTTCAATAGGTCTCTTGCAGTGTCAAGGTTGTACTTCACCTAGGAGCTTGGAAATGAGTTCTTTTAGAATGAGAAGGTCCTTGATGAAACTGTACTCTTTTCCATCTGTTTATGATGTTACAGCCTCACTTAAGGATAATTCTCTCATATGATGTAACCACTTGAAGGTGGCATCCATAACACCAATATTATTGTTATTTCTGTGCATCAGAACTTTGTATGGGGCTCCTTCAACTCTGAAGTTGCATTTAATGAAAGAGCTGGGTAATAACAGAATCCTAGAAGTAAGAAGGTCATCAGCCTTGCTGAAGGTGATTTCTCACTATGGTAATATAAGTAATTTCTTGCCCATCTTACCTTAGTGAGTTATATGTACATACAGTATATACATTCATATGTACATGCTCATCTTTCCTGCCTTACGTAGGAAGCATCAGGAACTGAACCTTTGAGGGAAGATCTCCTCTTATGTTCAGTTTTAGAAAATGAAATACAGAAGAGGTTTTGTAGGCCTCTTGCCCCTGCTCCTCTTCTTTGACACACAGGAGATTTGTGGGTATTATGATTTTATTTCTTTATCCCCCATCTCCAGGGATAAAGTGTTTTATGATTAATGTAAAGTCCATCATTTTATGGAATGAATTTTTATTTACAGGTACAGTCAAATAGAATCTCTTATGAAGATTTGACAGGAATATTGTGTTTAAAGAGTTGTGTACAGCTTAATGGACCTAGTTGTGTTGTAATAAATTATTAATTTTCTTACCAAGTGTTTTTGAAGCCTTGAAAATATCTATCATGTCACTCTTCTGCATGTTCAGGCCCTGAGGATTAAAGGTCTCTCACTCCATCCTTCCATCTCCAATTTAGTCTATCCATTCTCCTTGTCCTCTCCACTACGGACACATCTATTCTCTTCGCAAACCTCTCAAAGATTTTCTCCATAGATTTAAACCATTTTAGTACGCACTTTTCAGCAGTCTCACTCATAATCTTATTACCACACCTTTGTCTTACTGTGTCAACCCTCCCCTTACTACACATTGTCTTCAAACATTCAATTTCCAGCAAGTTCTGTCTTTACATTTTTATCTATAGGTTATCCCTCACATCCCTGCATCATCGCTGGGACTACTATGTGTTTAAACATATCCAATTTTGCCCTTCCAGATTGCAACTTCTCTTTCCACATATTCCAAAATGCTCCCAGAACCTTTGTCCTTTCACCCATCCTATGATTCGTCTCTTCCATTGTTCCATTTTCTGCCATATTCATCCTCAGATGTTTAAAGCTTCACTTCCTCCAAGTCTTCTCCATTCAAACTTACACCCCATCTAACCTGTCTCTGCACAGCTAAATCTTGCTTTTTTCACATTTACTTCAGGCATTCTCCTTTCACACACAATCAGACTCAAACATCAGCTTCTGCTGTGTCTCACTTGAGTCTGCCATCAGCGCCATGTCATCAGTAAACAACAACTGACTTGCCTTTCAGGACCCCTTACCCTCTACAAATTGTCCTTCTCTCCCAGGTCTTTGCATTTACCTCACTACCCCATCCATAAAGAAACTAAACATCCACTGTGACATCACACACCCCTTGCTGCAGATCCACCTTCACTTGAAACTATTCACCTTCCTCTCTCCCACCTCATACATATGACAGTCTCTAGTTAGAAGAAACTCCTCATAGTTTATAGCTTTCCTCATGCTACTTACAAACCAAACCATCTTTGTCAACCCTGTCATTTGTTTTCTCTAGATCTATAAATGCTTGGACAAATCGTCTGCTTCGAAGCATTTTTCAGATTCATCCAAACAACCATTTGATTCACACATGGTCTACCACCTCTGAAACCACATTGCTTTTCCCCAGTTTGACGCCCTATGCATGCCATCACCATAGGACTTACGAGATATACTCAACATACTTATACCTCCCCTGTGACTTTCCAACCACTGTAGTGCTGTCACACAGCAGCAGCTATCACGAACCCTCCCGATACCCAGGTGTGAGCGTGTTCCTTGTTTATTTCTTACATTATATGATATAGTTATGTTATCTGGTAAGAATTGCTCTGCCTGTACCAAAGTCTTTCGAAAACATTGCTTGTGGGTAGAGGAAATATCTCTGTCGGTAATAAGTTTATGTCTGCTAAACAACCTGTACATAAGTACAATCACAGGCTTTCAAACGTTGTAGAAACCTGCTGCTTTCAGTTGCCTTTTGGACACCAAAAATTCCCTTGAAGTGTGAATTTTGCACAGTCTGCCCAAACAGCTTTCATTGCTAAGATTTTGAATTCGTTAGATTTGCTATGATTACAAAAGAATTTCATTTGTAAGTAGTATGATCGTAGAGATATTATGAAACAAAATATGAGATGGGGAAACGAAAAGAGAGGATAAACATGTCCAGCTACGAAAACAGAGAAACTGTCGATGTTAGACATGAAAAGAATTGCTTCTCTGTGTCATATGAACGAGCCATAAACAAGACACAACAGATGCAGGGAATAAAGACTAACGGACCAACACGATCACAATCCTAAGCATGTGAATAAACCTATATACACAAGGAACCTGAAAACAATGTTTTTGTCTTACAGTTCATTTGGAATTTGGTCCGAAGTGTTCTCGACCCTGAAGTAATAATGCCACGCCCGAGCACAACCCGATTATCAATAACGTTTGATATATAAACCACGATTGCTTTTGTTTGCGTGTGCGTGTGTGTATTGTACTCTCCAGCAACCTGTAAGAGATTATTAGGTATGCAACATTTCTTATCAATATAATTACTCTCATTACAATCGTGACGGACTTGCCTGTGGTCTCTCGTTGTGTCTGGGTGAGTGGGTCGTTATGGATGATAATCATACCTTCTTGCCATCATGAGCTCACCTCCTTCTACTTTGCAGCAATGACGGGGTGATTCAGATGTTGATCTGAGACCGTTTTTGTCAAAGCATTCAAGCAACAGGCATGGCGGCGTACGCGTCGATTTCTTCAAGACGATTTAGGAAGCTATCCAATACTGTTCTGGGAAACGTATACACACGCAGACTTGGAATGTTTGAAGGTGGGTAAGAAATATCTCCCACCGCATCGAGAGAGAGAGAGAGAGAGAGAGAGAGAGAGAGAGAGAGAGAGAGAGAGAGAGAGAGAGAGAGAGAGAGAGAGAGAGAGAGAGAGAGAGGTGATCGTTAAGGAGTTGCGGTGTTGAACTTCATAATTGAATATACAGGTTTCAAATTCATTCTCGTCAAAGTTTCACAGGATCGCGGATCATCATACATGTATGCAGCGTGATCATCAGTCGCGATAGTTATTGCATAAAAGAATGTATACGACATACGAATCTTTCACTGTCACACGAAACTATCGATGTCAAACAATGTATGCGAAGGGTCGGTGCCCAAGGAATCCTCAGCGAGGTACGTACATGTTTTCACAAGCCTGTGCTACATAGACCTTGTCTCGCAACCATGGTCAGGACCTGGGCGGTCATAGCACACAGCGTCTGACCAGTTGCTGGGTCGTGCAGGCTGGTAATGAAGGATTACACTCACGTTGTACAAACATCACCACTGTCCGTCATATATAACCTCTGCTGCAGAGACCTAGGCTCTTATTCAGCTTCGTCTGTGAGTCACTGTGACTCAGACACTTCTCATAATCACTACTCTCTTATTTTCTTAATTAATCTTCCTACATTGCTTGTTTTTCCTCCTCTTCCTTAATCGCAGGTTCTTCATTGCCTTCTTCTTCTTCTCCTCCTACCTCCTCCTCCTTCTCCTCCTCCAGGTGAACGTCAGTCACTCCTGACGACCACCAAACAGCCAATGTTATGGTTGGTGGCGTGTGTTTGTCGCTCCCTCACACAACCAGGCTGGCCAAGACCAGTTCACCTGTTGCCACTCACAACACTCCTGCTGGCCACGTATTAGTTTCAGGTCGCATGTACTTTAGCTCCTTTTCTCTTATCTCATTCATTAATGTCGAGCTGCCATGGTGATTTATATATGTTAACATATCTCCATGATTCGAAGTCACTGAAAAACAGGTCAAGATGTACGGAACTCGGGGTCTACAATACTCGTTCCTAGAGGATTACATTATTCATATCCTCAATGGGCTACACTACTCTCCCCATTAACGTTACAATATCCATATCCCAGGATTAATAATGTCCGTCCCACAGGTGTTACGATACCCGTCCCTGGACGCTACAATATCCGTCCCTCAAAGGATTTACAGTACCCGTCCTTTCGGTTTTTCAATACCCTTCCCTCGGCTGCTACATTATCAATACCCTTCCCTCGGCTGCTACATTATCAATACCCTTCCCTCGGCTGCTACATTATCAATACCCTTCCCTCGGCTGCTACATTATCAATACCCTTCCCTCGGCTGCTACATTATCAATACCCTTCCCTCGGCTGCTACATTATCCACCCGACAGGGATAATATTGCCCATCTCCCGGGACTGCAATATGTGTTCCCTGGGAGGCCACACCATTCCTCCCTCCGGGGCTACAATACCTCTTTTCCAGACTCTACCATAGATGTCCCATCTGGTCCTCCTTCCATACTCGTGATCCAGGAAGTTAAAAGCTTTCCCCAGATCCTCATAATCCTCCTCTGTAGAGCGTGGCGTCACTGTAGATGACAAATTTAAGCATTGGTAAAATAAATGAATAAATTAGACAATACATGGAAGCTGAGACGACTTGCCCATGCATGCAGGACCAAGCTCAAGTCGTATCCAGACTTGCATATCAATGATTTATGGTTCAGTCGAGAGTAATTCGAGGGAAAAAAAGAGGAATTGTCTGTTGTCGGGTCTGCCACAAAACCATTAGATATATAAGGCTAATGTATTTCACATGAACAATGGGTTCCTCCTATCTATAATCATGATGGCGAAAAGAACATAAGAAATTGTGAATGCCTTGCCTGGAAATACATCTGTAAGAAAGTATGCATTGCTGGCTTTTAAGTAAGACTGCAAACCATGAATCAGTAAATTCCTGATCATTTCAGATGTGTTTTTTTCACGTCCATTTGTGTATCTGGTCCATCCTTTGCCTGTGAACGTATCTCAAAATGGAAATCGACAAATTTTGATAGGTTCTAGCGGAATATATCCAGCGCAACGCTTGTAAAAAGAAAGGAGACTGTAAGGTCATAGGTCAGTGTCACGGGCTCAAACACTGTTGCAGGTTCTGAGCTCGGGGGTCACCACTGGGAAATGGATTTAATTGTTATTGAAAATGTTGATCTTAAGCATGACCTGTGGACGCCCTCGGGTCACGGCCAGGGGCTAAGTGGCTCGTGTACTGGAAAGGCAGCTTGAGGGTCAAGGGTCAGGCCGGCTCATGTACTTTCAAGGCGAGGCCAGCTTACGGTCTCTCTCTCTCTCTCTCTCTCTCTCTCTCTCTCTCTCTCTCTCTCTCTCTCTCTCTCTCTCTCCCTCTTAGATGCATCCTGAACGTGCCAGTAGCATGGACCACTTCGAGAGAGAGAGAACTCATACTGACCACCTTTTCTACCTTCCCATAACACCTCATCCTTCACCCAACCCTGAGGGAGGCGCAACCTCGGCAGTTTTCACCTCACCTTAACATTCTGTTGTTCTGAAGTCACGTTCCATCTGCATATCCCGAGGCTGGACGTACCACAGTGCTTTTCCAGCAAAGCAATTCAGACTTGCCGTGCGCGCTGTCTCTCTCTCTCTCTCTCTCTCTCTCTCTCTCTCTCTCTCTCTCTCTCTCTCTCTCTCTCTCTCTCTCTCTCTCGTGTAATACTCCTGCCAATAATCCCTTTAAGACCTTACTTCACTCAGTTCAGTACTGAATGATACCACTCAAGACGAGAATCCCTCTTTGTTGTACTAGAATCTTAATTCTTTATTTCTCTTTCTTTTTTAATTTCATACCAACAGGAGCTGAACGATCCAAAAAGCTCGAGGTAAAATATACTATGCTACACTTGGATTGAAGCGAGCATCGCTGGACCGTGGTTAAAGAGTTCAGTAAATGTGAAAACTCTTGCTTCCCAAACAGACTCTCCAGACTCTCTCTCTATCCTCTTCCAGATCCTCCTGTAAATACACCTAATTCCATCACGTTCACCAGGGGCCTGGGTTGAGACAATGGCTACCTGTAGGATTTTCCTCCAGGACGAACTGGCTTTACTCATGCCAGGGCTAAAGTAAATGAATGAACAATTGATCTTAGTTCCAGGAAGATCGTCCCTGGAAAAGAAAGGGAAATCCATGTAAGAAAAAAAAAATTGTTGTTGCTATTCATGTAATAAAAAAAATTGTTGCATCTACTTTCTCCTAAATACAGTAGCTATACATCCATAAGTGTTATCATCTTTGCAACTAAAACTGTAAAATGGTTGATACATCACAGTACATCGAGATGATAGCAAGGACTGACGGTCCCTCTGACGAACCCCCTGGGTGATAAATAGCCAAGAGCCAGTTCGATGTGAGGTCTCCGAAGTCTTTCCATTAAGCCTCCAACCTTCGTGATAAGAGAGACGCCATAACTCTCCTCACGTCTCCGGGATGGAACCCATCTGAGGCTATCGCTGACGCCCGACAGGTAAGCAAATAATGCAATTAACTAAGACTGATTTTCTGAATAACAGGATAATCCTTCACGCGTGAGGTTACGGTTAGACTCCCCGGTTATCAAGAGGGTTGCTGGGTTCGTTCATGCAGCCCAAGACGCTCGCTACAAGTGCAGTTCCTTTAGCTCGGATGTGTCGTCTGCTGGGACTTTGCAATCTGGAAAACACTTTGTGTCAGATCCTGTTGCTTGACTTCGACAGAGTTTGTGGGGCGAAGCATTTCTTTCGCACGAGTTCAGGGACCTGCTGGTGTTTTAGGAAAGGTCATGGGTAAGGTCAAAGGGTCAAACCCACCGAGAAGATTTACGTTTTACTCAGTCATTGTTGTATGTGGAAAATAAACACATAGTCTGTGTGAGGGGAATACGTCGTCTATAGCAGAATGGTGGGGGCACTGACTACTATGTGGAGATCAGTTAGTGAGAATTGAAGGTTCGTCTACAGCTTTACTTTTCGCTTTTACGTTGAGAACGTCTATAATGATAATATCTATCATGTGAAGAGTGCGCTGAGGAGTCACAGCAATAGATAGACTTAAGATGCAGTGCTTGCAAACACAAAGGTCACAAGGTGGTGGTAAAAACATTTCGCGCGCCTCTTAAGTTAGTAGAGGGAGGGAACATTCGATGTACGAGCAACCCTCTGCCATGGTAACGTAAAGTCTCAGTGGTCAGTGTTTGAAGACTTCGATCTCTTTACTTACCCCGCAGACCTCCGCTGACCTAAGAGGGCAGAAGGGTTAAGCTGCATTGGTCAGTTGGTGGGAAAAAGGCATACCCAAGGACGCTGGATACGACGCCATCAAACACGTCCATTAAGCCAGACTACTGGAAAGAAATGTGTAGCGATAGACGAATTGACGACAGATCGATAGATCAGAAAATAAGAAAACGATGTATGATTTTACAAACTAACGCACTCGCACAGTAAACTGATAAATGATAAACGAAGATTCTGATATAAGCAAGTTTAAATATGAGAGTAATCATTCTTACATTTTTTTTTTTTATACATAACTTGATCAGGTAAGAAGAACTCGAGATAAATCATCAGTTCTTCAATACCTGATGACGCACGAGAGAGAGAGAGAGAGAGAGAGAGAGAGAGAGAGAGAGAGAGAGAGAGAGAGAGAGAGAGAGAGAGAGAGACCCGCCCGTATTACAACTAAATTCATTAAAAGGTATTCGGGTCTTACGTTGCCTTTCTCCTCGCGTCTCGTTACGTTATATAGGCCGAGCGGCGGGGGTGAGTTTAACGCATCATAACGTGTTCTGGATCACCAACACACGCCTCACCCTGGATAAGAGGTCATAAAAGTGCGGCAGACATTGCTCTGGCGCCACGGGAACATACCATTAAGTTTGCCTCAGTTTGTGGGGTGTGGTCTTTGTTCATCCGTCCTGGGTTCTCTTCACCCCCTCTAAACAAAATGATTAAGTCTGCCTATTTTTTTTTTATCTTTTGTATTATTTCTTTCGTTCCTTTTCTGTATTTTCCCCTCCACCCCCTCCTCTGTGCTTTTGTTCTGATCTGTTTTCGTATGTGTATTTCTGTTTGTTCGTATATCAGTTTTTTTTCTCCTTTCAGCTTCTGTCGTCCTCCGTGTTTTTCTCTCATTTTCTCTGTCTGTCTGTCTATCTGTCTGTCTGTCTGTCTGTCCGTCTGTCTGTCTGTCTGTCTGTCTGTCTGTCTCTCTCTCTCTCTCTCTCTCTCTCTCTCTCTCTCTCTCTCTCTCTCTCTCTCTCTCTCTCTCTCTCTCTCTCTCTCTCTCTCTCTCTTCTCTCTCTCATTCTATTTGGATGAGTATGTCTGACATTTATATTCTCGTCTTGTCTCTTCTGCGCTTGTCATTCTGCTTGTTTATAACTATTGCCACTCGATCGGTCTCTTTGAAGAACGCCCCCTCCCTTTTTTTCCCCAGTCTCTCTCTCTCTCTCTCTCTCTCTCTCTCTCTCTCTCTCTCTGCCTCTGACACTATCTATCTCAATGACTCTCCTCTCTTTTGTCTCTCTTCTTGTCCTCCTGTCTTTCTCTCTCTCTCTCTCCTTATATGAAGTCCTTCTCTGCGTGACGCTGATCATCAGCGCTGCTAACATCATCACCTCTGGGTAGTTCAATAACTGCTAAATCGGGTATAGTTCACCTCCCCAAACTATGGTCTCTCCACAATAGCATTCCAGTCTCTTACTAATGAGGCTTTCCAGGTAATTCTCACCCCCTCATGGCTTTCCCATTTTTCTTGGGAACTTCCATTTTTCATTGGTTTTACCCTTTACTGTCCTCCACAGCAAAGTGATACTTTTCTTCTTCTAGCACTATCTCATATTGTTGTATTATCTCTCCTTCCATTCTCGTTTATGAGTTGTGAGTCGTCTCGATCTTTGGTATAGTGGAGCCTGCTCTTCCTAGCCAACCTCACCTTACGTTTGTGAGGCGATTATTGGACTCCTCCCATCACCCTCTTGCTCCAACTGTTCCTTTAAAAAAACTTGGTATTTCTGAAAAGCAACATCCTCAGCTCAAGAGCCCGCTTAGGAAACTCTTTAACTTTCTTCAGACCATGAAATCCTTTTTTTGACCATGACACAGACTACAAACTTTATAGGAAAAAAAAAAATACCCTGTGCAATATTTCAGCATTTATAGCGGGATTATTTTTCCCTTGAAGTATGTCATTATACAACGAGGCTAGTGAAGAAAAAAACCCGAAGAGAAAAAGAAAAAAAAAAAAAGGTTACACAAAGGACCTGTGCGTGACCCAAACTTGAACCTTAGACGAGTCACTCAGTCCATCATCAGCCGCGACACAAACTCCTCCTCACATAATCCTTTTATGGCGTTCTTGCGCGTCTCCGACAGTCCGTAAATCACCCCACTTTCCTCGTCATTCTCGCCTCACATTCCAATCTTATTTGGCTCCGGTGACGATCTCTCTCTCTCTCTCTCTCTCTCTCTCTCTCTCTCTCTCTCTCTCTCTCTCTCTCTCTCTCTCTCTCTCTCTCTCTCTCTCTCTCTCTCTCTCCACTCTTCCTCACACCAATGTGTCTTGCCGCTCCGCCCCCACACAGTGACAAGCCCTCAACAATCTCTCACTGTAGGCGAAATTCTTCTCAGCCATCTCTCATGTAACAGATTCGCTGGCCCTTAACACACACCCACACACTGTGTGTTGTAAGAGGGAAAATTATATATATAGATTTTTTTTTTCATCTTTTCTTCGTTGCTGTCTATACCAGAAGTGAACGGGAGCATGACGTTCTCTGAAGCACTTCGAACTGACACTCGCGTGACTCTTCAGGGAAATCACCGTCCGGGTCATTAAACACTCCACCTCCTCCTAGTGTTTATTCCACTCGACATCAGCACCCTCTCTCTCTCCCCCCATGCAACAGACATGTTTATTCAACACTCGATAACTTTCTTTCTTTTATGTTTTTTCTTCTTCTTTTCCTCTACGTTCGTAGCGCCGTACTCCATTCCCGTTCCAGTGTGCAGTTCGCCTCTCTTGGACTCACCGTGAGTTCTTCATGATACGTTTCTTTCAACAGTGTGGGGGTCGTCAGCACCAGATGCCTGACCTCAGCTGCCCCGGGATCCCTCGTAAGATCCTACTTTTTATGAAACTTTGAAGTGATTAAATCAAGACGGGGGTGACTGGATCAGTGAGGAGGGGGTGATGGTGGGAGAGCGCTCAACCTTTGTCCATACTGCCTAACTGGAAAGTCCCCAGTGACCTTATGTTTCTTAAAAACCTTAAAATCTCTTACACTTTAATCTTGAACTTTAAAAAGACAGACATCGACCGTAAGAAAGGAACACCTTCTTGGATGTATCTTTCTATATCAAATTCCATCCCGTTTCCATTCTCCTGTTCAAGAAATACTCGATCTCAACTGGAAAATCTGACACCTCACTTATATCCCTTCGATCACTGTCACCACCAGTTACACAACATGCTTGAAGTCACCAAGATCATATCATCGTCTCCATCACCTGCAAAGATGAGGATACATATACGATTACCGACAACAGTCTCCCTCCACCTGTCGAACTTCCAGTGAAAGGCACCGTCTACAACCATCCCTCTAGTAGGCCAGGTCGTCTTTCTTTGGTCCCCAAGGACTTCGAGTCCTCCAGTAATCCAGACTTTAAACCTTGTATCTTTGTCCCGTGAGTTAACTGAACCCTGTCCACTGGTGACGCCAGAGACCATTCTTCCCGGGTCTTTGCCTGATTTTCAAACCGTTGCACGGTAGAGGAGACTGGTGGATGAGGCCAGCTGACTCTAACAAAGCTGCTTCAGTGTGGTCACGGTTCAAGCTTGGGTACAAGGCCCGCTGTTCGTCTTATCACAGCGGGATGTCGTAACAGAGAAATGGACCCGGGTGTGCTGGTTCGGGAAAAAGTAGCCATAACTCGAAAACAAGTATTTCCATCAAGCTGACATCTCTTGCACAATGCTATTTATGCCAAGATTCTTACAGTCACTTCTGATAGCATCTTGAGAGGTCTGAGTCGAGGCATTGTTCCGCCCGGCACGATGGACGACGTGATTGGTGAGGCAAAGAGTTATAGTTGAGGGGAGCCACCTGACCCAGACCCCATGTGGACCACCTGCCTCAGATCTCAGGGGGGAAGGGGGGCATTGCCACCTGCCTCAGGCCCCAGGGGACACTGCCACCCACCTGCCCCATAACCCCAGGGGTACTTCCACCAACCCCAGATCCCAGGGGCTGCATTTCTCCTAAACCCCAGAAAATCATCAATTTTTCCGCCATACGTATCATCACTGATCTCCAGTTCCCCACACTCTTACAGCGGACACTGTTTCACTTCACGAATATCTGAGTAGCTGATCAGATGAATGATTACAGGGAAAATCAGTGTCAGGCGGTGAATCACCATTAGAAAGATAAGATTACTCAACTCACACACCGCCAAATATTCCTCAATATACACACATGGCCACCGTCCGCTCCACAACACCTAGACACATCACTGTTCATTACCATTACAAACAGACACACACACACACACACACACACACACACACACACACACACACACACACACACACACACACACACCAGCACGACCAATCATTCCACAACGATCACATACTCACGCACGTCCAATCATCCGCCACCACCCACCTACACACACACACTACCAATCACTCTCAATACATACACACACACACACCCCACCACCACCAATCATCACCCACCCCCCTCCCAAACAGCCACACTCACACGTCACTCCCATCCGACCAATCCCAGCCCATCCCTCCACAAACACTTCACACGTCATCCATTAAAACAGTCCAGCGCTGGGTAGGTAGACCCTCGCCTTTCAACTCTCTCGTCTTTATAAACCCTGAGGCCAGCCTTTCTATCCCCTCCTTTCCCGTTGACGTAATCTTCCACCTCTGTCTGTCAGTCTGTTTATCTGTCCACACACACACACACACACACACACACACACACACACACACACACACGAGAACAACTGACTCCCTCTACAACAACACTACCCTCCCTGCATGCACTTCCACACTCCCTCCCAACTCGATTTTGCAGCATGAATGTCTCCATCACTTGCCCAGCTTCCTCCCTCCCTCCCTCTCTCTCTCTCTCTCTCTCTCTCTCTCTCTCTCTCTCTCTCTCTCTCTCTCTCTCTCTCTCTCTCTCTCTCTCTCTCTCTCTCTCCTTATCACGCCCTGGACCTGCCCTAACACCGGCCATTGTCTCGTGGTCACGGGCTTCCTCCTCCTCCTCCTCCTCCTCCTCCTCCTCCTCCTCCTCCTCCTCCTCCTCCTCCTCCTCCTCCTTCTCCTCCTCCTCCTCCTCCTCCTCCTCCTCCTCGCCACATAGTGAGCCGAGAAACAGAATGTTATTAAGTACATAACCTCCCTCCACCGTCAGCTTTGCCGTGAGAGATAAAGGTCTCTCGTCTTTTGGGTTTAGTGGGGTCCTAAAAGAGACTGGTAGAAATGGGAGAAAATGTGGAATGATCAGAGTAGAAATATGATAATAATGATGATTAGTCTCCCAATTACGAGGATGAAGATGAAGAAGAAAGGGAAGAAGAAAGGAAGAACAAGAAAGGGGGAAAAATATGTACGAAAGAGAAGAAGAAAATGCGAGAAGAGAATACAGAATGAGGAGAACGCGACAAATAAAGGAAAAAAATAGATTACAAAATACAATGCATTGACTTTTGGTAAGAATGCCACCCAATGTGATGGTCTCTGATAATGCTCTTAATGAAGATAATTACCAGGATTAATTGTGCATCTAAACAATTTCCTCGGAGTGAATAGAAGCATATGGCGTCTCCTTTATCAGCCTGGGACTTTCTAAATATTAATTAAAAGCATGATAATCGTCTTTGATGTGGTTGCTTTAGTATCAGCCAAGGCTAATTTAATGTTAAAGTTAACACCCTCTCTCTCTCTCTCTCTCTCTCTCTCTCTCTCTCTCTCTCTCTCTCTCTCTCTCTCTCTCTCTCTCTCTCTCTCTCTCTCTCTCTCTCTTTCAGTCTATTCCTGATGCCTGCTTTCCACGGAATTTCCCTCCGAATTCGAATGAGGTTATTGAACACACCCACGGGACCTGTGATTGTGATGGTCCGTCCAAATGAGGGTGCACTAAGAAGTATGGGACGTCAATGATTGTGATATAGAAGATTAAAATTCTATCCATCGGCATGTACGACTTTTGGGCAGTATACCAAAGATTTTCCGTCATATTGGTTCATTTATGGGTCTCACTGTACGGCGCGTTTTATAAGAAAACTTGGAAGTGTTCATAAAGTCCTCGGTATTTACATAATGCTCTCACGAACACCCAATTAAGATGTTAGATCTGAAGACTACAGCTGGTATGAGTTTCTTTTTTTTTTTGGCGTGGAGTTTAGACTCTAAGTTCCCGAAGAAAGGAACGACCCCGAACTCCGCCAAAAGCAAACTTAACTCCTGTTAGGGAAAAGATAAATCCCCAAAAGGATGACTTCAGTACCTTTGAGAATATATTCTTTTTCTATGAAGTGTAACTCTATATTTTTTTTTCTCATTTTCTTCTCCACTCCCAGAGAATTAGAACAAGAACACCCCACACGACGGTTCGAATCCCTGTCCATCTGGTGTACAATGTGAACAGCGTCTTCCACAGAGTTGTGATGGTTCATCATGATCTGTTCACTCAGTAGCGACGTCAGGTGAGGCGAGGGGTGTGTGTGGGGGTGAAGTCAAGTGAGGATTGACGGTAGATGGGAGTGACATCAACTGAGAGTGACGTCAGGTGAGGGTGTAGTCAAGCGAGAGTCTCGTCAAGTGAGTGTGATTAATGTGACACTTTTACCTCTGAAGTCCTGGACTCACAAGGCGCCTTCACCGTCCATGATCCATCATCAGCTGTCATCCATTCTCGCCTGATGTGTCTTTAGCCTTTAACAATATATTCACCTGGTCTGTCATCAATCTCACTTACCCGATGATAAACTGTGCCTGTTCAGTATTTAGTCTTGCAGGGTGATTAGAGGAGAGGCTGCGCCAATTACAGAGCTGGGAGAAGGATAGTTATGCTTGCACGTAACTACATTAGTTAGTTCAGCGACATTAGCCAGTGAGTTATGGCTTCGTAAGGTGGAGGGATTAACTCCTCTCCTTGTTAGTCACGTTAGTTTTGCACGCATGCAGATCAAGCCACACTTGTTAGTGTGACTGATTATGTGATCTGGTGAGATCATTTGCCTTTTGTGTGTGTGGGTAAAATGCATGTCGACCTTTGAGACAAGTTAGGATTGTTTGTACCATCAATCTGGTGCATTTATGTGTATCTATGCATGTTGAATATGTGTACATATATGTATGTTGCATGTATTTGTGAGTGCATGTGTGTGTGTGTGTGTGTGTGTGAGTGTATGTGTGTGTGTATGTGTGTGTGTGTGTGAGTGTGTGTGTGTGTGTGTGTGTGTGTGTGTGTGTGTGTGTGTGTGTGTGTGTGTGTGTGTGTGTGTGTGTGTGTGTAATTACCTGTTTGTAATTACCTGTTTTCACTATATGGGGAAGGAGTTTCACATTAGTGTAGCCTCATCTCTTGAACACTTTCTACTATCATATAACCTCTTGAATCTGTGTGAACTGTCTGCATTAAGCGTGTCTTCAGTCCCTTCGTTCCATTCATCAACACTATTATACTATAAAAGTATTTATCTATATCTTTATCTACAAGTCCTCTGGTTCCTTTATACCTACTGCTTTCAAAATACTGTTTACACTCCACTCCTTCAATCTCTTTCTAAAAACTTAAAAAGGGTGTGATCAGGTCACCCCTCTCCTCTAAGGTGGGTAAATCAGAAACCTCCAGCTTTTCCCTGTACTTTAACTCTCTCAATTGTGGTACCACCTTGGATGCCCTCCTTCGGACCTTCACTATGAGCTCTTTGTCTTCGTTGGTGTGGTGGCTCATTCTGAGAAGCGCATTCTAGTTTCATTCTGGTTTTAACCTCTCGAAGATGTTTGTATGAGATGACGGGTGTATATATGTTTATGTGTGTGTGATTATCATTTGTGTGTTACGGTGAGAGGGGTTTAAATTGTGTGTGTGTGTGTGTGTGTGTGTGTGTGTGTGTGTGTGTGGGTGGGTGTGTCTGTGTGTGCGTGTCGTGGTCAGGAACGCTCGTAATTCATCCGAGGAAGTAAACAAAAACGTACACGGTCCTTGATGTAAGTTTACAGCCCTCCTCGACCCAGAGAGGAAGAAACGGGAAAATGATCTCCAATGGATTATAAGTATGTAATAAATATGCATCCAAGAAACCGCCGCGCGCTCCCCCCTTCCTTCCCAACCACCCTACTACCCTTGGTGCTAGCCTAACCAACCACCCTACTACCCCTGGTGCTAGCAATGTTCTCCTGACGACCAGGTGAAGTTCCCCTTCTCCTACCAGAGGTGCTACAGAAGGTGAAAGCCATTTTCTCAGGTTATGGCCACCTGTTGTGGTGAATTCTTCCCTCACGCGAGAATGTCTGCTGTACGTTCTTCCATCTGGTTCGTACGGTGGGTGGAACTATACACACTGCACAGGGATACATATCCAACACCTGCCTCAACGAAGATGTTTATATTAGCTGACAGGTTTATGTGTGTGTGTGTGTGTGTGTGTGTGTGTGTGTGTGTGTGTGTGTGTGTGTGTGTGTGTGTGTGTGTTTTATCCAGGGTGTTCCAGACCTGAGTATATGCGTGAGGGAGGTGAGAGGGTGTATGTTCCTGGTCCACCCCATGTAGATGGGCACGAAGTTAACGATTGATTGACACGAAATAGAACGTTGCATCCAAATCTCCTTCTCATCAACCAGATGCTTTTTGAATTAGGTAAATCAAAATAGACGTGAGAATGAGTCAAATGATTTTGAAGTCATGTCCATTTTCAGGAGTCTTTTTCAAGATGTTTTAGGGTGTTGGTCTGTTATCTCGTCGAGTGGATGGGTTGCTGGGCAAACTGGCTCGCCTTTGCGTGGTTCCCAGTGCTAAGCCTGGGTCATGGCGTTGCCCAAGGCATCTTTTCATGGGAGCTCGTAAGATGTGGGAGAGAGAGAGAGAGAGAGAGAGAGAGAGAGAGAGAGAGAGAGAGAGAGAGAGAGAGAGAGAGAGAGAGAGAGAGAGAGAGAGAGAGAGAGAGAGAGAGAGAGAGAGAGAGAGAGAGAGAGAGAGAGAGAGAGGAATCCTTGTGAATGATTAGAAAGTTCGGGATTAGCATCTTATTTCCATCGTCGCATCATTTGAGCCTAAAATGATCCTGGTAATACCGACTTACAGCTAGAGTTAATGTTTGCCAACCATGAGAGCCACTTGCTGCCGGGAATGAAGTCTTAAAACTTGAGCTAAATGGTCATCTGGCATCCCTCCCACACCTAGGAACGCGCTGTATTGCCAATACAACTTCAAGTCTTGTCTACATTGTAGCCCCCAAACTATTCACATCTTCTCATATTGTCGAACAAAATGGCCAAAATAGAAGGAGGAAAAAAAAAAAATAATAAATGGTATGCCCCATGCAGGAGCCAGTTCGACCAGATTTCATGTAAATCTTTAACCAGTCACAATCACCAGTCATTTTTCACTTAACTCGCGGATAAAACTGCCATAAAGATAGGAGTAAGAGTCTAACCACACCCAGTACCCGCGCCACCGCCAACCCACGCCACACTTCGACTCAGCCCTCACCCTCACCTGCCTGCCTGCCTACCACACTCCAGCTTCCGGCTGGTTTGAGGATCTGTGCCGTGTCCTTGCCAGTTGTTTGAGTGACCGTTCTGAGACTATGTTCAGCGTCGGTGTTCTGTGTAGTTCTGTGTTTTGTGGTTGTCGACGACTCTGTTGCTCTCTCCTTTGTCTTCTGTGGCTTTGATGTAAATGGCTGGATCTTACGATACTTTTCTGTGAGCTCAGGTTATGTGGTTGGGTCTTGTGGTGGCTGTAGCCTGTGGTTGTCTCACCAGGCTCCAGGTTTTTTTTTTTTTTTGATTTTGTGACTGGGGTCTGTGGTCGCGTCAGTCCTAAGGCTATATCTGTGTGAGCTGTCTTCTCGCAACCTGTCTTCGGTATGAGTGCGTTCTTTGTGGTTGAATTCTAAGGCTATAGATGCTTGGTTATATTTTCTATAGAACTGTGTTCTCTTGGATTCTATAATCCCGTTTCTATAAGGCTATCCAAAATGTGGCAGGGATCTCTGGCTATGTTTTCTGTTGATATTTTCCTGGTCGTGTCTTGTTCTTTTTTTTTTTTATGGGTGGATTCTATAAGTGTCCTCTAGCTGTGTTGTAATCTACTGCCATCAAAGTCTTCAAAACTGACCTTAACTAATGGGCAAAAAAAGGTATTGGGTGGAACTTGTAACACTCGCTCGTGGGTTGCTGCTTGCTTAAGGCTCGGCCACTCGTCCGTGTTTATTTGTGACACTTGCAATACAAGTTTTTATTGATATCGGATGCAGAATGTAAGTTATTGTCCATGCAGTGCGTCAGCTTCAGACATCACGTGAAAAATATGGACACTCTGCCTTCAGCATGGCCAGTCGTGGGGGCTAAGATATGTGTCCGAGGTATTTTGCTGGATGTTTATGAGAGAAAGATCTTAAGTCGGGTGATCTGTTGCAGCGGCAGTGAGCATGGCGTCTGCAGGGAATAGCACTTGGTCGCTACAACTGTATCTTGTAATGTACAACTGCTATACATCCTACAACTGTAGCTTCACATTATTATCTATAACTTGTGCTTGAATTGGGGCCACAACCACCACACAGAACCTTCTACAATTGCTCCCTGTAGTTTAAACCCCTACATCACTCCCGTTTACAGCTGCTATCTGTAGCGTAACCCCGACTCTGCTATCCACAACTGTATCTTATACTGCACAGGAGCAGGACTGGGCTATTGTCCCTGGTTGGGGGGGTTACTGTACCTCTTTAGCTTGGACGAAAACAAGGTATTGTCTATTGGTCGGTGGGAAAGTTAGTAAGGGGAGGCGTGGCCGATAATGATAACAAAGCCTTTGGAAGGCGTCTGTATATACTTAGTAATTAAGTGGAGGCGCTTGTTAGATATTTTTACTTTTCACTTATCATTATAGTTTGATACAAGTGTATATATATATATATATATATATATATATATATATATATATATATATATATATATATATATATATATATATATATATATATATATATATATATATATACATATATATATATATATATATATATATATATATATATTTTTTTTTTCATACTATTCGCCATTTCCCGCGATAGCGAGGTAGCGTTAAGAACGGAGGACTGGGCCTTTGAGGGAATATCCTCAACTGGCCCCCTTCTCTGTTCCTTCTTTGGGAAAAAAAAAAAAAAAAAAAACCCGAGAGGGGAGAATTTCCAGCCCCCCGCTCCCTTCCCTTTTAGTCGCCTTCCACGACACGCAGGGAATACGTGGGAAGTATTCTTTCTCCCCTATCCCCAGGGATAATATATATATATATATATATATATATATATATATATATATATATATATATATATATATATATATATATATATATATATATATATATATATATATATATATATATATATATATATATATATATATATATATATATATATATATATATATATATATATATATATATATATATATATATATATATATATATATTAAGCGCTTAATTTTGCGAAATGCAGTCTTTTGACTCGATATAATTAATCAGCAAATAGAATACCACATATTCCCAAATTTTCATTAAAATCTGATCAAGTTGAAAATTTGAGCCAAATATTATCCAAGGCTATAGCCTAGGATTTTTCTTGATTTTTTTGAAAAAATCAATTTTCCTCAAAATTTCAGCATAGATGCTTTTACGTCTGCTGAATAAGAATCTGTGGTCAAAACCTTAAAATTTGTGCAATTAGGCGAGTGATTAGCATATTAATATAATTATAATAATTAATATTAAGTATGTAATTAAGCGTTTAATTTTGCGAAATGCAGTCTTTTGACTCGATATAATTAATCAGCATATAGAATACCACATATTCCCAAATTTTCATTAAAATCTGAACAAGTTGAAAATTTGAGCCTTGGATTTTTCTTGATTTTTTTGAAAAAATCAATTTTCCTCAAAATTTCAGCATAGATGCTTTTACGTCTGCTGAATAAGAATCTGTGGTCAAAACCTTAAAATTCGTGCAATTAGGCGAGTGATTAGCATATTAATATAATTATAATAATTAATATTAAGTATGTAATTAAGCGCTTAATTTTGCGAAATGCAGTCTTTTGACTCGATATAATTAATCAGCATATAGAATACCACATATTCCCAAATGTTCATTAAAATCTGAACAAGTTGAAAATTTGAGCCAAATATTATCCAAGCCTTGGATTTTTCTTGATTTTTTTGAAAAAATCAATTTTCCTCAAAATTTCAGCATAGATGCTTTTACGTCTGCTGAATAAGAATCTGTGGTCAAAACCTTAAAATTCGTGCAATTAGGCGAGTGATTAGCATATTAATATAATTATAATAATTAATATTAAGTATGTAATTAAGCGCTTAATTCTGCGAAATGCAGTCTTTTGACTCGATATAATTAATCAGCATATAGAATACCACATATTCCCAAATTTTCATTAAAATCTGGACAAGTTGAAAATTTGAGCCAAATATTATCCAAGGCTATAGCCTTGGATTTTTCTTGATTTTTTTGAAAAAATCAATTTTCCTCAAAATTTCAGCATAGATGCTTTTACGTCTGCTGAATAAGAATCTGTGGTCAAAACCTTAAAATTCGTGCAATTAGGCGAGTGATTAGCATATTAATATAATTATAATAATTAATATTAAGTATGTAATTAAGCGCTTAATTTTGCGAAATGCAGTCTTTTGACTCGATATAATTAATCAGCATATAGAATACCACATATTCCCAAATTTTCATTAAAATCTGAACAAGTTGAAAATTTGAGCCAAATATTATCCAAGGCTATAGCCTTGGATTTTTCTTGATTTTTTTGAAAAAATCAATTTTCCTCAAAATTTCAGCATAGATGCTTTTACGTCTGCTGAATAAGAATCTGTGGTCAAAACCTTAAAATTCGTGCAATTAGGCGAGTGATTAGCATATTAATATAATTATAATAATTAATATTAAGTATGTAATTAAGCGCTTAATTTTGCGAAATGCAGTCTTTTGACTCGATATAATTAATCAGCATATAGAATACCACATATTCCCAAATTTTCATTAAAATCTGAACAAGTTGAAAATTTGAGCCAAATATTATCCAAGGCTATAGCCTTGGATTTTTCTTGATTTTTTTGAAAAAATCAATTTTCCTCAAAATTTCAGCATAGATGCTTTTACGTCTGCTGAATAAGAATCTGTGGTCAAAACCTTAAAATTCGTGCAATTAGGCGAGTGATTAGCATATTAATATAATTATAATAATTAATATTAAGTATGTAATTAAGCGCTTAATTTTGCGAAATGCAGTCTTTTGACTCGATATAATTAATCAGCATATAGAATACCACATATTCCCAAATGTTCATTAAAATCTGAACAAGTTGAAAATTTGAGCCAAATATTATCCAAGGCTATAGCCTTGGATTTTTCTTGATTTTTTTGAAAAAATCAATTTCCTCAAATTTCGAATAGATCTTTTACGTCTTGAATAATATCTTGGACAAACCATTACAAATTCGTGAATTAAGCGAATTTAGCAATATTATATAATTATAATATTTTTTATTTTTTAAAAAGCTTTCTCAAAATTTTGATGCTTATTAATAAGAATTGCAAACCAAATTTGCATTAGCGAGATTGAAAATTAATTATAATATTATAAGTAGTGGATTTTCTTATTTTTAAAATCTCTTTTCTCATAAATTTCAGCATAGATCCCTTTCCATTTATAAATCTTGAAAAACTTAAAATTCGCAAGCAGCTTGCATTTTTTATTTTTAAAAATTTAAATTTTCCTAATTTTCGAAATGCTTTTTGCTGAATAAATTGTCAAAACTTAAATCGCAATTTCCAAATGTTCTTAAATTAAAATTTAATAATTAGCAAATATTAAGAAGCGTGATTTTTCATAGTCTTTTTGAAAAAATATTTTCCAAAAATTACAAATTCCCAATTTATAAAATCTGTCAAGTTAAAATTGGCAAATACCGGCTATAGTTGATTTTATGAATTTTTTAAAAATTAATTTACCCTAAAATTTTGCAATGATGCTTTTGCTCTGAAATAGAATCTTGGTCAAACCTAAATTCGTGCAAAGTCAGTGATTAGAATTAATAATTGAAATAATTAATTAAGTAATTAAGCGCTTAATTTTGCGAATGCAGTCTTTTTCGATAAATAATTTTCCACAAAATACCACAATTTCCCAATTTCATTAAAATCTGAACAAGTTGAAAATTGAGCAAAATTATCAGGTATATTATTTATTATATAATTTTTAGAAAAATCAATTTTCTCAAATTCAGCTAGTCTTTTACGTTGCTGAATAAAATCTGTGTCAAAACCTTAAAATTTTGCATTAGATCGAGTGATTACAATTAAATAATTATAAGTAATATTAAGTATGTAATTAAGCGCTTAATTTTGACGAAATCTCATTTGCCTCATATAATTAATCAGCTATATGATCCATATTCCCAAATTTCATTAAAATCTAAAGTTGAAAATATTGCCAAATTATAATCAGGCTATAGCCTTGGATTTTTTATTTTTTGAAAAAATCAATTTTCCTAAACGTTTCATTAGGACTTTACGTCTTTCTGAATAAGAATTAGTCAAATTAAATTACGAGCTATTCATATTAATAAATTAAAATTATAGCAAATATTAATACAGGCTTAATTGTTTGCGAATTTTTTGAAACTTTCTCATAATTAATCAGCATAGATACCCATATTCCCAAATTTCTTAAATCTGAACAATTAAAATTTGGCCAAATTACAGGCTATGCCTTGGATTTTATTATTTTTAAAAAATCAATTTTCCTCAAATTTCAGCATGAAATGCTTTTACTCGCTGAATAATAATCGTGTCAAAACTTAAAATTCGTCGCAATTGGCATGATTACTGAATAATTATAATTTAACAAATATTAATAAGCGCTTAATTTTGCGAATCTTTTTTCGATATTTTTGAAAATCATTTTCTCAATTTCGAAGATGCTTACTCTGTGAAATTGTCAAAACCAATCGTCATTAGGCGAGTGATTAGCATATATTATAATATTAATTAGATGATAAGCGCTTAATTGAAGCAGTTTTTGACTGATAAATATAGAATCCAATCAATTTCATAATCGACAATGAATTTGCCAATTCGGCTATAGCTTGATTTTCTGATTTTTAAAATCAATTTTCCAAAATTTCAGATAGATGTTTATTGTGAATAGAATGTGTCAAAATTAATTCTCATTAGGGAGTTATATTTATATATATAGTTAATTAAGCCTAATTGCGAAATCAGTCTTTTGTCGATATAATATATATAAATACACATATTCCTTCTTAATTGACATTAATGGCAATTTCGCCTGGATTTCTATTTTGAAAATATTTCTAAATTTCGCATGATGCTTACGTCCTGATAAGAATTGTGCAAAACCTTAATTGGCATACGTGATACATATTAATAATTATATAATTAGTATAATTACGCTTATTCGAATCAGTCTTTTGACTCGATATATAATCAAATAATACCCATTCCAATTTAATACATGAAATTTGCAATACCTGATTTCTTGATTTTTGAAAACAATTTCTCAAAATTCGATAGATTTAGTTGCTGAAAAATCTTGTCAAAATTGTGCAATAGGCAGTTATAATAATAAATATAATTAAGTGAATAACTAATTGGAATGCGTCTTGACTGATATTACAGATAAACCAATTCCAATTCATAATGACATGATTGGCAATTTCGGTTTTTTTGATTTTTTGAAAAAATCAATTTTCCTCAAAATTTCAGCATAGATGCTTTTACGTCTGCTGAATAAGAATCTGTGGTCAAAACCTTAAAATTCGTGCAATTAGGCGAGTGATTAGCATATTAATATAATTATAATAATTAATATTAAGTATGTAATTAAGCGCTTAATTTTGCGAAATGCAGTCTTTTGACTCGATATAATTAATCAGCATATAGAATACCACATATTCCCAAATTTTCATTAAAATCTGAACAAGTTGAAAATTTGAGCCAAATATTATCCAAGGCTATAGCCTTGGATTTTTCTTGATTTTTTTGAAAAAATCAATTTTCCTCAAAATTTCAGCATAGATGCTTTTACGTCTGCTGAATAAGAATCTGTGGTCAAAACCTTAAAATTCGTGCAATTAGGCGAGTGATTAGCATATTAATATAATTATAATAATTAATATTAAGTATGTAATTAAGCGCTTAATTTTGCGAAATGCAGTCTTTTGACTCGATATAATTAATCAGCATATAGAATACCACATATTCCCAAATTTTCATTAAAATCTGAACAAGTTGAAAATTTGAGCCAAATATTATCCAAGGCTATAGCCTTGGATTTTTCTTGATTTTTTTGAAAAAATCAATTTTCCTCAAAATTTCAGCATAGATGCTTTTACGTCTGCTGAATAAGAATCTGTGGTCAAAACCTTAAAATTCGTGCAATTAGGCGAGTGATTAGCATATTAATATAATTATAATAATTAATATTAAGTATGTAATTAAGCGCTTAATTTTGCGAAATGCAGTCTTTTGACTCGATATAATTAATCAGCATATAGAATACCACATATTCCCAAATTTTCATTAAAATCTGAACAAGTTGAAAATTTGAGCCAAATATTATCCAAGGCTATAGCCTTGGATTTTTCTTGATTTTTTTGAAAAAATCAATTTTCCTCAAAATTTCAGCATAGATGCTTTTACGTCTGCTGAATAAGAATCTGTGGTCAAAACCTTAAAATTCGTGCAATTAGGCGAGTGATTAGCATATTAATATAATTATAATAATTAATATTAAGTATGTAATTAAGCGCTTAATTTTGCGAAATGCAGTCTTTTGACTCGATATAATTAATCAGCATATAGAATACCACATATTCCCAAATTTTCATTAAAATCTGAACAAGTTGAAAATTTGAGCCAAATATTATCCAAGGCTATAGCCTTGGATTTTTCTTGATTTTTTTGAAAAAATCAATTTTCCTCAAAATTTCAGCATAGATGCTTTTACGTCTGCTGAATAAGAATCTGTGGTCAAAACCTTAAAATTCGTGCAATTAGGCGAGTGATTAGCATATTAATATAATTATAATAATTAATATTAAGTATGTAATTAAGCGCTTAATTTTGCGAAATGCAGTCTTTTGACTCGATATAATTAATCAGCATATAGAATACCACATATTCCCAAATTTTCATTAAAATCTGAACAAGTTGAAAATTTGAGCCAAATATTATCCAAGGCTATAGCCTTGGATTTTTCTTGATTTTTTTGAAAAAATCAATTTTCCTCAAAATTTCAGCATAGATGCTTTTACGTCTGCTGAATAAGAATCTGTGGTCAAAACCTTAAAATTCGTGCAATTAGGCGAGTGATTAGCATATTAATATAATTATAATAATTAATATTAAGTATGTAATTAAGCGCTTAATTTTGCGAAATGCAGTCTTTTGACTCGATATAATTAATCAGCATATAGAATACCACATATTCCCAAATTTTCATTAAAATCTGAACAAGTTGAAAATTTGAGCCAAATATTATCCAAGGCTATAGCCTTGGATTTTTCTTGATTTTTTTGAAAAAATCAATTTTCCTCAAAATTTCAGCATAGATGCTTTTACGTCTGCTGAATAAGAATCTGTGGTCAAAACCTTAAAATTCGTGCAATTAGGCGAGTGATTAGCATATTAATATAATTATAATAATTAATATTAAGTATGTAATTAAGCGCTTAATTTTGCGAAATGCAGTCTTTTGACTCGATATAATTAATCAGCATATAGAATACCACATATTCCCAAATTTTCATTAAAATCTGAACAAGTTGAAAATTTGAGCCAAATATTATCCAAGGCTATAGCCTTGGATTTTTCTTGATTTTTTTGAAAAAATCAATTTTCCTCAAAATTTCAGCATAGATGCTTTTACGTCTGCTGAATAAGAATCTGTGGTCAAAACCTTAAAATTCGTGCAATTAGGCGAGTGATTAGCATATTAATATAATTATAATAATTAATATTAAGTATGTAATTAAGCGCTTAATTTTGCGAAATGCAGTCTTTTGACTCGATATAATTAATCAGCATATAGAATACCACATATTCCCAAATTTTCATTAAAATCTGAACAAGTTGAAAATTTGAGCCAAATATTATCCAAGGCTATAGCCTTGGATTTTTCTTGATTTTTTTGAAAAAATCAATTTTCCTCAAAATTTCAGCATAGATGCTTTTACGTCTGCTGAATAAGAATCTGTGGTCAAAACCTTAAAATTCGTGCAATTAGGCGAGTGATTAGCATATTAATATAATTATAATAATTAATATTAAGTATGTAATTAAGCGCTTAATTTTGCGAAATGCAGTCTTTTGACTCGATATAATTAATCAGCATATAGAATACCACATATTCCCAAATTTTCATTAAAATCTGAACAAGTTGAAAATTTGAGCCAAATATTATCCAAGGCTATAGCCTTGGATTTTTCTTGATTTTTTTGAAAAAATCAATTTTCCTCAAAATTTCAGCATAGATGCTTTTACGTCTGCTGAATAAGAATCTGTGGTCAAAACCTTAAAATTCGTGCAATTAGGCGAGTGATTAGCATATTAATATAATTATAATAATTAATATTAAGTATGTAATTAAGCGCTTAATTTTGCGAAATGCAGTCTTTTGACTCGATATAATTAATCAGCATATAGAATACCACATATTCCCAAATTTTCATTAAAATCTGAACAAGTTGAAAATTTGAGCCAAATATTATCCAAGGCTATAGCCTTGGATTTTTCTTGATTTTTTTGAAAAAATCAATTTTCCTCAAAATTTCAGCATAGATGCTTTTACGTCTGCTGAATAAGAATCTGTGGTCAAAACCTTAAAATTCGTGCAATTAGGCGAGTGATTAGCATATTAATATAATTATAATAATTAATATTAAGTATGTAATTAAGCGCTTAATTTTGCGAAATGCAGTCTTTTGACTCGATATAATTAATCAGCATATAGAATACCACATATTCCCAAATTTTCATTAAAATCTGAACAAGTTGAAAATTTGAGCCAAATATTATCCAAGGCTATAGCCTTGGATTTTTCTTGATTTTTTTGAAAAAATCAATTTTCCTCAAAATTTCAGCATAGATGCTTTTACGTCTGCTGAATAAGAATCTGTGGTCAAAACCTTAAAATTCGTGCAATTAGGCGAGTGATTAGCATATTAATATAATTATAATAATTAATATTAAGTATGTAATTAAGCGCTTAATTTTGCGAAATGCAGTCTTTTGACTCGATATAATTAATCAGCATATAGAATACCACATATTCCCAAATTTTCATTAAAATCTGAACAAGTTGAAAATTTGAGCCAAATATTATCCAAGGCTATAGCCTTGGATTTTTCTTGATTTTTTTGAAAAAATCAATTTTCCTCAAAATTTCAGCATAGATGCTTTTACGTCTGCTGAATAAGAATCTGTGGTCAAAACCTTAAAATTCGTGCAATTAGGCGAGTGATTAGCATATTAATATAATTATAATAATTAATATTAAGTATGTAATTAAGCGCTTAATTTTGCGAAATGCAGTCTTTTGACTCGATATAATTAATCAGCATATAGAATACCACATATTCCCAAATTTTCATTAAAATCTGAACAAGTTGAAAATTTGAGCCAAATATTATCCAAGGCTATAGCCTTGGATTTTTCTTGATTTTTTTGAAAAAATCAATTTTCCTCAAAATTTCAGCATAGATGCTTTTACGTCTGCTGAATAAGAATCTGTGGTCAAAACCTTAAAATTCGTGCAATTAGGCGAGTGATTAGCATATTAATATAATTATAATAATTAATATTAAGTATGTAATTAAGCGCTTAATTTTGCGAAATGCAGTCTTTT
>NC_092237.1:58893707-58986113 GCF_036320965.1 Panulirus ornatus | reverse complement strand
CTGGCAGACTCCCTGCCTGGTAGACTCCCTGCTTGGCAGACTCCCTGCCTGGTAGACACCCTCCTCGGTGGACTCCCTGCCTGGTAGACTCCCTACTTGGCAGACTCCCCTCCTGGTGGACTCCCTGCCTGGTAGACACCCTCCTCGGTGGACTCCCTGCCTGGTAGACTCCCTGCCTGGCAGACTCCCCGCCTGGTAAAGCTGACAATACATATGGCCTCCCCCTTGGTCAGTGGCTGTCGGTTCTTCCTCCTCACAGACCTGTGAGGAATGAGGACGAGCGATCTGATTTCTCCCTCGGGAAAGGGGAGTGGACGCCACTGTGTCCAAGAGCGTAGAGGTGTCAGTGGAGTGGGGCGTGGGAGGGCTTTTGACAAAGCGGTGGAATGAAGACCTGGTTCGCCTCAGTTGAGTACGAAGTCGATACGTGTTGGAATGTACCTAAATATGAACATTCTTTAAGTGAATCTAATTAGGGCTTAATGCGTGTCTGAATCTGTATCATAAGTGAACAGAAACTTAAAGATACATTAATGTAATTCTCAATGGGTTTAAGTATTTAAAATTACTTAGATGTAGTTACAATTTGCGTGCTATGGGGAGAAAGTTTTAGGTTTGTGTTGCCCCATCACTTAACCTTGTAACCTTATGCATATTTCATACGTGTTATGTGTTTGTCTATGGATTTTTGGACTAAATGAGTGAGTGAATGTTTGTCATCTTTTTTCGTCATAGATTCAAATTTGCTTCAATTTCGATGGTCGTAAGCTTGTCTAAATCTATGGTTGTGTGGATATAGATAGATAGATAGAGAGAGAGAGAGAGAGAGAGAGAGAGAGAGAGAGAGAGAGAGAGAGAGAGAGAGAGAGAGAGAGAGAGAGAGAGAGAGAGAGAGAGAGAGAGAGAGAGAGAGAGAGAGAGAGAGAGAGAGAGAGAGAGAGTAAAAATAGGAAAAAAAAAAAGACGGGTCGTGATTGTGCTCTCGAAGAAATGTAAGTGTGACTGTAAACCATGTGAATGTTAGATGCAAGATACGGAGGCTGTGTGGAAAGACGAAACTGGGGGAAAAAAGAGAAGGTGTTCTAAGGAGGTCAGACGTGGTCATGGGTCAACCCGCCTTCCCCCCCCCCTTTCTTCCTCGGGGTCAGCTCACGACAAAATTACCTCGGCGATTACATGCGCAGTAACGTCCGGGGCTCTCCTCCACCTCCTCCTTCTCCTCCTCCTCCTCCACCTCCTCCTCCACCTCCTCCACCTCCTCCTCCACCTCCTCCTCCTCCACCTCCTCCTCCACCTCCTCCTGGAAGGCTGTCATTCCAAAGCCCTGAGGAAAGCGAGGTTGGGTCACCTGACGAGCCGTAGGTTGTGGTGATCTTTGACATGGCGCCTTAGAAATAGCCTCACCCATCCACCACGAATCCACGAATATCTTAAGAAAGAGAAGAAAGTAATCAGAGTTTATACACACACACACACACACACACACACACACACACACACACACACACATATATATATAGGAATGCGCCGCTTCCAGAATTCCAAGCAAGAAGAAAAACGTAAAACAAGAAACACAATGAATAGTAATGTTCAGGTTGTGTTAGGTCAGCCACCGTGTGACCCTGGTTTCTTGAACGTTTCCATAATTCCAGGTTACAAAAGCGGGTTCTCACATGCTACCCTTCGTCCCGTATGCAATTAGCAGCACGATAATGACTGCGCCAAGACCCTGCACACACAGTCGAGTCGATCGTGAGGCAGCGATCCAGTTTCTGGTTTCACGACACGAACAGATCCTGGCGTTGATTGCTGCAGCGGCAGTGCTGAGGAATTGGGGAATTTGTTTCCATTGGTGAAACGTGGGTGTTGAGGGGGTGTGGAGCGACGCTGGGGTTCATTGGCTGAGTGTACATATGTGTGTGGTCATGGGGCTGTGTGTATGTCTATGTTTGTGGTGACGGATGTGTGTGTGTGTGTGTGTGTGTGTGTGTGTGTGTGTGTGTGTGTGTGTGTGTGTGTGTGTGTGTGTGTGTGTCTGTAGTGATGGGGCTGAGTATGTCTGTGTGTGCGGTGATGGGGCTGTGTGTATGTCTGTGTTTGTGGTGATTGGTCTGTGTGTACTTTTGTGTGTGTGGTGATGGGGCTGCATGCACGTCTGTGTAAGGTAATGGGGCTGTGTGTATGCTTCTGTGCGTGGTAATGATGGGAGGTTCTTTGCTGCGTGTGTGTGTGTGTGTGGTGACGACGGGGGCCCCTGGTCAGCATGTGTGTCCATGTGTAGGTGCTAGGTTGAGAGTGTTGATATCGAAGAAAAGAAAATGAATGAAAGTTTACCCCTTGCCTTCAGAAAGACGTGTCGAAAGAAAGAACGAAGATCTAATCCCTTATCCTCATGAATGAAGGTGTTGTCGAAAACCATATATGAAGTTCACAATGTGGGTCGATCACCCTCAGGTGCCGGAACCTCATCCTCTTGATTCCCAAGAGACATGGCGATGATGACGATGTTTGTATGAGTTACGTCTTGCCAGTTATTGGCTCAGGATATACCAGCCATTCATGAATTAGATCACATTACTTACAGCCACATGATGGGCTGTATTCCACTCTACATCATGTAATTTCCTGATCCGGTGTGGCTGAGGCTGTATTGTACATCACCATTGGATCTTTAATCTCAAGTCGTTAGGGAGAAAGAATAAGATAACCCAGTGGCAGTTTTATAGTTGGAGATTATAGACAGGAAAAGTGTGATTCACTCAAGATAAAAGACATGTTCCCGTTTCGAGTCGTCGGGCCAAGGAGGAGTACCGTGCTTTGAACATCCTCTCAAGCAAAATCATGCTACTTCTAGATGACGCCAAATACTTCGATCATAATTCCTCTCTCCTAATGACGTTGTTCCCGGAACCTAATTACAGATGACCCGGGAGCGAAGATACACAGATGACTATACTTGTCGCATTCGTGTACTGATCATTCCGCCAGTCTTGGCATTATCATCACCATCGCCTTTTGTTACTGTCTCTAATCATAATGGATTCGCCAACCTCCCCCACTGAGTGCCACTGACAAAGATGGCTGGCCAGCTACTAGACCACACGTTACCAGTGGCGGTGCCTTATATAGGTGGACACAAGCAGACAGCAATCAGAGTCGGTCGCGTGTCTTGTGCTGGTGGTCCTGGGTCATCCCTCCCCCTCACCTCATACAGTTATTTCGGGTCGTGCTCCTCCTCCAATGCCAGGAAGCTACGGAGGGTTCGTTCAATCCCACTGAACTCATCTGTGCTTCACGTCATTTCATTTCTTTTATTTTTTGGCTTTTAAATCGACATTTATTTTAATCTCCTTCATGTGGATTCTCCTAACTTTGGCTAAGAAGTCACAAAGCAATGAATCTAATCCCCTTGAGTCAACTGCGCTTCAGTTCTTAGTTCTGCAAGAAGGAAAACCCAGCGATACGTCCCTTTCCCCTGGTTATCATGTTAATAATCTTTTCTTCACTAAAGTCTCGAATCTACCGAAGTTCCTCTTCATATCGCTTCGTGTTTGGCCGGACGCTTTGCTCCAACATCCCGTGCAATGGCAAGAAGGGTTGAGCTTGCTAATATTTAATGCCGGAATCCTGAATAGCTAACGGGTCGTTAGCGTGCCTGAACTACCCCTGATCCATAGCGACCTCTGAGATTTTGAGGTTAGATTGGACCACTTGTTACCTTGCGTTTTCTCTGACCTCCAACCCACAGCGATCGCTCAGGTCCCCAATATGACTTTTGGTCAATGACCTCTTAGGCTAAATACAGTGTGTGTGTGCGTGTGTGTGTGTGTGTGTGTGTGTGTGTGTGTGTGTGTGTGTGTGAGATAATAAAAAGAAATATCTATTACCAGAATTCACGGTAATTTGGAAGTTTCGATCATACCAGACAAAATGGTAGAATTGTAATTTCTAAAATATCTGCGTTGATTTCTAGAAATATGAAACATCACCGTTTAAAAGAGCAGATGGTGTCAAGAGTAGTTAAGGTGCTGTAAGAGACACCTGGCGAGTAATAGGTGAAAATAATTGTATATACATAAATGAGCCCCTTCTGGTTGTGAGAGACGGCCATGTTTAAAAGTCAGACTTGCATGTTTTTGTTCATAGGATGATCTTGTCTCAAGAGTTATGGATATTCTATGTAAAACTTCGTAAATTTTTTTCCTCATATATTGATAACATCCATTTTTTTTATTGCATCTGCTCTACTTTACTGCTTTATTATACGCCTGTGGTAGACTTATATATAATAGATTATCAAATTCTAATTGCTGGATCATTAAATGATTAGATTTTAATTGTTAATTGTATTATAGACATAACTCCGTTAATCATGTTGTTAACCATCCACTGTGCATCAAATAAATGGCTTTATTAATCAAAGTAGATAAAAAAAAGAATAAAGTACTCGATGGAAGTTACATCAATGCTTAATAAAGAGAGAGATGCAATTAATGTGGGTAAAGACGAAGAGGAATCCAAGACGATGATTTAAGGGAGTAAGGTAATGAAGGAAAAAAACAAATGAGAACTGCTGAGAAATAAAAGGATTAAGTATGTAAAAATGGGAAATCTGAGGAAACGTATTCCTGCCCTAGAAGTCCCTCTATCATTATGAGGTTCCTGCAGCACTCAGGAAGCTGGCCACGTCCACTGTTTAGGACCATGGGTCATAAACCACTGTGATGCTTAGCATGCGTCTGTGTGACACTAGATATGCAAGACAAAATAGAGAAAAAGCAATGTATAATGTAGACTTGAATGGAGAGGGATAAGGAAAATAGGGCAACTGGTTTCATGGGGTTTTCTGATTGTAAGTAGAAAGGAAAGGATTCTATTCGACCTCGAAGTATCTTCTTAAGTTTACATGGACAATCTTTGTGCCAAGTTCCGTATAGCTGACGTCAACTGAATTATGGTATAGATAAACAGAAAAGATAGAGATATAGATAGAACCATAGACACGTTGATAGACAACCATCACAGACACTTCCCCTCATTGCCTAGTGGAAACATGGTGAGGGCGTTGTCTGAAATAAGCAGCATCAAAGACATAGCATAAAAAAAAAAGATTATTTTCAGCAGTGAATATTATGTTTCTAAAAGATATATCACGGATAAGAAAAAATGGTCACTGAATAAATGTACCTAAGAAAATACCTCAAAATGTTTTCGAAAAAGGGGGAAAAAATAATCAAGCAAATGAACGAAGCAGAGAGAGAGAGAGAGAGAGAGAGAGAGAGAGAGAGAGAGAGAGAGAGAGAGAGAGAGAGAGAGAGAGAGAGAGAGAGAGAGAGAGAGAGAGAGAGAGAGAGAGAGAGAGAGAGAGAGAGAGAGAGAATAAAAGTGGCACAAAAACTTTGATGATGTTTGTTGCTGACAGAGCTGAGGAACCAGCGATAAACCTGGATGACCTTGAAGATTTTTATGATGAAAGTTGATGAACTTTGGCGAATCGTGAAGTGGCAACAGTGTTCCTAGGACCTGGTGCTGTGCCGAGTGTTGGTGGGATGAGTCCTTGTTCTTTGAGACGTTTGTGTAATGAAGAATAGTTCGCATACATAATAACTATCTATCTGTCTGTCTATCTCTGTATCTATCTATCTATCTGTCTATATATCTGTCTATCTAACGATTTATCTATGTGTGTTTGGGTGCCTGTAGGTATAGACATATCTTTCGTCTTCTGAGTTAGTGCTCGACATCCTTGAAAACTTTGATATCCTGCCTCGAAATCCTCTCTTATCCCCTCTCTTCTTCTTCTTCTTCTTCTTCTTCTTCTTCTTCTTCTTCTTCTTCTTCTTCTTCTTCTTCTCTTTTTCTTCTTCTTCTTCTTCTTCTTCTTCTTCTTCTTCTTCTTCTTCTTCTTCTTCTTCTTCTTCTTCTTCTTCTTTTGATATCCTAACCCGAAATCCTCTCTTATCCCCTCTCTTCTTCTTCTTCTTCTTCTTCTTCATCATCATCATCATCATCATCATCATCATCATCATCATCTTCTTCTTCTTCTTCTTCTTCTTCTTCTTCTTCTTCTTCTTCTTCTTCTTCTTCTTCTTCTTCTTCTTCTTCTTCATCATCATCTTCTTCTTCTTCTTCTTCTTCTTCTTCATCATCATCATCTTCTTCTTCTTCTTCTTCTTCTTCTTCTTCTTCTTCTTCTTCTTCTTCTTCTTCTTCTTCTTCTTCTTCTTCTTCTTCTTCTTCTTCTTCTTCTTCTTCTTCTTCTTCTTCTTCTTCTTCATGTCCCTCTATTTTTCTCTCACCCCTCACTCATTCTTCTCCTCCTCCAGTCGTGTGACCTAGTGGGTCAGCTGGAGGGTAGAGTTCTGCCTCAAAAGTGTACACGTCTGGCCAGTATTTCATCCTTAATTTACTCTCACGGTTTTGCGGGGGTGAGGTGCCGTGGGGTTGAGTCTCATGGCTAGCGGAGGCACAGAGAGAGAGAGAGAGAGAGAGAGAGAGAGAGAGAGAGAGAGAGAGAGAGAGAGAGAGAGAGAGAGAGAGAGAGAGAGAGAGAGAGAGAGAGAGAGAGAGAGAGAGAGAGAGAGAGAGAGAGAGAGAGAGAGAGAGAGAGAGAGAGAGAGAGAGAGAGAGAGAGAGAGAGAGAGAGAGAGAGAATAAAGAAGGCAGAAAAAGGATAAAGGAAACGAAAGGAGGAAGGAGAGAAAATGCAAATAAAGATGCTTTTTACAGGAGAAAACTGATGTAGAGAAAACAAGAAGAAAGAGGAGCCGAAGGAACGAGACAGCGGAAGAATAATGAGCATGGGAGATAATGGGAGGGAGAGATAACAGGAGGGAAAAACTATAGGTGGGATGGGGGTTTTGTGGGGTTTCGGGCTGGTTGTGAGGTTTGGTGGGAGGTGGGGCCCGCTGTTGGGGAGGTTGGGTCAGAGGTGGGGCCCGCTGGTGGGGAGGTTGGGTCGGAGGTGGAGCCCGCTGGTGGGGAGGTTGGGTCGGTGGGGGAGAGAGAGGAAGAGAGAGAGTGTGTGCAAGCTACGCCCCTCAGCTTCGTATGTGGTTGGGGGGAGGGAGGTGTAGGCGTGTCTTACCCGGAGAATTTCTACCTTAAATCATCTGAGCTTTGGGTAATTACCTTGTAAAACACCGCTCTTGACCTCACGCGTCTTGGTACAGGTTTAGATGAAGGGTGTTTTACTCTCTCTCTCTCTCTCTCTCTCTCTCTCTCTCTCTCTCTCTCTCTCTCTCTCTCTCTCTCTCTCTCTCTCTCCTATTCGCTGTTGGGGTTCCGGTTTCGAAGAGAGCTTCGAGAGGTAGTTTGGGCTTGAAATAAAGAGCTTGTGGGATTCTCCTATGGGCGAGCTTAGGATCGAAGAGTATAACCGGATTACGGGAAGGAGTTTTGGGTTTTGAGGGAAGGAAGTGTTCGAGGCAAGAGAGAGAGAGAGACAGGTTCAGGTTGGAAATAGTGCGAGGCATGAGTTTGGCTTCACATGGGGGCACTGTGTTCAAAGCCGGTGAGATCATAAACGCTGGGAGATCGGGTATTGACTCAGAGAAAGATCGGGTTTAGGTCCGGAGGGAGCATCGTGTTTGGAGATGAAGACTGAGGACTCCAAGGGCCGGAGGCGAAGCTTCGATGTTAGAGAAGGATAAGATATTTGAGACAATACTAACAGAAGCACAAACAACATTCAACTGTAAGGATGGCTTTAGAATGAACCTAAACTATTACATTTTAGGATGTCTGAAAATCAAAACTGAAACATAAGATCACAAAGATGTGTAACTCTAATTCAACCACTTAGCCAACAGTACTAAACCATTGTTGCTAATTACATCTAATGAGATACTGGGCTTCAAATCTTCTCATCGCATTGAGAAAGATGATTGAATTCCTTTTCATAAACCACATTCAAGATGGTATAACTCGAAAGGATCATAAGACATGCTAGTGTCTTTATATAAGCTATGATCTCCCATCCCCCTACAGTGGAAAAGTATATCCAGATGAGGACAACAGTCATGTGGGTGAGGCTGGGGAGTAAGGTGGGAGGAGGAGGAGGGGGGAGTTAGCTCCACTATTGCCAGGCCCTGGTCATCTGCCAGGGAATTCGCCAAGTCATTGGCGGTGGGTGTGTGGTGTTGTCAGCCTATTTTTCGTTATGGTTGGCAGGATTTCTTTGGAGTTCGTGTGTGTGTGTGTGTGTGTGTGTGTGTGTGTGTGTGTGTGTGTGTGTGTGTGTGTCCACCCACCCTCCACTACGGATTGTAGTAAGCAGGATTAGTTTGTATTTGGTCGACGTTCGACGGTGGTGTGTCTCATTCGTTTTGTAATGTGTATGTGCGTATATAAACACACACACACACACACACACACACACACACACACACACACACACACATATATATATATATATATATATATATATATATATATATATATATATATATATATATATATATATATATATATATGTGTGTGTGTGTGTGTGTGTGTGTGAGAGAGAGAGAGAGAGAGAGAGAGAGAGAGAGAGAGAGAGAGAGAGAGAGAGAGAGAGAGAGAGAGAGAGAGAGAGAGAGAGAGAGAGTTTGTATCTATGTACGTACCTATCCGTGTGTGTGTGTGTGTGTGTGTGTGTGTGTGTGTGTGTGTGTGTGTGTGTGTGGAAAAACTACTCCTTTTTTCATCTTTGAATATCCTTATCGTCATAATCACATGACAGGTCTGGACGGTGTAGAAGTGTGTGAGAGGCTGTGGCTCCCAGAGTCAGGACCCACGTCTGCCAGACGAGGAAGGTGTGGCCATCCGGGCATGGTGATCGTCCCAGCGTAGGTCCTCCCAGCGTGAGATGCGGGCGCCGTGGGGGCCATCTTCAAGAGGACTTCGTCAGGAAGGGAGGGAAGAGAGAGAGAGAAAAAAAAACCTTACCAACAGCAGAGTATCGGACGGAGGATCGCGTGCGGGCTGACGACACGCAACGCAGCGCAATGTTTGACCGATGGAGCAGGTAAATTGATTCCCCTCGTAAAGAAAAAAAGGGAGAGAGAGAGAGAGAGAGAGAGAGAGAGAGAGAGAGAGAGAGAGAGAGAGAGAGAGAGAGAGAGAGAGAGAGAGAGAGAGAGAGAGAGAGAGAGAGAGAGAAAGAGAGAGAGAAGGCGTCTCTTGTTGATTTAATCGATATTTCGTTCAGTTTTCAGGCTCGAAGGCTAGACCCCACGCCCTCTAGCCTGATCTGAGGAGATTTATATATATATATATATATATATATATATATATATATATATATATATGTGTGTGTGTGTGTGTGTGTGTGTGTGTGTGTGTGTGTAATATAAACATAGAAACAAAAATTGTTGAATATCTGTGATGGAAACGTGTGGCGCGCGGCTTGGTTCTCAACGAAAGATGTGAGTTTCCTTAAAAGAGATGGTTTTATCAGGCGATTACAATCTTATACGTTTTAACACGGCCATAAAGACACGGGGGAGAGGAAGGCGGAGGAGGAGGAGGAGGAGGGGGTAATGACTGACATCAGGGTGACTCTGTGCTCTCCACGCACCGCATTCTTGATGACTGGGTCCTCTGATAGCCAAAAACTGAGGCTGCAGGAGAGAGAGAGAGAGAGAGAGAGAGAGAGAGAGAGAGAGAGAGAGAGAGAGAGAGAGAGAGAGAGAGAGAGAGAGAGAGAGAGAGAGAGAGAGAGAGAGAGAGAGAGAGAGAGAGAGAGAGAGAGAGAGAGAGAGAGAGAGAGAGAGAGAGAGAGAGAGAGAGAGAGAGAGAGAGAGAGAGAGAGAGAGAGAGAGAGAGACTCTCACACACACACACACACACACACACAAATATCAAGACATCGTTCTTTCAGTGGTCGTCGGTGATTTTGAGACAGTAGTTAAAAGTTCCCCTCAGACTCGTCGCTGTGGAACACATAACCTGAGTTACTGAGTCTGAAACAATTTTTTTTTTTTTCCACTGACGTTCTCGTGTGTGGTTGGTCAGTCAGTCTGTTGTATGTACATATGCGTTGGTATAAAGGCCTTGGGTGAAATGCAGGAGGCGGCCTATCCTGCGTCCCAGGCTCATTACCTGAGGGGGAGGTGAGGGAGGAACCTGTTTAAGATAGTTCACCTCAGCTTAGGTTACAGCTCCCTGGGATCTCTAGGGCTGGATCTATGGGTGAAGGTGATGAGCCAGACTTCATTAAATACAATGAAGGTTACGGGAGATAAAGGATATCTGAATATTCAATTGAATCAGAATTTGTGAACGAGTCTTCGAAGGTGTAAGATATAGATTAGACATCATAAATCAAGGAATGAAGAATGTCTGAGAAAAATCTGAACTTATGGAGGAAAAAAATTTTACTTGTTAAACACTTGTTCTTTGTTATCTTAGGAAAGATTGATGAGTTCGCCTCACAGCTCCGGCAAGAGTCTCAAAACAAAAAAAAAGAAAAATGAAAGGATAAGAGTCAGGCCATCGTACTCCTAAGATCAAAGTTAACGTACCAGAATAGGAAGAGTCGTACATCCTTAATCCTAAACCATGAACCTCTACATCATCATAGAAAAAGTATACTTAGACGAATAGATATGAGACGATGTGTAACAAACTCGACTCGTCTTTCTTTCAAATTATCTGGTGTTATGATTATAAATGTGACATCTTGAGACTCTGTGTTGATAAAGGTGATGTGTTTATACTGTGTCACTGGGCGTTTCAAGGGGTAACGTTGAATGAGTCTTATACTATTAGTCTCCAATTATTCAACTTTGCAAATGAAATTCTTTTTTTAGTGTTCCCGGCTACGAAAATGGACAAAAATAATACCCATGACATTAACAGAAATTGGAAAGGCCTTAAACGATAGAAAATTAGAAATAGAAGAGGGAATATATGTAAAAAAAAGATGAAGTGCAAAATATCCACTAATAGAAAAACTATAAATAAAAATATCAGCAAGAAAGCTGTAACATTTTGGGCATCACTCAAGAAGAGGAGACATCCTATCATTGGTTTCTGAGGGCTTTTATTGCTGGTGCTTAACAATGTTAAACGCTATATTATGATGATGATAGTATGTGGCATTTACATGCGATACACAGAACAGGATGATGGCCTTTCTGGCGTGTTCAGGCACTTAGGTCTTGGTAACACTGATAATTAAGACTGCTGCTCCCTCCTCACACACATGCACACACACACACCTAGTGACCGTCAGCTGTCGCCTGGAATGACCCCTGAGCACCCATGTTTCGGGTTAATTCAAACAAATGGAAAATGACGCTAAGTTCTGCTTCTCATAATGCCTGTTTTTTTTTTTTTAATGTCTAGAATGCAGCATTAGAACGCACCAAAACTAAGGGAATGCTTAAAAGATAAATCTGGGGAAATTCAGCTCTTCTCTCTCTCTCTCTCTCTCTCTCTCTCTCTCTCTCTCTCTCTCTCTCTCTCTCTCTCTCTCTCTCTCTCTCTCTCTCTCTCTCTCTCTCTCTCTCTCTCTCTCTCTCTCTCTCTCTCTCTCTCTCTTTCTCTCTCTCTCTCTCTCTCTCTCTCTCTCTCTCTCTCTCTCTCTCTCTCTCTCTCTCTCTCTCTCTCTCTCTCTCTCTCTCTCTCCAAACCTCCGAGAGTTACCTTGAAAACTTCTGAGCTCATGACCGCCAAAACTGGGGCCTCTTCAATCTCAACTTTTTCTCTATCCGTCAAAGATCCTGGAAAACGCTCCATCATCTCCCAAGATTGATCAGCCAATAATCCTTTGATGTCAATATACGATTTTCAAAGAAGAGGTTTCACGTCTTTGAACCACAATAATTACTCTACATTACTCACGTTTAACCTGTACTTACAAGAGGTCACTCCCTAGAAAATTACGTGCGAAGCTGTGGGAAGATGTGGGCCCCGGATTAATATAACCTCCAGTAGCTAAACAGTGGCCAGTACGTTGACACGGAGCTGAGATTAACCATGCTTGCAGCAGCAAGCAGGGCTACGAGCGAGAGCAGGAAAGCTAAACAGGAGAGGTGTTTGAATACTCTGTATCGAAGAGTAGGAATGTGTTACTTGATTACCAGGATAGCGTAGACGACGGCCAGATGGTTTTGTCTCTCTCTCTTTTGGCAAATCCAGACACACTCGCTGCATAACTGTCCTCCTCAATGCGTGTGAGGAGATCCCTCCCTGTCATCCCTCCTCTCCCTAGGAGGTAGACGCGAGCCACACCTTCGCCTGGCGTTTAATCTCTACGGCGGAGCGGGGCCATATTTCAAGAGGGCTGGACAGACGGACGCAATGCCGGATATTATGTTGCGGTCCAGTAAGGTGAACGACTGGACGGCCTCAGCAGTAAACTTGTCCAGTAGCTGAACTGAGCCGGTGGGTCGGAGGAGGAGGAGGAGGAGACGGTGGCAGCGATCAAGGGGAATGAAAGGAGACGGTTTTGACAACCCGTGCAGCAGGCAGGTCCGGGGAGATATTGTTGACCGTCTGGGGTGTGTCTTGTTTGTGGCAAGGAATCTGCTTTTATGCTACTGGATCCCATCCGAAAAATATATTGATAAGATGACAATAGAATCATTGAAAATCATGTATATAGACGAAGATATGGGATAAGAAAGATGCATACAATCTTCACTGTAAGTGTCGATTTGTTCGTCTGTCTCTCGATATTTCGAGATATTTTAGACAGTATGACAGAAGGAATGATGACCACTCAAAGATTAAGGTTATTAGTAGCTGGAAAACAGATGCAATAGATCCAATTCAATCTCTAAAACATTTTTGACTAAGTATATTTCCCTCTGGTAAATTCGCTTTGTTTAATCACGAAGCAAGACTGACCCTAACCTTAGAAGATGGGTTATAAGGAGTGCGAGAAGTGGGATCTAGGGAGTGAATATATTAAAAGACAGATTAGTCTTGAGGGGTACAAGTGGGTACATGAGCCAATGTTGGTGCAATACGGCTTATCTAAAACCCTTCCGTCGTTGTCTCACTCGGAGATCGTAAGCCGTAAGAAATCCCGGGGGGGACACAGAGTCCCTTGGCCCGGGTTCTTATCACCTGACGAGCGACGGACGATCGATCTAGGCCAAAGGGTCTCACCACAACCCCCGGCCCGCAGTGATGAGGTACCTCTATATCTTTATGGTAATGCCAGTCACCTCTGTCGTAGAACAGTCGAGCTAATTATTTATCTTTACAGGTGGACAGGTTGAGGAGGGAGGGGAGTGGGGAGAGGACTGTGTGGTTTTCTGATGGGACTGGTTTAGTTAGAGCGCACGACTGCTAATTATCATCTATGGAGGACGAGTTTCCAGCATTTGCTCGTCCCCAACATTCAACATGAGTGAGGTAAATAGGTAATATATATATATATATATATATATATATATATATATATATATATATATATATATATATATATATATATATATATATATATATATATATATATATATATATATATATATATATATATTTGCTCTTTTCTTAGAAATATATATGAGAATAGTGGGTCAACTTTCGCTTTGAGTGTGAAACCCGTCCCCTATATCTTGTCCTGAGCGTGAGTGAAGGTTTAAGCCTTAAGTGTGCGTATGTGTGTGTGTGTGTGTGTGTGTGTGTGTGTGTGTGTGTGTGTGTGTGTGTGTGTGTGTGTGTGTGTGTGTGTGACATACTACGATATTTCTATTTTTAGTGGGTAAGAGTCTTCTCCTCCAGGCTTCAAATACGTATAAGCCTCATAGCCCGTGTCTTGTTTGCCTTCAAGTATGCATGAGACTCCGACCCTGGCATCTTGTCTTCAGTACGTGTGAGTGAGGCATCCAGCCCGGAATCTCTCATCTTAAACCTGGCGTACCTTGGCTGATGTGAGACACTGACGTGAGGTCAGAGGTCGAGCTAGGCTCTGGAAGCAACACACCACAATCATGTCCCACCTGATGAACACTAAAGGGATGCATTGATTAGGATGCGAGGTGGAGTCCCTCAGGGCAGTGGCTCTGTGTGCCTGACCGCTTGTTGTTAACTATTCTTAGATGAAGTGGACAGCTGGAATTAACCCAGCTCAATTATCGTTATCACATATTTGTTATCTCGACTGATAAATCTCACGAAGACTCGTTAAACCTAATCTAAGTTATCATATATTAAAGTTATACATTCAGACTTAGTCACTTTTTATTGAAGCAGACCTAACCTATGATACTGCTTGCTCTAACAGAGGGGCGGCCAGGTGAGAAGATTTTGAGAGAGAGGGGGAAAAAAAAGATCATTTAAGGTGAGAAGAAAGAAGGTAGGATAGAACCATGGGGAACTTCGTTGATGGATAGGAAGAGAGGAAAAAGTTGCGCCATCAAACTCAGAGAAATGATGAAAGGGAAGCACAGATAATCTGCACTGATGACTAAATGCTTGATGAAGCAGGCGCTGCTCTATCGGCATCTCTGGCAACAGTGAGAGGAGACAAGTCGTCAACCAATCAACGCTGTGCGAACTTAGAAGCTTTTTATCTTATCTCTCTTCTTTTTTTTTTAACACTACCTCTCGTAAATCGCTTTAGAACTTCGTGCAAGCAAGTCTCTTGTCCGACAACAGGTAGACAAATAAACAGACAAATATAATTGAATTGACAGGGAGACGGACAGGTTGAGGATGTTTGAGGTAATTACGTGGCAGGTGTTAGATGTTTCTTTGTCTGTATCTAATCATATTATCTAATCCTACTGTCGCTCTGTCACAGGTTCGCATCGAGAGCCGTTCAGTATCTATATTCAATGCAACATTGAGACCTAGGTGACAATATGAGTGTCTCGAGTGCTTTTTCTTTAATGGTCATCATGAAAGTAGGGACCAATATATAATTTTCCATGATTTTAGTGAATTATTTTTCCCATTCTCAACACTGTCAAACGTGATTTTTGTTTCACAGCATTTTCTCGTAAATCATTTATTTTCGGGACTTGTGTAAATATCTATAATTGACCAGATGTAAGCCAGTAATATTTTCTTCCTTCTTCAAAAGCAGCCATGTTCCCGCAGCTTCGCAGAAAACAAGAGGACGTTGTAATTTAAGTCTACATCAGCGTTACATTCTCGAGACTTGTTGATAAATATTCATGAAGTTAAAATTATGAGACAATATTAACTCTGCATGACTATGTCGAGGAAGGACCTTAACTCAACGTTGAGGTCTTTATTGTAAGTATATATCACTTTAATGGAGAGTATTTAACTATATGCTAATTGCCTCACGGGGAATTAATATCCGACTTCATTTTCTCCAGCGCATCGGGTGGCAGTGATGGGGCTGCTGTTGCCGCTGTCGGGAACTAAGAGGAATTCCCGTATAGTTCACTGCGTATATTCTCCTCATTGGAAATTACATTGGAATTATAATTACATTGTTTCTGATAGTCAGAAACGACAGAGAGATTGAATATTTCTGTTTACATCTTTAGTTTCACTTCACTTAAATATTCGTCTAAGGTAATCAACACATAAGATTATATTCAATGCAAATTTACTAAGCACTTAGCTAGGTGAGATTATGTTATGCATCTTTAATTCCAACCTCATTATATTCGTCTCATTTTGTATTTCACTGAGAAAAATTTTGTTGTATGGACAGATGGTAGAGTTCAGATGATAAATCTGATCAAAATTTGGATTATGAGGTAAAATATTCCAGCAGATTTAGTCTAACAAGATAAATCGAGTTACATTTATTTCTCATATGTTATACATTATATATTATTTCCTCTATGGCCCATTTGTATATATATATATATATATATATATATATATATATATATATATATATGTACGTAAATTGGATACTTGTATATAATGGCATATATAGATGCAGATACAGTCAATACATAAACAGATCAAAAGGTATATATAGAGAAACTCCTGGGAAACCGGTGGCTAAATCCTCAAGCGACAGGTGCAGAGAGGGCTGGGGAGATAGACGGGTCGCCACAGCTCAGCATGTTGGGTTGGGAGTCTCTCTAACATCGTAAGCTCCACCCATGTTTGGCCCATCAGAGTTATCAGCTGTGGTCAGAGACAAGTAGTGATATACTGTAACTGGATTGGTTAAAGGTTAAGGACGCGCCCCTTTGTCTCTCTTCGCCTGATAGTTTGGCAGATACACACGCATATATATATATATATATATATATATATATATATATATATATATATATATATATATATATATATATATATATATATATATGAGCAGAGATATGTGCTCTCACAAGTAATAATGAAAATTTTAGCTGGTCAGATGGGGGGTAAGTTGACATAATAGGGTTCTGGGAACTGCACCTGTGCACGAAGTCATTAGTATTGTTCTTGTGAGTAATTACCCGAGGGAAGCAGCATTACCACCCCTAATGACATTATGATTTAAGGTATAATTTCAGAGCTGGTCGAAGAGCCAGCGTCTCCAGGGGTCAGAATCGTGGGAAATTCAGCCGACTACGAGGGTGAGCGGAGAAGGAAGTTGTGCAGTCAGGGGCAGGTAGACTCACCTCTAATCAATTAGTCATTAGTACACCAGGTTGCCACCACCGACACTCACCTGTGACACTCACCTGTGCCATCTTTATTCACATGGTACTGTTCAACCGTCATGGTCATCCAGGTCACAATAATACAGTGTGCTGAGGCTAATAGAAGAGACGGTGAAACTTTCACTGTACGAAGAGCACCACAGTGGCAGCAGTGAAGCTATCACTGTTCACTGAGGACCGTCGGTAAAGACAGTGGGACTACACTCGAGACGGACCATCGTACCAAACGTGTGAGTTAATGTGTTGGTCGTACGAGATGACGCCAGTGGTGGAGACTTCGAGTCGAACACTGAAACAGACAATCTAAAATCCTCAACTTGATGTGAAATGCGAGAAATTTTGAGGGCCTGTTCTTCAGAACGAGTGTAAGTTTGATACTGTCTCCCACATGGGAAATGAAATTGGATATAGTAATAGGAAGACAGAGAAAAATTGTTGCACTAAATTTTGGTTGGCTTAATTGAGTTAGAAGTTTCGGTCTGTCTCACAGTGAATAGATCCTCCTGTTCATCAGTGGATATGCTGACGAAAAGGAGAAAGAACAGGCAGAACAGACAGTGTTAGGGAGAGCTGTGATATAGAAGACCAACTGAACAGATAGCGGTAAGGAAAGTTATGAATAAGAACTAGATGAACAGACCGTGTTAAGGAAAGATTTAAGATAAGCAAGGCTGAGCATTGTCATGGCAACGTAAAATAGAAAGGCCAGATCTCCTTTCAGGTGTGTTGTTCATCTACTTACGCTGGAGGTGAAAGTGTGTGTGTTTACCTAGGACGACACGTGAGATGTCCAGCGAAGGCTGGGACGCAACCATTGAAAGAGACATGAGCTCCTTTCTCCCTGGGGCCCTAAGATCTACGCATGCATGGTGTTACCTGAAGATATTCAAGATCAATTAATTGGTGAATATAACTTGAATGTTGACGACCTTGATAACCCCTGGTAGTTGACAGGGTTAAAGCCCCCCAGAAAAACCCGTCAACCAATCAACCTAAATCACTCTTGCTTCTTCCCTTGACTGCCATGTGTTGTTGAGGCATCACACGCCGCGTGATGGACGCTAAGGTTATAAGCAGTAAGATTGTACTATGTACTTTAGCACTAGTTCTTACTATCGACCTGTCTTATAAAGTAATTGATGAAATATGTACTACCAAAAAAACCACGTTATTAAGGCCCAAGCAACTCACGATGGTAAAAAAAAAGTATCAGTTACCCTTTCGTTGTATCTTGTGGAAAGTCATTTTTTTTTTGTAGTCATGATGTATGAAGCGCAGAAACTCTATGTATTATAAACTAGGAACAAAATCTCGAGACCCATAATTCTTCAATGTAATTTCTTTCAGCATTTTGTTGTCATGAGAAGGTTTGCTGTAAGTCTGACACTCGTAAACTCTAAACCTAAATACTTGTTTAGCTCGTAAATTTTTCGTACAGATCTTGTGGGAGATGTTAGCGTCATATGACTGTTAAACATGATTTCATGTTTATTATATAAAGTCGAGAGGAGGATAACATTTTCTTCAAGCCTGTGATCATAAAACTTGAAATGCCTTTGAGTTATTCATAATACAAACGTCTCGCAAGAACAATACAATATCCTTAAGTACCTGTGATTCTCTACAAGGAAAAACATTTGCCTTTCCTAACACCTTAGGAGGCTAGGAGAGACTTCTCCCTCGCCGAGCGTACATCACGGTATTTAATGTGGGACTAGGGAAGACCAAAATCAAGTGTGATGGGGGATCCGATGCTGGGTAACGAGAAACCATCTTGGCGTGTGGTGGACCATCTGTACAGCTGGAGATGCGAATCCACGTCAGATCGAAAAAGGAGAACTGATACTTTACAGTAAGGAACGGAGATGTAGTGTAAGGTTCAGATTCTGATATTGAGAGATCAGACTCTGCAAGAAGTGGAAGGTGGGGATGTGAGAAAGAAATGAATGAAGCCTGACGATCGTAGTGTTTGTGCATGTGTGAAAAAAAAATGAGAAGAAACGGAAAGAAAAAGTGTTGAAGAAAACGTTGATACTGTTGAGGCATAATGATATGGATGGCTAAAGGAAACGAGTATATAGGAAACAGTGAAGCCATCAGAAAAATTACCAGGAAACTTATATTACAATATTGATAGATATGAGATGTAGGGAGAATGCGCAAATAAAATACACACAATAAGACAAATATCAAGTTAGTTATCTAAGATAACTTGATAATTTTCTCTGTCAATAAAGGGCACTTTATGAAATTCAAAGACTTTTTTTTCTTAGCATTAAGGATAAGAATTTGGATATAGCAAATGAAGAGAACTGACTTACCTGATATGAGTTTGTCCACACACGGACAAAAACAAACAGACAGACTCACACAAACACCGCTTCTCTCTCTCTCTCTCTCTCTCTCTCTCTCTCTCTCTCTCTCTCTCTCTCTCTCTCTCTCTCTCTCTCTCTCTCTCTCTCTAATAAGATACTGAAGTTGGAATACTTATCAAATCATAATCTATATGAGACTCATTATGCTGAGTAGTGAATATTCTTTAGGGAACTAATAACACACATTGTGGAGCCTCTCAGGAGCATCACTCATACCAAGAAGTCTCCTGTGTTGAACATTCTAATATTAGCCTTACTCCTGCGTCTCATAAAGAACCATCAGACTCGATGGGTCTCCCCCACACAAGCATTGGTATTAGTCTCCATATCTGGAGGTCTGAGGAGAATGATCTCCGTCTGCTACACTACACAAGTGTCTTAATTACTACAGGGCTTGTACTGTACAGCCTTGCTGGAGTTTTCTCATTAAAGACGGCTTGTTATTTTCGGGTTTATTGTGTTCACGCCTAAACTCGGTAAGTGAATAATTTTGGATAATTTCATTTGCCTAATCATTTTCGCGTCTGTAGTTACTCCTGATTTGTATTCTCTAAGTAAATTGGTTAGACTGTACATTGAACTTCTCTTCTCTCCCCTCCCCCCGCCCTCTCTCTCTCTCTCTCTCTCTCTCTCTCTCTCTCTCTCTCTCTCTCTCCATCCGTCTCCCTAGCTGACCAAAAAAAAAAAAAAAAAGCATAATAACCGGTCCCAGGGATTAATTACCAGATTACTGCGTTCATAATTATTGATTAAGTGTTGCCGAGGTCCTGGGTGGTCCATCCTATTTGTGCTATATATGTAGGTGTAACCAGATGATTACACACATACACTCAAGCACACACACACACACACACACACACACACACACACACACACACACACACACACACACACACACACACATACCACACACACACACACACACACACACACACACACACACACACACACACACACACACACACACACACACACACACACACACACATACATACATATATATATCTTTCTTTCATACTATTCGCCATTTCCCGCATTAGCGAGGTAGCGTTGAGAACAGAGGACTGGGCCCTTGAGGGAATATCCTCACCTGGGCCCCTTCTCTGTTCCCTCTTTTGGAAAAAAAAAAAAAAAAAAAAAAAAGTGAGAGGGGAGGATTTCCAGCCCCCCGCTCCCTCCCCTTTTAGTTGCCTTCTACGACACGCAGGGAATACGTGGGAAGTATTCTTTCTCCCCTATCCCCAGGGATACATACATATATATATATATATATATATATATATATATATCTTATTTTGTTTATAGGCCTGACTCGTAAAGGTGGAAAGGTTATAGGAGAGGAAGACGACATATGTAAGAGAATTTCTAAACTTTGCAGTAGAAGGAAAGAAATAGGTAGTACAACGGTCACTCTTCGTCCAGCTGGTCTGTACATAGAAGCTACGGGAAGCAGCAGCTAAGTCATAAGGGCTGGGATACACGTAGACAGTTCACAGAATCGGTGGCCCAAATGATACACACCAGTTAGCCAGCCAGATGATCCTCCAACCAACCAATCCTCCAGCCAGCCAATCCTCCAGCCAGCCAACCAGCCCACCAGCCAGCCAACCAACTCACCAACCAGCCAACCGTTCTGTTCCACCATTCTCTGGGGTTGTTTTGATCTGCTGGAGGAGGTAATGGATGAGCCAACACACAAGTTTTATCTTTCAACAGTGAGCCCCCATTACTCACCGTGGGCTCAAATAACAAGTGAAGGCTTTGTATTACAATGCAGAAATAATGCAAGTGTAAAAATTGGCCCTCTGGTACCAGCACGGCCATTATAATTACTATTCTGCTCATGGACGGGAATGTTTACACTAAGTTAAGTCAACTTCTGGCCTTACTAAGGCATCTACAACCCTTAAAGACCAGGTGAAAGGTGGTTCCAGAGGAAGAGACTCCGGCGGAGGATGTGTAGCCTGGAGGGAGTGTGTATTAGAGGCCTTTAACGAGGCAAAACAACGAGGGGTGTTGACCTTTGACCCCGGGCACGAGCCCAGCTGACACAGATGGAGGGGGTTCTGGCTCGAGCGCTGGGGGATAAGCTGCAGGTGATTACCACAACCGCAATTAGCCGGGATCAGCATCGCCATACCTGGTGAGTGCGAGGGAACTATTGGGGCGAACCGAGACGACCTTTTCCGCTGAAGACAGTTATCTGTTGTTGAGTCCGCGACGTCTTCGAAAGAAGACCTTGAATATTTTGAGTCTATGGAGACGAAAGAAGACCTTGAATATTTTGAGGTCTATGGAGGCGAAAGAAGACCTTGAATAATTTGAGGTCTATGGAGGCGAAAGAAGACCTTGAATGTTTTGAGGTCTATGGAGTTGAAAGAAGACCTTGAATATTTTGAGGTCTTTGGAGGCGAAAGAAGACCTTGAATATTTTGAGGTCTTTGGAGGCGAAAGAAGACCTGGAATAACTTTTTTTTCTCTCCTCGGAAGGGGTGACAAGAGAGGTCTATGGAGGTTTGCCAAAGAGATGAAAATGATATAAAAAAAAAGTATTACAGAAATAAGTATATGAAAAAAATAGTTTGGCGTTGTAGTGAAGCCATCACAGGCTTATCTCCTCTCGCCTCTCGCTGGGGCTTTTGTCTTGTATTACAGAGTGGAATTTCTGCATATATTACAGAGTTTCATCTCAAGACTCAGGTTCTGTTTGGTTATTTCTGTGAACGTATGATAAATAAAATAACACTGATAAAAGCCAGAAAATGGACGTCGACAAATCCTTTATCATATTCTGAAAATAATCCTTTTTTTTCGCCCCTTTTTTGCTTGTGTGAAGTCTTATGAAGGCAGAATCCCACGGCGCCTCACAGCAAGACAGATTGTTCAGGAGACGTGAGCCTCTCACAATCGCCAGACCCAGAAGTGACTGGCAGGCCGGGACAGCCCATGGAGAATGGCGGCATCCATGCCCAAGACGCACAGCCTATGAATCTCCGATTTTCTTCAAGTCATAAAATAGTTAACGTTGTCTGGTGCGGCTCAAGGTGCCCCGAGTTAGGTACTGGGTCGAGGTGAAACGACAGGGGTACCACACTCGCTGGGCTGGGTACCACACGTATGAAAATATATACACGTTCATGAAAATCCATAGATATCTCTGCTGTGACTATCTGAATCCAAAAACCAAATGCCATGGTCCTTAGTTGACAGAAATCAATAATTACTGAAAGTATTGATCGGATAATTCTTAAAGGAATCGATTGTGTCTTGAAAAAGGATCCAGCGTAACTGGGTCGATACCTGTAATACGCTCCTGACACATATGGGTCTTCGAGCAGCTATAAAAGGATCCTGTGTAGCCAGGAAATGTAGGTCGTCAACTACAATTAAGGGATGTTTAGGATATCTTTCGAGACAGGTGCTTCACTGCTCCTCAACTATATTCAGAAATCAAAGACATGATCCTCTGATATCATGGGTTATCTTAGATTTAGAACCTCTAGTATATTCTAAGATTAGTAACTCAATATGTGGCACTCAGAGTAGTGCTCTTACCTTTATTTCGTAAGAAATACGCCCCGTGAACAAATATTCCCCCGCGTGGAAGGTCTGTCTATGATTATAATCATAAGTATTGTTGGGGAAGTTATTTGGAGAGGACACTCACTCGACCCCCATCTTGGCTGTGAATGTTTACAGCAGAACAATGGACCACTCACATCAGACCGTCTCACTGGAGCCCATCACAATATGGAGTAGGTAATGGAAGACCGAACTCAGGTATGTCGTGTGTGTGTGTGTGTGTGTGTGTGTGTGTGTGTGTGTGTGTGTGTGTGTGTGTGTGTGTGGGTGGGTGTGCTTAGAGGTCAACTGAGGTCCAGATCAGCTGAGGTTCGGGTCTCCAAAGGTTCAGATCAACTTAAGTTAGGATCAGCCTGGGTCTAGATCAGCTGAGGCAACAAATCAGCTAACGTTCACATCAGCTAAGATTCAGGTCACATGAATTTCAGATCCTCCGAAGTTCAGCTATTCATAGGCTGTACTGCAGAGCAACTGGGGTTCAGATTAGCTTTGTTATCATGTTTGGTCAGTACTAGTTATTCTCAAAAAGCTTCGTTCAAAGCCAAATGCTTCTCAGCACAGTCAAATGATCCAGGAGTGCAATTATGAAGGAAATCATCACAATTGTATATTTTTCTTTACGTTTCTACTTTATTTTAGGAGTTCGTCGCTGCGAACTGACTCAAAATAATTCTAGCAAACCTAAGGTTGTTCTTTACTTCGTTAAAGATAATTTTGATCATCATGAGATGACATTCCATTTTTTTTTGTTAAGATTAGCTCGAACACAGAGAGGTTGGTGAGACCAGAAGTTATTGGCGCCTTTTTTTTTTATTATCATCTTATTTCCAGTATGTAAAATGAATTCTTGATCAGAATCACTCTTATGTATTTCACACTAAGATTATTCTAGGTATATCTAGGGATGGCTATATGATTTGAGATTATTAGTAAAATAAGTAAATTTGAGAATTTCATCTACATCGGTACAAAATTATGAGATCTAGAAATTGAATAAGAAAACGTACATATACATATTCTCAAAACCAGAAACATTTTTACTCATTACATGATGAAGATTTCAACAAAGCCAGTCCCTGGTTTTCCCACAGAACGCTGGGAATCACCGCCTCAGCTCTGAAGACTTTTGTGGCGCTCTCGTACATCCTGAGTCTTCTAACTCATTCCTGCAATTAAGTCTACATTCATCCGCTTCATGTCCATCTCATCTTCATTAGCATTGAGCCATTTTACCCTCGCGGAGCTCATTATCTTCCCTGCGAACTCAGCCTATGATGTCTGTACTTCTTAGAGCAGATTGTATCAATATTTAAGAAAAGGATTTAAAAAAAAATCCTTTTAGATAAAGTAAAAGTGTATTTAGATAAGAATTTAAAGAAGTCTTTCCATTATGTAAAGTTTTAGAAGCTTTAATTCTTACAGATATATGTAGAACATTGTGAACAACGGAGGCTTTACTTGGCGCACGGGAGATTTCAATAGATTGTAAGTAGTGATCTTTGACGCGCGGGAGATTTCAATACACTGTAAGTAGTAATCCCTCCTTACACTACTGTGCAAAAGATAACAGGTTGGTTCTTTGTGAGGCTTGTCTGTTTATATAAATGTGTGTGTGTGTGTGTGTGTGTGTGTGTGTGTGTGTGTGTGTGTGTGTGTGTGTGTGTGTGTGTGTATGTGCAATAGATTACCTTTCCATAATTACCTAAATGCCTACTTGTACGGTACGGAGGGAGAGCTCTACTACACTCATATGCTGACCAAACCTCTTGAATTGTCTCTACCTATGTCGGAAATTTAGCACTAGGCGAAGTTTTTCATTCTGTATCCATGCCAGAGAGAGAGAGAGAGAGAGAGAGAGAGAGAGAGAGAGAGAGAGAGAGAGAGAGAGAGAGAGAGAGAGAGAGAGAGAGAGAGAGAGAGAGAGAGAGAGAGAGAGAGAGAGAGAGAGAGAGAGAGAGAGAGAGATCTTTCTCCTTGGTCACTGTGTACCTGGGACCCTCTTATACCAAGGTCTTCCAAAGTAGAGCCAAATCTGTACCCCAGATTCAGCCGTCGTGTCCTTAATTTGCATAATGAAAGGGTTTCCCTATGCGCCTACACTTACCCACCCACGATACTTGGGTTAGATTATGTCAATACCTGGGTAACATTTAGGTAGGGTTTAAAGGAAAGTGATAAAAGTGATAGATTTTAAGTACATTCAAAGGAAAAAGACGTTGATGCTTGAGTAACTTTTCATGTAATGTTAAAACACATTTTTCTTTTTATGCTTTTATGTAATTTGCCAAGTTTTTTTTCCGTGCTTTTTAGACTTAGGTCCCTGAAGTAGTAAATAATGTAAAAAAGTAAAGATTGGATCAAACATTCTCTCTCTCTCTCTCTCTCTCTCTCTCTCTCTCTCTCTCTCTCTCTCTCTCTCTCTCTCTCTCTCTCTCTCTCTCTCTCTCTCTCTCTCTCTTTTACTGCCCACTCCAGTATTTTTCCTGCAGCCCATCATATATATATATATATATATATATATATATATATATATATATATATATATATATATATATATATATATATATATATATATCTCAAAGAGGTTTCATGTGAGTGAGATATCATAGACCGGGAGATGATGGGGTCAGATGGCGCGAAGCCCTAAGATGACAGAGGGAGCGGGTCTGTGCATACCAAGATGAGCTCTCTGCATCCCAAGCTGAGATCTGTGCCAACCAAACTGAGATCTGTGCATGCTACGCTGAGATCTGTGCATACCATGCTGAGATCTGTGCATGCTATGCTGAGATCTGTGCATACCATGCTGAGATCTGTGCATGCTATGCTGAGATCTGTGCATACCATGCTGAGATCTGTGCATGCTATGCTGAGATCTGTGCAAATCTTACTGAAATCTGTGTATACTAACCTGAGATCTGTGCATGCTAAGGTAAGATCTGTGCATACTATGTTGACATGTGTGCATTCCATTTTCAGTAACATCCAGCCGGTTTTCCTTCGTGCTCATCATGAACACAATGGTCAGAATCAAAGAAGTTTCTTCGTAATATATGATAACTTTATATAATCATTTCTGTATTTTCTTTTAATGAACTTTTCTGTCACATATATGTGCCCTAAGTATTTGTGAATTGTGTGGATGATATATATATATATATATATATATATATATATATATATATATATATATATATATATATATATATATATATATATATATATATATATATATATATATATATATATATATATATATATATATATATATATATATATATATATATATATATATATATATATATATATATATATATATATACATATATATATATATATATATATATATATATATATATATATATATATATATATATATATATATATATATATATATATATATATATATATATATATATATATATATATATATATATATATATATACATATACATGTAAAATTGCGATTGAGTGTTCTATGTAGCTGTGAGTTTAGCCTGATGTTGGGATATGGTTACACCCTCGTCAACCATTATCTCTCACTTTCCCTCTACTTATCCCTCCCCTCTATCAGCTCACCCAGTCTCCACCCTTCGTCCGTCTGATCCCCCACCCTCTTTGCTACCCAGTCCCCACCCTCTATCCACTCAATCCCTCGTCCATTCACCCAGGCGCCTCCCTCCATTCACTCAGTCTTGCAAAGACGCAGGGCTTTCCCTTCACTCACTTAGACCTCTCCCTTCGCTCAGCCACATCCCTCTCGTCACTTACCCAGTCCTCTCCCACCACTCACTGAGTCCTCTCTCTCTCCCACCCCCACTACTCACCCTGTGTCCTCCATCCATTCCAGCTTACCCTGCATTCCAAGTGGGTCTACGTACCCTTGCATTCCAGAGCTGTTCGCTCTGGCACATACCATTCTTCATCTTCCTCCCTATTCTATCTCTCATGCCTACTCCTGCCTACTCAACCTTTCCTCTTTTCCTCCCTCTCCACCACCTCTCATCGTCCTCCCACCCCACCCCACGCCCACCATCCACCCCACTGGACGCTGGTATCTCCCTCGTCGTCCACAAAAACTGGCCAGGCGGGCGCTGCAGTCCAGCCCGGGGCGCCACGCACCTGCTGGACGCCCCTAAAAGGTCAGGTCTGCCTGGTCGTCATGGTGACCACTGGACTCGGCTCGCGAGGTGGAGCCCCGGGAGGTAGGCGAGGATAGGGTGCTGCTGTGTAGTGAGAGTCCGCCGATGCTCCTGGGCTGTGCATGGTTTGCTGTGTGTGACTCCTGCTGTGTTAGTACGTACAGGGGAGTGAGGTTAGTTGGCTGATCGAAGGAGATGCTGTTGTGGCGAAGTGTGTTTGTGGGATGGAGTTTCGTTTGGTTCTTTGCTGCGAGGATGCTGTGGTGTAGTTTTAGAGGCATGCAAGTGTGGATGAATGCTGTGAACTTCCTGTCTTGCTGCTGTGAAGGCAAGAGACTCTATGTAAAGTAAGAGCTGGCCTATGAAAGTACAATCACAACAGTGTTTTGGTGACAGAATTCTATACTGGGTAGATAGTGGCTGTGGCTCGCTGCAAACGAGATCAGGCGCTGTTGTGGGAAGGCTGTGACATGAGAGACTCATCGGGTGCAAACTCTGTGAGATTCTTGAGTATATTCACATATACCCGTTGAAGATCTGCTGCATCATGTGTGTCGTCTTTGTGATATACCAGTTTGAGGCATGATTAATTATCTTCATGTGTTCGGAGTGACGAAGTTCACGTCTTCTCCCCAGCTGAGGGTGAGGAGGCCGTCGTAGTGGTGTGGGTGGACTTAAGGACGATGGATTAGCAGTCGTCGGACAGCAGTTAAGCTACGAAGGTAGAATTAGTAACACGGGGATGATTTTTTTTTGTTATTTGTCCGAAACTTTGTGGTGGACGAATTCTAAAAGTTTTCCTTTGGTTAGATTTCGCTTTTTTATTTTCTTTTTTGCCTAAAAGATTGTTTTTTTTTTGCACAATTCATTTTCTTAAACTTTAGATTCATTTCATCGTTTGTCTTGACTAATTCAGACTTTCAGATTTCATTATCTTTCTCTTCTCTCTTCTTTCTTTGCCACCTAAGAAGTCAGTTAATCTTTCATTGTTGTCTAATTCCCTCCGACATTGAGAGTTTTATAAAGCTCTAATTTCCAGTTCTAGTCACAACATCTTTTTATCTATGTAGGTTTTTTCTTTTTTTTTATAACTTAAGACGACTTTCTTCTTTTTTTTCCCTAACATTCTCCTCGTTCGTTTTCGGAGCTGGATGTTTTCGCAGCATCTGCCCATCAACAACTGCTCGACCCGCACGACGCGCCGCTGGGGATGGGTCGACTTACAGGCCCAGATACATTTTTTTTCTCTCTCTCTCTCTTGCTCTGGTTCCTGTTTTCAGAGACTGACGCCAGCACCTGGACACGCTCTTAGATGGAGCACCTAGACTCCGACACCAACAGGTTCTCCTGCTCAAGTACCTACCTGCTGGAGATGATGACTCCAGCACCTTGCAGGTGCTCCGATTTGAGCACCTAGCCTTCTGTTGGGGGACTTCAGCACTTGGAGGCTGTACGTCAAGCACCTGCCTGCTAAATACGATATCCCAGGGATCAGTTATCGTTCTAGGGATGTTGGTCTTCTACCTTCGCGATCCCCTTAACACCGCTCGACTTCGCCTCACAGATAACATCATTAATCTCATCTCTGTCGTGGAGAGGGGTTGAGGGGGGTTGCGGGGGTTGGACATCCACACACCTCAACCCTCAGCAATGCCCCTTCAACATCAGTGCCCAATATCATTTTTTTCCCCGCCACTATCGCTCGTCATCAGCGCCTACGTGACCAATCGTAATCATCATCATCGTAATCATCACCCTCGCTGTCACTACCACTTGCATCACCCCATCAGCAGTTTTATCGAGGCATCATCATCAACGTGACCATCACCGACACTATCTTTCTATCACCATCATTTTTCCTCCTACCAGCTTCACCATTAACGTCATCTTCGCTTCCACCAGCGTCCTCATCATTACTATCACCACTGTGTGTGTGTGTGTGTGTGTGTGTGTGTGTGTGTGTGTGTGTGTGATGACTATTTGTATGGAAAGGGGAGAGAGTTCTACACTCGTGTTGCCTCCGTTTTTTTATCTTTTTTTACCATGTATATATACGATGTCTTTATTTGATGTATGCGCATGTTTACAGCCCCCAGGTTGCGCCAGGTACACCCATTCCCTGACCAACTACAGATGAGAGAATGAACAACTACCTGGGTTGGTTAGATATTAAGCCGGCTGCCCTGTCCGGGGTTAAAACCCGGACCCTTAGTTTGGTAGGTCACCATCCTAACCACTGCACCACGGAAGCTCGTTTGAAGTGAATGCTATGACATGATATTACAATGTTATTTCAATACTAGTGAAACATTTCTACACGATAGTTGGATGACCCAGATAATAAGTATTTTGAAATCATTTGGTACAGTTTTTACATATAGCAGATCCTCTGGCAACCACAGAAAGGTCATTAGCAACATAAGTAACATATCACAGAATTCTCTGCTGATAAGAGATGTGGTGCCACAGAATAATCCCATAATATGGAGGAAATGTTACGAGATAGCAATATATACTGACCAACGTTAAACTCATGGTAGAAGTAAGTTTCTTATGTACTGGTGAATACAAAGCTCCTCTGAAATAATCAGATCTGTAACTTATTCATATAGCAAATAAACAAAAATAAGGAAAATGTAAAGAAACAGGTACCCAGAAAGTTATAATGTATAAAGAAGTCGTGATATGTGAGCTAAGGAACTGATTTAAAGAGTGAGAAGGGGATAAACAGGCCAAGAAGGAGCCGCTCCTCTCAAAGAGACCAAGGCGCTTCGCGGAGGAGAGGCAGAGAGGATCGAAGTTCACTGGAGGTGGAGGAGAAGAAGCAGAAGAGGGACGTGTCCTGCCTCTGAACTCCTCCGCTTCCTGTCTCTATTCAGAGGAAGCATATATGGCCCTGGCGGAGGTACAGTACTTGGAAGAACGCAACCCAGCGTCTCTCCAGCGTCGAGCGAGTACGTCCCGGGTTGGCCACGCTGTCAGGGAGTCACAGATGGCGTGATTACGGGGTCGGAGACGTATGGCCCTTGTTGGCAGCACTTACACAGAGAGAGAGAGAGAGAGAGAGAGAGAGAGAGAGAGAGAGGCGCGTTTGGGGGTTTGACCACTCAGTATCACAGTTGAGTGTCTGTTCGCCCGCCATATAAGCTGATGTCACCGCTTAAGCGTTCGTTGTCGTTGTTCATATTTTCTCCCGCCGAAACTTCTCTCGGTCAAAAGCACAGCCGTATGTGGCAACAATGAAAAGACACATGTAGAGGTGGCTACAGTCAGAAAGACACAGCTGTAGGGTTTCTACACTCAGGAAGGGGGTGAGACTGCAGTTAGCTACACCCAGACAGTAGGTGCGACCTTATATGGCTACGTCATCGGTACACAAGGCTATCTCTACGAGGCATGTGATGAATCTCAAAGGATATGTACTATAGAACTGACTGTAGCAGACTTGTACCATCGGGTTAGTGACTGTAGCAGACTTGTAGAGTGAACTGGTGACTGTAATGGATTTGCGACTGGACGCAGACGGAAGACGTAGTTGCAAAGGATCGATGAACGTAAGAGAATTTTCTGCCGTAAACAGACACATCAGCAACGTCAGCTAGTTGGCCATTTATCGACCAACCACGAGAGGAGGATGAAATGGTGGGTTGGCTGGAGACAGACTGCCTCTCTAAGGATTCGAACCCGGGCGAACTTGTGAGTTAATTATGGCAACGACGCTAACTGTTACGCCATGGAAGCCGGTTTTTATACATATGTGTGTGTGTGTGTGTGTGTGTGTGTGTGTGTGTGTGTGTGTGTGTGTGTGTGTGTGTGAAGTAAGAAAATGAATTTCTATTACGAAAGTAATACTGTTAGATTTCTATTGAGTTTCCGCTGACACAGTTACGGGATGACTTCTGTGTTTTGCGTTTTCTTCCCAGATTGAATCTCTTCAGGCAAACAATTTATGAAGAAATGACAGAGAAATTATGCCTTTATGATCGCTAACTTTTCCTCACGCTCTAAATTATGCTCTACATTACAATTAACGCTGATGAGAACTAATTTATGAAACATAAATGAAAATGAAATTAGACTCTGAATCAGATTATAATGGGATCATAGATATCCAAATAATTCTCTACAGAGAGAGAGAGAAAAAACCCCAGTCATATTTATGATAACAAAATGACGAGGCTCCACCATGACCAATTTCTAAGTTGCTGCTAATAGGCAAAAATTTTCCACCACATGACTGTTTTTCGGACACCTTGAACAGGTCTAGACTTTCCCTACCTTCACATGACTGTGGACGAACCAGCGACGCTCCAGCTGTCCTACTGCCATTCATCCCCATCAGTGTGACCCTACGTTAGTATAATGCTACACCAAACCCACCACACTCCTGTACTTATCTCCTATAACCACGCCGACCTCAGTGGTAAGTGGGACCCTAAGTAACAATCACTGTCACCCGCAACGTCTTCATGGGTTAAACAAACGTCAGGTCTCACGGCTCAACACACGTCCGGGAGGATTATGTAAGACGTAGCGTCCCGAACGGGGTCTTGTCTGGTCCACACTAACCCTAGATTATAAATGTATACTCTCATTATACATGTTTTTATCTGACCTGAATTTGGATTCTTTATGCATGTACGTATCAGGAGGTAGATTTCTCTTAAGTTTTTTTTTATGTCCATTCACCTTTATCTACGGTGATCTGTCTCTATTCTTCAGTGAATAAGTGTGTGTATGTACGTGTATATCGTCCCTAGGGATAAGGGAGGACGAATACTCCTCACTTATCTCCTACGTGTTGTAGATGGTGACTATGAAAGGCGGGATCGGGAGCTTGGAAACGCTCCTCTCCCGTATCTACTCTTCAAAAGAAGGAACAGACGAAGGAACTAAACGAGTCTTCTCTTCCTGTTAGGTTGAGTCATCTCTTCTTGACGCTATCTCGCTCGCAAGGGGAAAATAGCAAACTCATACGAAAGAAAAAGAAAAGAAATGCATCTATCCATCTAATTTATCTATCGATCTTTCCCTTCTCCTCCTCACACTCATACCCGATGATCAGGTCTTGTATCGCACACTATCTCTCCTCATAATTCAGACCGGGCAATAAGAACTTGGTTACATCTAACGGTGCGTAAAAAGCCCCCACAGTTCTCTACCCATAACTCCTCATATATCTTCTTGATATCCTAAAATCTTGTTTCAAAACAATTCAACCTTGCAGTAACATTAACACGTTGGGCTTAACAATGCGCCTTCCACTCTGTCCTGGAAACCCCCACATAATGAATACAGCAAAGGGTCATATTTAATACAGCGACGGTGTCGTAAGGCAGATATCAATTTCTTGAGTGGAACTAAATAAATCTATTTTGATGGATCATCTGAGAGACGGAGTCCCCGCCATTTCAGTATTGCGTGGTAGCAATGGAAGGTGTCCAGGTTGCTCGGCTCAGACGTGTGTAACATTTATTTGACAGGCTCACAGTGGACACGCACAGCCACCTCACAGGAGCCCCAGGGGACATGACTCTTGGTGATGACAGCCTTGATACAGGAGGAGCAACTGGTGTTGACAGTGAGAGAAGGTTTGTGTGTGTGTGTGTGTGTGTGTGTGTGTGTGTGTGTGTGTGTGTGTGTGTGTGTGTGTGTGTGTGCAAACTCTTACACGACGACAAAATAGTTTTTTCCTTTTTAATGGTTTCGTATTTTCCTCTGTTTTTTCTATGTCTATGTCTATGAAACTCTCTCTCTCTCTCTCTCTCTCTCTCTCTCTCTCTCTCTCTCTCTCTCTCTCTCTCTCTCTCTCTCTCTCTCTCTCTCTCTGTCTCTCTCTCTCTCTCTCTCTCTCTCTCTCTCTCTCTCTCTCTCTCTCTCTCTCTCTCTCTCTCTCTCTCTCTCTCTCTCCTTTCTTTAGAAATACTGCACAAACTTGTCACAAGCAAAGTGTTCCTGTTAGCTCTGCACGTCTGCTAATGTCAAATGCTCGACAGTAAGCGTCCTAGAAGTGCTGAAGCTTGATCCAAGGCCTTATAGATGCTTCACCTTGTTCCTCTATGCTTGGTGTCATCAATCAACGGCAGCTTAGCTCCTGACATGTTGTTGATGTTCCTTAACATTTATGATACATGGTTGATGTTCCTTGATGATAATGAATCGTGTTTGATGCTCCTTGATACTACTGATTCGTGGATGATATTCCTTGATATTCATGAGACGTATTTGATGTCCCTTGATGTATCGTTGTATTGAGTTGATGATGCCCCTGATACATGGCTGTTCCTTCTGATATGTGGTTGATGATTCCGATGTCTGGTTGATGCCTATGAGACGTGGTTGATGCGCCTGGTAACTGGGAAATGCCCGTGTTGATACTTCTGTCACGTGAGCGACGCTGACCCTGGTACATGACTGGTGTTCCTGGTATGTAGTTGATGCTTCTGATACCAGGCTGATCCTAATGATACATTGTTTGATACCCTTACCACATGAGATGGGGCTTTACGAGCGTAGAATCAAAGAAACACACACACACACACACACACACACACACACACACTGCTATTCAGAGCACCTCGATAAGCAGACTTAATGGCTGACGAAGATGGTAATTGAGGATGTACGTGATGTTTCTGGTATCGGAGGACCCCAGCACCATCCCTAGGTACGAGGGTTCGAACCTGCTTCACTTTCCTCCTGTTATTACCGTCACGCTTCACTTTCAGAACGGTCATCAGCAGCCTGCCTCACTTTCAGAGCGTTGTCATAGTCCTGGCTTCACCTTTGCCGTGTTATCACCATTTTCACTTCACTGTCACTGTAGTGCTATCCTATTGCTTCATTTTCAAAGACTTTTTCCACCATCTCATCCACGTAGAATATATATATATATATATATATATATATATATATATATATATATATATATATATATATATATATATATATATATATATATATATATATATATATATATATATATATATATATATATATATATATATATATATATATATATATATATATATATATATATATATATATGTATGTATGTATGTATGTATGTATGTATGTATGTATATCCCGGAGCATGAGTGGGTGTGTGCTAAAAGAAAGTCGTACCCAGCAGGAATAATTTTCAGCAACTTTTTCTTCCAATATATTTTCGCTGTATCGCGATGGTTCGCAACAGAGCGGACCGGAGCAGCTTCGTCCTCGACTCGAGTCATCAGGAGAAGCTGCCCGCTAATTGCAGCTCCTGTGCTCGGCCTCGAGGGCCCTGTGATAGAGGCATGGGTGTTACCTCGAGAAAATTGATGTGTACCAAAGTCTTTTAAATCCCGCCACCTATCGCCCGTGGTGCACAGGTCTTGCACTAAACGTCTCGCTGGCCGGCTATCTGAACCATTAACACTGATTCAGTACAGGTACACGAGAAGCCATTGGAGCAAACTCGGGATGGCTTAGCCCAAGAATATATATATATATATATATATATATATATATATATATATATATATATATATATATATATATATATATATATATATATATATATATATATATATATATATATATATATATTAAAGATACAGAGGTAGGTCGTGTGATATGTGTCCCTACTTTTCCTATTGTGCCAACGAAGTTTCGTCAATTAGAAAAATAAGAAAAAAAAATTAACTCCCGTTCGTTCAAAAAAAAAAAAAACCCACGACGAATAATATGGGTGTGTTGAAACGACCATCTGTGGAAACCCAGGGTTAACGGTGCAGTTTGACCTGGGTCAGAGGTAACGTGAACCCGTGGGGGTACAGGTTTGGTTGCATCTTTATCATCTCCAAGGTGGTAAACGCCTGTTCGTAGAGCATCTGCTGTTATGGAAAGGCTAATTACAGATATACAGGGGCTTCATCCATAGATAATCCTTAGAAAACGTTAAAATGAGTGAGAAAATGATATCTCGGATGCATAGAAAAGAAGCAATGGAAAGACATAATTCCAACATATTACACATTTTGATTGTGTAACCTGATATTTTGATTTGTGGTGGAGTGTATACCTTCGATCATAGATTTGCTTTCAAATACATGCAAAGAATTGTTTGTCTTTCTCAGATGAAGAATGTGCACCCAAGTGCAGTGCTAAGTCTGTTGATTTATAGTTCTGTGCAGCTGAGTGAACGCTTGCCAGAACATCTGTGCACATAGTTCATCATCCAATTTTCCATTTTATCCCTCGTCCACTCCTTCGTCCAGTACTCGTTCAGTTTTCGCCCTCCGATCGTCCATAATTTATTTAAAGGATGTTTATTAATCATTCAGTAGTCGACTGGTAGCCAAACCTACTCACCGACAGCAGAGGGTGTTGTCTGTCGACTCTCGGAGTGAGGCGTCTTCTACTTGGAATACTACTTTGATGAAAGTCAGTCAGTGGTAAATATCTCTTTCTAACAACCCAATCTCCATCTTTTATGTTTCCATCCCTCACCACTTTTTCGTTACCCATTCTCAACTACAATCTTATAGTTAGCGATCCTGTTAAAAAACACCTTTTCGTCCTCCTGTCACCTATGAATGAACCATTCCTCTCCTCACCTCCTCAGCAATCACTCACACGCCCCCACGAAAACATCTTCCTTCCCTCCTATGTTCTTATCGACCGTTTCTCACAGCGGAGACCCCTCTCCAGAACAGTATTTTCACACCTGTGTCAACCACCTCCAGTCTTGCATATGTAGAGTGTTTGTGGCTCATCTTATCCAGGCGATCAGTAGCCTCATATGCTGTGATATACGAGGTGGGTCTTGTTGGTGTGGTGGGGGCAAGCCCCATGCTGTGAGACCTGTCGTTGCTGCTGCTGCTGCTGCTGTTACCTACTCTATATACCCCCGGTGCTCGAGCCTGTACAACGGTAGTCATGTAGAAGTCGTTCAGGGGTCGTGTAGCTGTCGGTAGTCATGTAGAAGTCGTTCAGGGGTCGTGTAGCTGTCGTACTGTAGTTGTCCGATGGTCGTTACGATGGTTGTCGCTTTGGCCATTTTCATCTGCCGTCACAGTGTGGTCCGACCCCTCCCTCCCTCCCTCCCTCCCGTGCCATGACGTCACACTTCGCTCACCACATACTTATGACATCACTGTCTGATCATGCCTTCTGCCGTCATGAGTGGTGACGATCCCATCGCCTGTCGAGGCTCCTCCTTAACCATGACCTCATTCATGTCTTGGCTAAACTGGCCACGCCCCCATCTTATAACGTCATGACCTGGCCACGCCCCTTGTAACCGTAGCCACTTCCTCATCTTCATAAGGGGATCTGCTTGGACAAGCCCCTTTCTTCCAACGCCAAAACCCGGACACGCCCTCCCCTCCTCTCCTCCTCTTGCAGACGTCACGACCTGACCACGCCCTCGTCCTCCAATGTCACGAGTATGACCACGCCCCCTATCTCTCAACATCACGAACCCAACCATTCCTCCTCCATCTTGTAAAGTCGGGATACAGCCACACCCGACGCCTCACCCGTCCTGATCCCTTTATGATTCTTACCCACAGAACCCAGAGATCTCAGAGAACCCAGGTACTCCCAGTAACCCCAAAGAACCCATCGAACCTTAAATCAAACCACAAACCTAAAAATTTTGTTCTTTAACTGAGCCAAACCCACAGGCTGACTCCAGAGAGAAAGAGACACAGCCATGCATGTATGCTATTCATCTTTCTATAACCTGCTCTGGCAGAGACTAAGAAGCCTGAGCTTGAGGGAAATGCATCTTCATTAAGATGTGTTGTGAGGGGAAGTTCAGGGTGATTCTCTCCTCCAACTGTTGTTTGATATATTACAAACTAATTATGGATTTACCAGCCAAGGAATTTATATCAGAGGTTAAGGTTATGAGGCCCGGGTTATGTACTGAATGCCAAAGATTATGGATTAAGAATTATATATATCAGAAATTAAGCTTTGTTGTTGATTTTTGTTGTGTGTCTGTGTGCATGTGTATATGCCTATGTGCACATTTGTAGGTGCATGTGCATGAATGTATTTCTATGCGTGAGTGTATATGAATGTATTTTGTAATTACCTGTCCGTAACTAGCTATTTTTACTGCACGGGAAGGGAGTATTACACACGTGAGGTGGACATTCTCTGCTCTTATAAAACTTATCAGATTCATGTGTGTTTGTATACATGTCTTGTGTCCTGATGAATGTTTGTGCAGTCCTATGTGCGAGTATCTCAACCTACGTGTACATTAATTAGGATGAAATACACACGGATAATCATGTCTATAACGACCAACTTTGCAGAGCTAGACTTTGCTAGACATTAAGCCAACAAAAGAACCACAGGGCTTTTATTTATCGCCTGTGTTATTTAATCATTTCCATGATCTACGCCATTACTCTGGACGTCAGCAAAATCTATTATTAGAAACCTTTATGAAGGGAGTTGGAATGCATATACGTCGCGCACCTGCCCAATGGGATTGTAAAAGCCAGCGATAAATTGTCTGGGATATGTGGCTCTTATCCTGAATGATAATAGCCTCCATCATCCACAAGATCGCGAAGTAGAGCCAAATCGTCCATTTGCCCGGCCATCCCTTACATTTACGAAGGACCAGTCATCAGATAATGAAAATTAAACAAAGCGACAACAATGGCAGGACCTGACGGCACCTAGGTATTACTGGCTGGAAGGGCCTGACGGTGTGAAATCACCAGGGAGGGTAACTGATCGGAATCAATTACTGCGTCACTATGAAATCTGCTAATATTCGATCTGACTCCGGGTAATTATAGTGTAGCGCTTGTGGCTGGAAGCGCTGAACTCTTCGTGCGACCCGCTCGATGCCTGGAAGGCCATTTGGTCCAGTCTACACCGAGGGGTCTGGATCGTCGTGGCCACCGTTTTCTTTTTTTATGTTACTGGAATAATACGAGGTGAAGATAGAGCTCTGGCATTTGGAATGCCATGAGTCAATAATTCGTTAGGACTGGAACACCCATCAGAGCCTGGATGGTCTGCTGACCATGGATTCTTTTTCATTTGGTCTTGGAGCTTCATGGGGTACTATCATTTTCGATCTGGGATACTTTGAATTCTCGAATTTTCTCGGTACCAGCGCAATGAGCTTCGGTACCTTAATACTTAGATGCCAGGATCTCCGGGTATTCTGAACACTGGAAGACCATGAGCTTTTGGTTTCTTCGTTTTGGTAAAAATACGATTTCTTGGTCCTGGAAGCAGCAGGAGATTAGCTATATGTCGATAGGGCACCAAGATCCTTCCATACTGAGGTTACTGGAACGTTGTGAAATTTGGTGACATGATGCTGGAGATATTATATGACTTGGTTTTTGGTTAAGATACAACAAGGTGCTTATTCGTTTGTGGTATTAGGTGACTATGGAGATGGAAAACGACCTACTCCAATAGGATGGAAATATGAGATCCCAAAGATAGTTGAATGGGCATGAAAGGAATTTACCTCCACAAATGATCTGAAACTTATACATATATATATATATATATATATATATATATATATATATATATATATATATATATATATATATATATATATATATATATATATATATATATATATATATATATATATATATATATATATATATATATATATATATATATGGCGAATAGTATGAAAAAAAAATATATGTATATATCACAAACATACATACATAATACACACATACATACATACATACATACATACATACATACATACATACATACATACATACATACATACACGCTTATAAATAGCCCCACAAGCTTCCCCAGAAAATACTAATGGTGGGTAACATGCAACACACCAGACAAATGGAGAACCATAAGTTAAATTGGCAGCCATAAATCAGAGTTACGACTTGACAGTGACGTCCGAGAAGAGAAGGAAGCTGCTAAGGTGAGTCGTGACCTGGGTAAGGATTCCTGTGGGTTGAGGTTCGCACGTCAAGTCACCTGTACCAGGCGGTGTGCTGCAAGGCGGCTTCACTGCTCCCTCGCCGTTCATCACGTTACTTCCTCTAAGGTTTAACTTCATACATACGGTCGTCTCCTGTTGCTTCATAGAGCGTCGTCTCCCGTTGGGGGTTGTTTCATGCCTTTGTTTTATTGTGAATTCTCAAGAAATGGTGATTCACAGAATCGCTGAGTCCCTATGTTATGCCGTTATTTCGAGCGTTATTTTCAAGGGGAAGTTCTGTGTGTGTGTGTGTGTGTGTGTGTGTGTGTGTGTGTGTGTGTGTGTGCACATCAAAAAGGACGCTATATACAAATCAATATTACTAAGTACAAAGGTCCTCAGGGGTGGACTATTATATCATTACGAACTTCCAACGAAACTTCAAAATAATATCTTCAGTGGCTGGAGCATCGACTTCGTCCTACAAACGATCAAGTATCTTTTACTTCTCAAAAGAGAATCTTTGCTGTTTTGATTGAGAGATGATACCGTGTCGCTCTTTGTGAAGAGGTGATTCCCTCTCATTCGCAAGGACGGTATATTCTTGATACACACACACAAAAAAAAAACACGACTTAATAAACTCTCTTCGAGTTAGGTATCCATGAGCCTCGACCACATCATGAAGGGAGAAGCGATTTAGTTCCATCAACGTCTTCTCGACTGTTATCAGTCGCGCCCTTTGGCGAAGGCATAATGGGAAATTACCCGGGGGTCCCACACTATCGGGGACCCTAAATATTTCTAACATTCATATTATGAGTGTTGTATCAATATACTCTCACTGTGGTGGTAGTGAGGTATCAAGTGCTCATCTAGCTTAGACGTCATTAAAATCAATCCTCTAAGTGGCCACAAATGACTCAATAGCTCTGGGTCTTAACAACCCTAAGGTATTATGCTCTAAAGGGGTTCTGGAAGATATATCCTCCAGGGGAAACGCAGCGATTTCCATAGACATATCATTTAGACGTTAGAGTAGAATATCTAAAATGAGAATTTCTATGACATAGATATTACAGTCGAATTTCTGGCAAAATAAGAATGTTCGACGTTCTGATGCAGAGAGAGAATTTTTACGTGGACAATACTCGAAGCTCGAACATCATTATGAGACAAGACAACCTCCAACCTTTGCTGGAACCTTGGCAGATTGTTGTGTAGACCCTAAAATTATCGAGATGATCCATAACTTTATCTTAAGGAGAAGTTTCTCGCGTCGCACTTAACTTTGTTTTTGATGTTTAGCAATCTAATCTTAGCTGATCATAACGTGTCTTAGACGAAGCTATCAATGTCTCATGTAACCTGATACTTTACCAGGTATGACCTCATATCCTCAGAGACCCAAAGCGTTGACTTGCACGACCCCAGTTTTTCACCGAGAGCCCATAATACTCGTACGGTTTTGGGTGACCGAAGAATCTTTGAGGCTGAAGGTCCTCAATATTTTATTCTCATGTTTCCAGAGGTCTTTGTTATGGAATTTCTTGCTTAACGATATAATGCCGAAGACTATTTTGCAATCTCCAGGTCTTCCATGCAATAACATGCAACTCTGAGGGTTATCTTAAAGTTAATATCAAGAGAAAACAGCACAAGTCTACCGAAAACAGACTTTTAATATTATACTACCAACACCATTTCCTCAGAGAGGTAAAAGGATTTTGATACATATCGAGTGAAGTGTGTTTTATTTGGCCATAAATTTGCACCTGGTTTTGACCTGAGAGCAGATCCAACGATGCGTGTTAATTATCCATTCAGGTTTTCTCACCCCAAACAGCAGATAATTGTTATGTGCGAAGACTTATGATCAGAACTGACACAATGGGAAACCTTCGGTACACTGTGAGATTTTACGGTATAAGGTGAATGAGAAGTTTTACCGTCAGCTCCTGTTGATTTATGGTATTAAATAGTTCGAAAAGAGTGTGTGCGTGTGTGTGTGTGTGTGTGTGTGTATGTGTGTGTGTGCGTGTGTGTGTGTGTGTATTAATGTTAAATAATCACGGATAGTTAATTGTAAAAGCGATGGTTGGTGAAATGTGAAGACTTTAAGCGTGCAAGCGTATACGAACATAGAGGCGTTGGTCTGTAACCATTCCTTCCTCGTGGAGTGGCTTTACGCTCTGCCTTAAGCTTACTGAAGATGGTGTGGTTTCATTCTTGTTGTCTGATAGGCCCAAAAAACTAGAACGATTCCCTCATCGTTAGTGAACGCTGCCGTCAACCCTCTCTAATATGCTGAGAACGAGCCATGAGTAAGGCGGTGCGACCTTTGGGTATGGTAGCGTGACCTTTGACCTTACCCTTCAGGATCAGGTTGAAGGCCGGAGGCCACACTGTTCCCAAGGACTGTTCCCACTGCGCTAAGGGACCTTACATGTCTTGCTCAATAGTCGTACTGTCGTACTCAAGGGTCGCACGGTCGTACTCAAGGCTCGTAACGTCGTATTCAATGGTCGTATCGTCGTACTCAATGATCGTACCGTCATAATCAAGAGTAGTACCGTCGTGCGAGAGAGGCTAATATCCGAATCATCAAAACAGATTTCAAAAGACAGTTTCGAAACAGTAAGTGAAACTGACCCCTCACTCTATGAAGCAATTTTCGCTGCCCACACGTCACTGCAGGGTGAACCTCAGTGTCTCTCCAAGCACTTCAGAACAAGAAGCCACTCAGTTTTCTTATTACTTTTCAGATTTGTAAGTGAATCATAACTCCCATTGACCGCACCAGACGAAGGGCTTCACTATATGGTAAAAGTGATCAATCCACATTGACTTTAGAACATTTAAAAGAAAAGAAATAGGCCAGTGATCAGTGATATAGGTTGCAGTAGACAATGCTAAACACAATAAGTTCTCATCTGTCGAGTTCTCATGACCCAAACATCGCCATGGTGATGATTTACGTCCCTGGGACTTGCTTTTTGACAGTGTCCTGAGGAAGTTGCTTGTGTTCATCAAATACTCATCAGGTCTTCATGTTACCTCACCGTGAAATAAGCTTTAGCATGACGACTCAAGTGCTTAGACTGCTGTTCACAGCTTAGGGTATCATATAGATCAGTGACCTTACATGTCAACATATTCTGCTGCATCGAAGCTTGGTATTAACCCACTATATATTTCTTCACAAGAGAACGGAATCAATTCTTGACACTAGAAATGAAATGAGTGAGATTTTCACTATAATTATCATCATTATTATCATTATCATTATCATTATCATTATTATTATTATTATTATTATTATTATTATTATCATTATCATTGTTATCATTATCAACATCGTTATTATAGACAGTCATACATTATCTATATATTTATAATCGTCTTAAAGATGATCATTCTCAAAATGATTAGAATAATTGCCAATATCATTATTATAATACGTTCTTTTCATCATTTTCCTTATTGCTCATATCAACTTTGACATCCATTTCATGATTTTTCATTCTCATAATCAATACCACAACAGCACCACGCTTCACCGAGTATAGCACCTCCCAAAACCAGAGAGAAATCGATACTGTGTATAGGTTCTGACGCCTAGGAGACAAGCCCGAGTGTCACTGCTTATCATGTGCCCCCACTTCACTCGTCCGAGACCAGGTCATTAATTTTCTTCGCCTTCCATATGTGAATAGCAAGAAAAATATTGTTAATTCTCTATTTAATATATATGAAAATATAGACTTAAATTCTAGATTGACTCTCCGATCTGTGATTTATTTTGATCGTTTTTCCGACGCTTTTAGAAATGTAATTTGAGTGTCGTAAAAGGAGGATCTAAGTTCGCTGTTTCCATTGTTGTTTCGGATGTCGCTCCCTTTATGGATAACTCTTCATCTATAAAGCAGAGTTCGAGTCCCAGAAAGAGACAGGTGGTTTGGGAAACACCTGATAACTGTGTCTTACTACCAATTCACAATGCCCAACCTAACCACCGTTTCCCCCCCACTTTTTTTTTCTGATTGTATGCCTGACCTTCGCACAGCTACACTCAGTGATAACTTGTGGGTTATTGAGAAATGGATGGTGAGATCTTCTTTTCACTACCAATGGTGTCAGTGATAGTAACAGTGGTGCAGTAAGAACATAACCTGCTGCATTTTTCTAAGGTGTTATTATGGTTTAGGAATTAGATCTTGGTGAGAAATGGGTATTGTTAAATGGTAGCGTATCTGTGTAAACCATCACCTTTTTTGCATATATATATATATATATATATATATATATATATATATATATATATATATATATATATATATATATGTAGAACTATATCTTGCATACCCATCTTGATAAACTTAGACAGCTTCACCTGCTGTTGCCCGAGAGAATAATGAATTAATTAAAACAATGTTGCAGCCAAAGTCAGCCTGAAAACATTCTACATAAACATTAGTACAGATATAAGAAGAGATAATAAGATAAGAATAACAAGAAGTGTAACTTGAAAAAAAAATTATCCTTGCGGTAATGTGAGTGACACGCATGTGTCAAAAACACAGGCCTATGTCTAAATGGGAAAAAGATATTCTAGTATAAGCAGACACTTAGGGAAAGAGGAGGAGGAGGAGAAGGAGGAGGAGGAGGAGGAGAAAAAGAAGGAGGAGTAGAAGGAGGAGCAAGAGGGGGGCATTGGAGGGGAAGGAGGATACTGATATTGGCTTCTTGTCACTGCCAAGAGCATGAGTTACTGACGGGAGTGAGAGAGAGAGAGAGAGAGAGAGAGAGAGAGAGAGAGAGAGAGAGAGAGAGAGAGAGAGAGAGAGAGAGAGAGATAGACTGTTTGATAATTGGCTGATCCACACAACCGGATCGTCCAGGGTGCTTCAGAGCGTATGCCCCGAAGGCAAAGCTTCGTCTTACTAATACATATCATGAATTAATGCCACTGCACTTATACTTGTAAAGTAAAAGAAGATTATGGTTTTTTAAGTGCATTATCTCTGAACTTGAGAAGGTTCAGACATGACTCTAATCGTTCCCTGAGGCCACGCTAGTTTTCAGGCAACATGATCAAACGATTGCCAGATTACCTTGGCTGGAGACTATGAGAGCAAAGCATACTAAGACTCAGTAAAGTTTAATCATATTTCTCAAACGATTTCACAAAAATATTAACAACTTTCGTAACGCAACAACAACAAAATATTAGATGTTGTTACGTAACTTGACTCAAATGAATCTAATGAGTCTACTTTGTCTAAAATTTCGACTGGGAAATAGATTACTGCATTTGGTGTTAATGTTGTAACTAAACTCTACTTAAACTCACATGGTTTAGAATAGAACACTCAGACGACAAACAACTAATTGTTGAATAAAATGATTATGATTTTCTCCCGTGTTTATAAGGTAATTTCAGTGTCATTATTCTATGACATGATCATGAGTTTTATCCACGTTTCGTTCCAGTGGTCAATGTCTTACTTTATTCATCTACCTGGACACCTATTGGTTCATCTGTAACATCACTTGTCCGCCCACAATCCAAGTGACCCATTGCTTCTCTTTTCCCTGTAATCAATTGTCCACTTGTAATTCTATCTGCCTGCCTGTAGTCCCAGCGATCCACCTGTACCGTCACTTTCTTTTTTTTTTTACTGTAATCCCATTTGACAGCAGGTAAATGTACTTGCCTTCTCGTACTTCCAGTGGTCCACTTGAAACACCACACTTCTAACTTGGATGTCATTGGTCCTCCTGTCATCCATCTTGTCTTCCTGAACTTCCAGTCGTCCAATGATAGCAGCCACTTGTTTGTTTTCCTGGCATTCAAGTTAGCTCATCTGAAGCATCATCATAGGTTTATCGATAATCTCACTGGTTCATTGGGATCTCATTGATTCATTTTCAATCTCACTGATTCAGAATTTGACTCTAGTGTTTCTTTAATGAAGCCAATCCTCCAGTTGTAACTTCAGTGGTGTACCTGTAGCTCTATAGAGGTTCCACTGTAATGTAGTGGTTCCACTGTAATACAGAGGTTTCGCTGTAATCTAGAGGTACCGCTGTAATCCCATTGTTCAGCCTATGGCTTCAGTGGTTCACCTATAACCTCGATGTTTTATCAGATGCCCTAGTGAGCCAGCTATAGTGTTACAAGGGAATGATAAGAACAACAAACACTGGGTCCTTTCGAGAGTGTTTGCGATACTGGAAGACGTCAGAAATATAGCGATTAGTGTACTGAAGGTAAACAAGCAAGGTGATGACCGAACATTTCCACGGTACATCCCATGTACTTCACTTGTAAACTAAAGGTACAGCGAACCGCCTTGAGGTACCTCTGTAAGACGGATGAACCAGTTTCAGCCTTCAAGTTTCTTCACGTTCTGTACCCTGGCTGACCCCATCTGGTGGTAAATCAAATGGGTGACTAGTTGATGAAACTCGATCCGGTGATGTGTGGCCTTCATAGTAAAAAAAAAGAAAGAAGAATGCATAGATCCAGTGGACCTATTGCCACTGTATTACAAGTGGTTAGTCTGTTTTTGTAACCTAAACCAACTTTCTTCTCTGTACGTTGAGTAGTTCAGATGTTCTGTTCCCCAAATGGACTCTCCCTCCCTCTCCCCTCCTCCTCCTCCTCCTCCCTTGCTCTGTATCATCCAAATTGATCAGGTGCTTTGTACCCGAGGTGGGTGGCCCAGGTGTTTTATATAAGATCAATGGGAGTAACACGCATCAACGTATCATCATTAATCATCTCAACTATCCATCACGGATGCGACGGTGGAAACCCATCACTAGCGAACACCAGCCATAAATCCCAGGGGGTACTGATCGTTCGCTGAAATCTTCTCCAGCTCATGACTTATCCTGAACACGTTCGATTGATCGCCAAGCACTCGAGATTAATCTTATGGAATAACGCCATAATGTAATCCAAGAGAAGGGAAGGAGGGAGTTCTGAGCCTCCCCTGCCATTGTCGTATTATTGTTATAGTGTAGGGTCATGTTGTCGTAAGTCAGATGGGGATGTAATTGATATCTTTTGACCCTAAACAAATGTTGTTATTATTGTTATCATTGGTCATAACTGGAATAAGAATTAATCAGCAACAGGCCATAGATTTTTTTTTTAACGCCATCATTATTTTTCACGTCAAACGTCGTACTGAAGCTAAAATTTTTCCATTATTAAACTCGTAACAAAACTATAAGAAAATCATTTTTTTACTCCTGTATTTAAGGGTCGTTACGTATTTAGAACACGGCAGCATCTAACCCTTTACGATTCTGTTAAATCACTGTTGTTTTAGGTCTGAAGGTTTGTCAATATCCTTCTATGAAACCTGATCTTACCGCGGCCTCTGTTGCTGTGTGGGTCAAGGAGGAGGATTCTGTTAACAGGAGGACTAGCTCTACCACCTCGAGTTTTGAAGTGAACCACAAACTGTCCTGGAGTTACGTTGGTCCAGCTCTGCTGATGTGCCGTTCAGCTAGGATGTATAAACTGACTTCACCTGTTGTTAATCTGTGCTGGAAGGTCATCTCCCCGGCAGGAGCACTGTGGTTGAAGCTGACGCTAATTCTTGTCTATAGCTATCGGGGTTGACAGCTAATGCAGACTACCAACGTGAGGATCTCCTCCCTAGAACATCGTACCGTAGCTACAGTGGGGCTAATGCTGTCGGGTTTAGTTGGTAATAATGGTGTCAGGGTTGTGGCTCTGACGAGGGGGAAAAAGTAATGGAACTGTGTGGTTCCTGAGGTGCTCCAGGTGCTGAGGGAGACGCGATGGTGTCCACACCTGCAAGGGAAGCTGTGAGAGAGATAATGTCAGGGTTTTTTTTTTATTTCCATCCTTTAATTCTGGCTTCACACGTTAATGTCATTATACCATGGCGTTCAGTGAGTAGAGAGAGAGAGAGAGAGAGAGAGAGAGAGAGAGAGAGAGAGAGAGAGAGAGAGAGAGAGAGAGAGAGAGAGAGAGAGGAAAGCCAGATGATGATACGAAAGTGACTCAGCGCTCAAGGAGAAGTTCCTTACGATTCACAGCTGAGACAAAGTAACCAACGCTGCAGGGGAATAACCGATCTCAGACAACCTTACATTTGTGACCTCGACTTATCACCTGTGAGAAACAAGGGGGTTGACGATGGGCGTGGCTGACTTGGCGGTTGACCCGCCTCTCACCTCTGACCCTGTGCCGATAGACGTGACCTGGTGTGACCTGGCCCGCCTCTCACCTTTTCGGGGTCGTTGAAACTTGATCATAATGCTCAGAAAATCTTGCCTGCGAACACTGGTACCTTCACCGTAGCCTGAACCGTGGATTGAGGATGTGTTTGATCAAAGACTTTTGTCGTAGATGTATAGTAATGCAAGGGATAGGACTGACATGTTTCCCACCTGTATAGTTTCATATTAAGAACACACACACACACACACACACACACACACACACACACACACACACGCACACACATATATATGTGTGTATATATAGGTGTACACACACACACACACACACACACACATATGTGTATATATAGGTGTGACACATGTATCATAATAAAAAATGAATACAATCAAGTTTTTTCTTTGCTTTTAACCTGCTTGCTATAAAATTCAGCTTTTCACAATTACAGCATAGAGAGAAAACAGAGATCTTAGAACTTAAATCCTGGGGTTAAGAGAAACACAAATTACGAAAGAAACCCTTTAATTATATTCATTGACTAATCAGTATTATGACACCTTCATTGTTGATAGAATTAACATATATACAGACAATTCACAGAAAGACATATCCACAAGAACATTGAAGAACACCCGAAAAAGTATACAAATATATACATATACACTAGTGTGAGGGGAATAATGAGAAACCATTATGACACCAGATTCTTAGACCATTCGTTTGTCTCATATTTCTGAGAGAAGTGCAAAGATAAGTGCTCTCAAAGTCTGCTCTGGTATTAAGTGAAAGAATGAGTGGATCCAGTGTCTGCTGTGGTTCTAATTACAAGGGAGAGTGTGTTTAGGGGCTTTTGTGTTTCTCAGCACAAGACTGAGCGAGTTCAGTATCTATTCATAGTTCTAAATGGACAAGTATTTTCAGAATCTGTTGTGGTTTAAAGTAGAATACCGAGTTCGTTCATTATAGCTTGTGTTCCCAAGTATAAATATGAGTGCGTTCAGTGACTATTGTGGTCCTGATTAGGAGAGCTGAGTGCGTCCAGTGTCTGATGTGGTCCTTATCAGAAGACTGAGTGCGTTTAGTGACTATTGTGGTCCTAATTAGAAGACTGAGTGCGTCCAGTGTCTTTTGTGGTCCTGGACTTTATGTTGTCATCAGACGATAGGGTACACAGCATTGGCTAAAGGGGAGTCAGGATGTCAAAGATAAGAATTCCATATGAGTAACAAAGTGTTTTACGAATAACGAAAGTATCAGATATGAGATTAGAATTTTCGATCGTACAGATTTCTTAAAAAGATATTTAGCATTGCCAGAAGTACAATATAACATTACAATACAATGCTACAATAGGTTGATACAACAATTGTGTTTTTTGGAAGCACATACTAGTGTGTGAACTGTATTGTATTCATATCGTTTTTGTGAAGGTCCCAGTCACAAGCCTTCATCCTAATTGTAATATGGAAAACGGCCAAAGCGACAGATGATAAAGAGGAGAGATGTCTTCGAGATTTTGAACATGTAAAGCCTACTACCTTTATAAAAGGATCAGATCATAAATAGTAAGTAGTTCTAAAGTTTCGTGGTACAGTGAAGGCAGGAGAAATCATAACAGCTCACCCTTGAGTTGTTGACGGCTACACTTAAATCATGTGGGGCACTGGACTTACGTAGTCAACACGCAGCCTAACTAATGGCGGGGAAACAAATGCAGTCAGAAATTACAACATAACCTATAGAGGATGTAAAGAGGACCAACACTGGGGTGAAAGGCTTAGGGGGGAACTGAGTTGGATTCCCTTAGATCTGCCTGTGCCAAGTAAGTGCGGAGAGTTAGAACCTCCCTAGATGTGAATGCTCTACAGAAAGACAAGGTAATCTTTTGTATAAATCGTAACAATATTTTAGAAGAAAAGAAACGTATAATCGGAGCAACTATTTACGAGAAACGACTCTTTTAATCAGAGCGACTGTTCAGAGGAAAAGAATCTTTGGAATCTGAGCTGGGATAGAGGGTTTTTAGAGGCAAGGTTAACAATTTGAGTAATGTGGCATTTTTCAAAAACATACTGAATGTCAGGGTGATGCTGAATTACGATGTCGAATTATAAGCGCCGTGAGGGAAGAGATGGGTAAGTTATGAGAGTTTCTTTTTAGATAAAGAAATTTGGAGAAGCTGAGTTTTAGTGATGTTGAAAGTAAATGAATAACATCTACTTCAGTGGGGGATATCTTGTCCAAGTTTGAGTTTATGGAGACATTTGTGACGAGAAGAGACGAAAAGTCGATCGAGCAAGGAAAGACGAAGCGGATTCGAAAGGCGTGGAGAATTGTTAGTGTTGAATCGTCAGCCTTTGGGTTACATTCTGAGGTTGGGATATCAGTAATAGAACGCAAAGAGAGCGTAGGAAGCAGGCTAGAACCCTGAGGAACACCACTGTTGACTGGAGAAGATGGAAATGTAGATCCATCAACATTTACGGAGACAGACCGTCGAGATAAGAGGCTAGATGTGTGAGAGAGCAGAGTGTAGGAGGAGAGTCAAAAGATCCAGGCTGTAGATTAGACGACCCCCAGTGCCTCACCCTGTCAAGAGGCATTGCTTGTCATGACAGGCATCCAGCTGACTTGTGTCATGGCAAATCCGGCCGTGTCACGTCTTTTTGTCCCTGTTCGGTGTGCCATATCATGGAAGTGAAGGCAGTGCTATGTCTTTTGGTTTGCTTTATTATGTCTTGGTGTATTAGGTATATCGCATTTAAGGCAGTGACGGTTGTGTTATGTGGTCTAGTTCGTGTTAGGTCTGTAACATCATGGGAACACCGGCTTGATCATGTCTTTCAGCTATGTTCGGAGTATTGCATTATGGTATTGAAAGCTGTGTCACGTCTTTTGGCTAGGTTAAGTGTATCACATCATGGAAGTGATGGCTGTATCATGTCTTTAAGGTATGTTAGATGTATCACATCATAGAAGTGACAGTTATGTCATGTCTTTTTTTTTCCCCAAAAGTTAAGTTTATCACAAAAGATTTGTTTCAAACAATATAACAATAGCATTCAGTCCAGCTACACAATGTACATTTCATCCACGTTTCAGCTACGACGCTCGGTCAAGCTGTATCTTCAGTCTCGGTCAAGCTGTATCTTGCGTCTCGGTCAAGCTTATCTCCCGTCTCGGTCAAGCTGTATATCATCATGCCATCCAGCAGCTGCAGATCATCTAGTCACTCTATTTCTAAGTCTTATTTTGCCACTCGACACACCCCAAGGATCTGTGTTCTAGACTTCGTTTGTTTTCATAAACGAATCCTAAATGCCAAGTATTTCTAAGATGCTCTTGGATTCTGTTAAACAATTCACTTGATTTTCTGTTATTGTTTCTATTTCTCTTTCTATTGATTGAAAGATTAATTGAGTTAATTGTGCAACAGTTTCTATGTTGCATTGGCTAAGCTTTCTACAACTGATTCCTCGACCATTTTATTCAATTTTGACTCGTATCAAATCACTGTTTCATTCATTACATTTCTAGATCTTAAAGAATCCTGTGTATCATCATATGTTAAAGGATACCTGTTAATGTAGAATTTGTTTTTAGAGCTTACCATATTTTTCACCTGTTTCGTTCGGGACAAGTGCTGTTTCGTTTGAGACAATTATTATAAAAATTATGAATAGTTTCAGTAACGACCCTAAAGCTCCTTTAACAGGTGAAAAAAAGCCTGTTTAAGGTTGCAACAAACTTGATGAGCCAATATTGACATCTATGGACAAAAGACCTTTAAAAATATGTAGGGTGGGAAGAGTGAACAGTCACCAAGGATCGCATAGGTAGTGAAAACGTCACTCAAAGTGAACTACAGGTAAGTGGTATTGGATCTGACTATTAGACACTAGTTAGAGAATCACAAGACCTGGAAGCGTCTCCTGGTATAAATCCTATGATATTACTCCGTCGATTCTTACGTTTTGACGTATTCATATGACAATTATTGGCGGCGACTTGTGCCTGATGTTACTTCTCTGATTTTTTAATGTGTTCATCAGTTGATTTTCTTTTTTTTTCTGAATGGTGAGCCACAGAAGCTACTCGTGCGGCACTTTACTTGACTAAAATTTGCCTACTGTCAGAAAAGGATGAATGGATTGTATTTTTGTATGTTTTCTCTAAAGGACGGTCGATTTCGGCAAGATTGCTGTAGATTACCATTCTACATATCCTCCCAAGGAGATGCACTTGATAGTACTTGTGTTATGGTATATATTTCCACTTGTTACTTATACTTTCTCAAAACTTTCACAAACATGGTCAATGCGCGACAGGAATACACACAGGGGTGTTTCTCACTATAGTTTGGAAGTACTAGTCCACTTTTGCGTGTCGGTTTTCCAGAGTGTCATATCTGGAGAACCTGGAATATCACATGTCAGTCTCCAGCAGGAGCGTCCCGCCCTTCGCTCCTCCAGGCATCAGGACACCAGCGGGGAGTGGTGTCCGTCGGGCCAAGCTTGGGGCTCAGGCTCAGGCCCCAACCAGAGTGCCACGGTCTCCGTCTCAGACATCGGTGCCAGGTAAGAGAGCGCTTCACTGTCGCTCTGGAAGACTTCGGAGTTCGATGAGGTACACAGGAGAGACACGAAGTCGGAGTCTGCAGGCGTGTGGTGGGGAGACTGCTGGAACTTTCCAGGACTGGTGGTGGCGTTGTGGTGGAGGTCAAGCTGAGGTTGCTGGAGTTCAGAGGCATCTTCCAGGACGCTGGAAAGGACCCAGGAGCAGGTGTCTGGGTGCGTGTTACCTTCCAGGATATCCTGGAGGGACCTGATGTAGGCGGAGGCAAGTCTCAGCGTGGTGATCTTGGTCATCTCGGAGGCGGCGCGACGGCTACACACCCACGAAGGCAAGACGCCTCGTAGGCTCTCGAAGGCCGTGTTGATCTGCCGCATGCGGTACCTCTCCCGGGCGTTGGCCGTCTTCCTGCGGTACCTGGACAGTGGCGGTGGCCGCTGTTTGTGCCGCACCGCCTCCTGGAGGTTGCTCCACTCGCTGTCACAGCGACGCCGTGGCTGGACCGCTCGGGGACGTAACTGGTACTTTCCACCAGACATCCCACCAGCCTTGTTATCTTCGTTATCGTTCTCGTCTGTGTTGTTATTATTGTTATCATCCACCGCGTCACTCCCGTCCTCCTGAACTGTCTCTTGATTTTCTATTTTGGCCATTTTTTTTCCTTTTAATTTCCTTCCAGTCCACAAGTGTTCCCTAAGGTTGGAAATGTGTCTGTGAAGTACCACGCACCTGTCACTCGTTATATGACCATTAGCTCCGGAAGATCACGTGGGGAAACACTGATTGGTTCACGTGTAATCTCTGACTTTGCTGCACATCTGCAAGATGAGAAAAAAAAAGGTATGCGTAAGTAACATCATGCGTCAGGTGATGAACACACTCAGACATTGTTTCAGAATCAGCAAAATTCCGACTCATTAAAGAAAGAACACTCGTCAATCTCTTTTTTTTTTTAATATACGATCTTTTCCATCTAATCTACAAACTAAACACAATTTCCAACGCGAGAATGGTGCCACTAAGGCTTCAGAATGAGTAAAACGTTATCAGGGAAGAGCGACTCACATAATATCGAAGTGTACGAGGGGCGCGAGTGAGAAGGCTCTGGAGGAGCGACCGTCACCTACGTCCTATCGTAACGAAGGGCTCCGGCCCACTGAGCTTCTCAATACCCTCCCACCCTCTGATCCCGGGCCCGACACCCTGGCCACGCAGCCATACACCATGCAGAGTTTATATATACCTTTTTCACAGCCTCCCTCACCTTCCACTCACTCGGTTTTGCCATTTTCCGTGAATTCAAGAGTCAAGCTATCCATCTGCGAGAATGCCCACCTACCGAAGGCTACAGGGCGATGAGGAATCCTATCTATATTCACAGATTTGACCTCAAAATGCAAGAGGTCACTCTAGCCTCGACTCTCCACTGATGAAAGTTATGTACATGTAAAGTAACTGACCGAACGCCTGGGTTCTCCACTACACTTTTAATACACAGACCTATGTACATAACCAAAGACGACGTTCTTGAGCTGGAGGGGTGGACATGTTCGTCATGACTGAGAAGACTTAGCCGAAATGTGTGTGATCGGGTCTGAAGTCTGAGCATATGAGGAAGGTATGACACACGGTGAACTTTGGAAACCTGGGCTTACTTGCTCTTCATGAGCTTAGAACAACTGTTAGTCTTGACCTCACTGTTAAGGTCTGAGTGATCGTGTACCCAATACATGCAAAGATGATTTCACGTAGTTTGATGTATTGATTAGCGTAGAAAGTGCGAGCACCCGCCCATATGGTTAAGTACACACACACACACACACACACACACACACACACACACACACACACACACATATTTCAGTTGAGGGAATATTTCTTTCCAAGTCTCTATATTGCCTCCCCTTTACAACAGACGTAATATGTTCCTTTCGGTATTACATTTCATATGAAATACAGGATACACACACACACACACATACACACACACACACACACACACACACACACACACACATACACACACACACACACATACACACACACACACACACACACATATATATATATATATATATATATATATATATATATATATATATATATATATATATACATATATAAGTCTGATGTGATTAGTTGTCTCTAGTGTTAATCAGATGCTAATTAGAGCGCAAGAGTATGAGGACTTACGAAAGCATCACACGTGGAGGTAAATAAAGAGTAATAGTAGGGTTAATATATTGCACCATTTTCCACTTTACCTACAGGGACAGACCCATCCCATCTCTCCTCCCATACAATATCTCGTATCATCACAAACACTGAGAAAGATAGAGTTCAGCTCCCATCTCCTTCCAAGGCTGAGAGACAGTCTCTTTCCTCCCATAGACTCACTTCTCATCTCAACTCACACTTTGAAAAAGACAAGAGTTTTTCTTCTGTTCATCCCACACACACACACACATACACACACACACACACACACACACACACACACACACACACACACCTAGAGAGCCACCGCCCCTCACTCATCTAACACAGAGAGAGACGCATGTTACTGAACCCAGAATGAGAAATCTTCTTTACTCTAAATAGCTAGACGAAATCCATCCTCTCACATTACTCATGAGAAATACACCTGACTCGTATAAAGGAGTGAGTACATTTTTAAAGGTTATATGTAAATGATGATGAACCCCTGTACACCTGCTTCGGATTATGGGCGTCTGGTCGTCCATTAAAACATGTGAAGCAGGTTCTAACTCCCTATCTACCAATACCTTTATTGCTAACTCCACGGGATGAATCGGGTACGTTCAGCCTCAGGTTATGTACCAGGCCAGACCTCAACTTTACACCTGTGGAGAAATACCTCTCTCCTTCCCATTCCACAGAGAGAGAGAGAGAGAGAGAGAGAGAGAGAGAGAGAGAGAGAGAGAGAGAGAGAGAGAGAGAGAGCACCCTCGTGAAGTTGATATCATTATAAAAGCGACGGTGGGACGTGCACCTGCGACCGAAGGGATGAATGGTCCTCCCTCCATCACCCATCCTACACCCCGCCACCACTTGAGGGCCAACACTCTCGCCGCAATACACGGCGCCACACTAGGGAGAAGCCCTTTGATCTGGTTGTTCACAGGGTCTGTGTGAGCTGAATGAGGGAGGCAGCGGTGTAAGTGTGGCGCTTCGCCGCGCTCTGAGTTGTATATGACACATTCTTTTCCTCAAAGACACTTCACGTGTGGAGAGGCCTTTACCCTTTTCTCCTGAAGGAAGTGATGTACCCGCCGGGGAACTGAATTGTGATAAGTACCGTGAGAAGAGACCCTTTTGTGACCTGTTGCTTCGTTGTTTATTTAGGCTTCAGGCCTACCAACTGTCAGAGGTATAGAGGCCTTCAGGCCTACCAACTATCAGAGGTATAGAGGCCTTCAACGAAAAGTTATAACCATGACTCGAAGTATGTTGAACACCTTCTTCAGATCTTCAAGATACTTCTGAGGCCATACACGCCCTCACTGTGTATATATAGCCTTTGTGGGACTTGTGTTTATAGTCTCAACTTCATACTTTATAACTATGAACTTAGACCTAATGCCACGTATAATTTAAAGGACAAAGAGCCAGCAGAGCTCTTTTCATAATGTTATCTTTTTATCATCAACAGGTCTGGTGTATATTGTTTGATCATAGAATGTTCAGAACTTCCTTAATGCACGTCACCAGACCAGAGTGTATAGTATCATGCCGAACGTGAATGAAGTATACTGAAATCAAGGCATATCGCTGAACCCACACAGACAACCTCGCATGAATACCTTAGCAAAAACATCATCGCTAAGAGATGTAATCAGTGACACGTAACAGACTCACAGATATAAGGAACGAGTGGCTATGTCGAACCGATGTTCTTCTGATTTTTGAATCAAGTTTCGCTACCAGGTTATCTTCCCATGCTCAAAAACACGCGCCAAGTGATGGAAGGAAGTATGCAAAGTGATTTACATCACAGTGGTTCTTCCTGAAGGTCGTCTTTTGCCTCAGGTCTTGCAAGTTAGCATAAGCTGCTGAGTACCTTTCTTCATTTATCATATTGGCTGCTTATGAATCATGGCGGGTCTTTCGCTCTTCCCTATTTTACTTTTTCCCCTTCTGTTTCGTCTGCCATTACGTTATTAAACAGTCAAGACCTATCAAACTGTGTAAAAAACCTGTGTGTCATAAATCTATTCTTCTTGTACACTCCATTGTTAATACTCCTGTTACAATTCTCTGTATGCTTGATAAGATAAGGTTCACCAATTTATCTGCTAATAAAGGAATCTAATGGTGTTGCGGGGGATGTATTCGTCTAGTCAATTCAACGACAATATTTCTTAACATGTATGAATAGTCAGTGGAATCCTGACTTGTCCTCACACTATATCTATATTGTTTATATCCAGTAGTTCTATCCTCAACCATCTGTTGAGTATAAACATAACACACGTTTTACAAAGATACTGTGAGAATACAGACACATGATACATAGAAACACAAGCATATGATCGCATACGTATAAACATACAGACATGAAAAAGCATACACACTTTGTTAAGTATATGCTAACGCACACACATGCACACACGGGCAATCATACTTCAAAACACACACACACACACACACACACACACACACACACACACATACACATACACAAACGAGTCCTTAGTTGAATGGACAATTTTTTCCTTATAGCTATAAGTTTCTGTCACTTAATAACAGCAGAGAATAGTAAACAAAAAATATGCTAATAATTTCCAATAATTACAAGCCCGTTGACTTGCCGATGAATTAGACCAGCCAATCAGATGTATTTTGCTACTTCTCTCCTCTTGTGATCCACTGTGGGGAAAAAAAATTGCAAGATGCCATTCCAACAACTTCATCGACCAACAATGTGGCAAATAGATAGAAAAGACAATATCTTCCCTTAATGTACGATAACGGAAACAGACCGCCACTGCCAGCCGTGCTATACTATACATATGTATTATTATACGGTGCCGAATATACGATCATATATTAGCATCAGTGCCCGGCGTATGATGTAGAGAACCACTCTACTGTGGTCGACGTACGATGACAAACAACCCAGTAACTTTGCCTGGCATACGTAGCTGTAAAACAAAATGCCGCTGCCTGGCGTACGATGACAGACGGCACAATGAACCTCGCTGACATTCGATGATAGACGGCAACGCTGCCTGACATACGATCAGATATCTTTTGTATTTTCATGCACAGCTTCTCTTTAATTCTTACACCTCCTGTAGCTACAGCTGATGCAAAAGTCACACAAATTCTCATCCCATGAGAAAAGTTTACAGCAACGGGTTTTAATATCTATAGATCATTTTTATACATGGCAAGTGTTACTCCTTCATTGCTGGGTGCATTTCCATTCTGCTTCACCATATGTTACAAAGTAGCGTAGATATGACGACAGGTAACGTTCCTTGCAGGAGAGAGAGAGAGAGAGAGAGAGAGAGAGAGAGAGAGAGAGAGAGAGAGAGAGAGCTTTATGATGCGTATTCTGAAATTCAAACAACAGGTTGGATTGACGTAACCTCAATGGGGGATCTGATCCAACATATGGTACAAACTATAGACAAATCGTCTGTTGTTAGTTGGCTATTTCCCCCCAAAATATTATTTTCCAAAGTCTGAAACCATTCTACGATATCAGTCATAGTCTCTATAATAAATACTATAAAAGATATAACATTAACAACTTCCAGTAGTGGAATATGAACGATGGCGACACCCTCACTCTCGAAAATAATATTGAATGAATATTCGACCAACAGATATTATATATAATACTCGATATCTCTCCCGATGATATTCCCTCACCAAGATTCTAATCGAAATTATGGATGGGCAGGATTTCCTCGAGGCCTAGCATTATCAGGTTGGGCAAGGGAGAAGAGAATGACACCTGGGATTTCGAACACCAGTTGGTGAGAGAAGATGTGTGGGGGGGCTATGTTGAAGGAGAGGTTTGGCACAGGATTCTCTCTGGTAGTGGTTAAGCTAATCGTAAGTTGGAGGAAGTACTCAAACCTCACCTGGTTATGGGTGAGCTATATGTAAAGTGATGTGGTACTTAGATCCTACTTAATTATCTATACTTGTGATGTAGAAGTGTTAGATCTTATACGAGTCAGTGTATATCAACATGTAAGGTGTAGCAATGTTAGATATTGAATTGAGGGTGATGAAATACCGTAGTGACGAACCATACATCACTAGGGGAGATCTGAAAGTGAAATTTGTGATATTATATTGTCACCTGAATATCTTTAATGGTATATTATAGTAAACTAAAGCTTTGCTTCCCTCGGCGTTCAACGAAACGCTGAGCGAGATGATATTCAATCATGCCTGGCAATGGTCAAACTTTACATACGAACCAGCCAGTTCCATTTTGTCGGAACTACAGTTACGATGTTCAACTAACCAATCAGCGCCAGAGATTATTGCTGGCTGTTAGAGGGAGGAAATAAACTGAGCCTCTACGGTCAGTAGTCCTTTTAATAATCTTATCACAAGATAAGAAGGATATCAGGTTAAACAGGGACTTAACAAATCTAACGTAATTCATAAGAATCTTACGTTGGACAGAGACGAGAGAAAAGGTGAAATGTCTGTAAGACGGAATGGACCTGTTGACCATTAGATTGCTCTCCACTGCATCGCTGACTGATCCGCTGCATGTTGAGAGGATGGCGGCCGGTCAAGATAAGTACAGATCGGGGATAACAATGGCATCATCCACAGCCTAGGAAACCAGTCTTTTTCCTCGCTGAAGGTAAGGCTACCCTTTCATCCCAAACAATCATTTTGGTTCGATGGGTACGTGGTCTTTAGTTCTCTCGACTTCCAGGGTCGTTATGGCCGTCGGTGCTGTTCTCTTAACCACCACTCGGCTCAAAAAAAAAAAAAAAAAAAAGCCTTGAATACCTTTCCCAGGTATCTGAGATGATACTGAGGCCAAACACATTCTCACTGCATGGATGACCCACCTCATCTTGGACACCAACCCCATCGAGTATAGTCGAATTCTTCGAAAACACATTTAGCTTATCAGCTAACGCTACAGGAGGCACCATTAGCCAATAAGTGTCCTATCTAGACTTCCACACATCCAGGTACACCATACCAGTGCGTGTCCTAGAACCTGGGAGAATATGAGTGGTATCACAGGAGGTAATCAGTCTGCAGTAGAGTATATAAACCTTGAGGTGCACTGGGTGTAAATGTTGATGATGATGATGATGTATATATCTGTGGGCCACTAACTGGTTGATCAATAGATCTTAGGGAACTTGTTAAGAGTTTACAGCCCTAAAGACTGCTCAGGGGCCTTGAGAATAATTAAGACTTGAAGGCTACTTATTACGAAAGCTGATAAACTTTAAGTCCCAAAGTCCTCTAAGTGAGTGAAGCGATAACGAAGTCCGGAGTTGAAGGTCACTCGGTGAGTTTAACGATGAAGAGGTCCGTAGGCTCTCTGTCTGTAGGAGAGGAGGCGAATGAGGTCCTGAGATCTACTTACTGAGACTAGACGAGTGGGATTGGTGAAGACTGCGCTACAGGGTAACTGCGAGGTACTGTGTTGAACTTCAAATTGATTCATGGCTTCATTAACGCACGGATTTATGACGAACTAATGCATAGGATCCGTTAAAGATTCATTGGACTAACCCCTATATTCAGAGAACAATTCGTTGATAAATTTACTCACATATTCAATCGAGTCATACCTGAGTACATTTATTGTTTCACAAAATGGTCAAAGAAAGGGTTCATATAAGGATTCGCAGACTAATTTATGCACAGAGTCATTTTTGGATCTGTGAAATGACTCATGCAGTGATTTGTTTATTGGTTCACAAAGTGACTTGTATAGATTCATTTAAGGGTTCACAAAAGGATGCGCTCACTGATTTATCAGTTGATCCTTTCGTTCAGTATCCTGGTCCAAACACACCGACCCATCAACAAGAATAGATCAATATTGATCCAGACGTTGTCCCAACATCTCTGTGCTCATTGTACATTATAATGAGTGACTCCGAGAGGCGATACATCAACACCCAAGATGAACCACTACGGTACCTCGCGCCTACGGAATGCCAGAACAATTTTCTCGTTGATTAGTGAGTTATCATCAACTTCATCATTTGGACCAATTAAGTATAACATCATTACGATCTTCCTGGGTCAAGAGGCTGAGATGCACTTGGAGAAGTGGCGAGGGGAAGAGGTGATCGAAGAGGTGTAAATTTAATGGTCAAGCGAGATTGAAGCTAGTGGTGATACCGCTGCTCTGTGTGTGTATGTGTGTGTGTGTGTGTGTGTGTGTGTGTGTGTGTATGTGTGTGTGTGTGTGTGTGTGTGTGTGTGTGTGTGTGTGTGCTGACGGAGTCACCATGTCAATACCGCAGATACTCTGTTGTTACGATAATATGTCAACAGAATGTGAGGTTACCCGTTGGGAGGAGAGGAGGAGGAGAGAAGAGGAGGAAAGGGCACCCACAGTGCAGCTAAATAATTTTTCGTAATTGGATGCGTCTGGAAGTCGAACATTGGAAAATCGAAGAAAGGTTTGTCTGACCTACCTCGATATATATTGCCCGACATGAAAAAAAACCCAGAAAACCCTTCTGCTCTGCTCTGGAATATTGTAAGATTCCTCTTAATAAAACATACAGTCATGCGCAAGATCCTGAGTCTTCTCACCCAACCAATCTACGCTACAAGCAAATGCGACGCGGTATATGGGGGTTCCATACACCTTATGATACAGCATGTGAAAAGGCCATTTGTGGTACGTGTACCATCCAGTCTTGGCAGTGTTGGATATAGATTCTGTTCGTCATTGGTGAGATCCTCAATGCTAGTTCCTATACGAAGACACACGTCCATATGAACACATGACTGGGGCAGGAATAAGAAGTTGTTGCTTGGTCATGCAGTTGTTACATATGTTTCTTGTATGTAATAACATAGATTGTACATTAACGTTAATATAAAGATATGGTATAGTTTAGAAATTAATGTTCATCCTAATGCAGTCTTAGTAAGTAAAGAAATTGGTTCGTCTTTCAACGTAAAGTTTTATATTTTTTTGTATATATATATATATATATATATATATATATATATATATATATATATATATATATATATATATATATATATATATATATATATATATATATATATATATATATATATACATATATATATATATGCATATATACTCTTTGATAACTAGATATATTACTTCTGTTAAACAGTGTAGCATCGCACTCGATGCATTTCAGTACTCTCCTTAACTTTTAGAATGATAAAACGAATTAGTGACAAATATTCCGGACTGAACCTGTATATCAGATATTCCATATTGTCCATATTGTACATCAACTGGATTAAAACTGAAGGTGGAGCAGCAAAAGCCACTGGGAATATAGTCATCGACCTGACACAGAACGTCACTGGCTCACTGAACCAACATGGCTAGATAGCAAATATTAAACCTGCTGCTTCGACCTGCCTCGAACACAATGTCCGAAGCTTCACTTCGTCCTGTCAGGGATCACTGCCTGATATATATATATATATATATATATATATATATATATATATATATATATATATATATATATATATATATATATATATATATATATATATATATATATATATATACATGGATTTAGTATTGAGCTGAAAATGAATCTGAAAGGATTTGAAAACATCTGATTTCCGAGAAAAATACATATTGGATTACCATATAAAAATCTACTTAATTTTACGGAGATGAAAACTTTCTGTGTTCGAATCTCGAATTAGATCCTCTTTTTTTTAAGGGTATCTTGGTAGCAATTGTATCACACGTAATTAGGTGTCCTTACCCCTTGCCAACCTGAGGGACTTGCATACTACCTCTGCAGAAATTATTCCCACAAAAGCTGGTTACTTTTATCTATCTCATGTGAAGGCGAATGAACGGGTGGATCAACAGAAAGGTAAAGAAACAGACGAATAAGGAACTACAACGGTAATAAACCACGTTTTCTTCCATGAATGAGACTGTCATTGCTCAAGGGATGAATAACACCTCAGCTCTATTTGATGCACAACAGAAGTCACCTCAAGCTGGCACCAACAGGATCCGGTTTGAAGAGCAATGGACTTGCGCGAACCGTGAACAAACCCAAGACGAAGTAAAGTAAAAACCGAAGAGGCGTCTCTCGAGTGGGAGGAATGATAATGTGAACACTGGCGAGCAGGAGAGCAGAATAAATAAGGTACAAGGGGGAAGTCTGAGAGATGTAGGAGACATCTGAGAGATACAAGAGACCTATGAGAGATACAAGATGCATCTCTGAGTTACAGGAGACGCCTGAAAAATACAGGTGAAGTTTGAGAGTTACATGACATTCATCAGAGATGCAGGAGAGATCTCTTAAGAGGCGAGGAAACATATATAAGACACAGATGACGTTTAAGAAATACAGGACAGAAGATGCCAGTGGATATCAGGTGGTTTTCAAGAGATACAGAAGATATTAGTCAGATACAGAGACACACTGGAGATCACTCACGACTTCCCTTAAATTATCATGGCTTTACGTATTTTCTTCTTATCGAGAGTGAAATTCCTTTACGTATGAGACACATTTCCACTTTGATGTATGAACAAGTATACAAGCGTAAATACGTATTCGCTTATACGTGGGCTTATTTGAAACACAAACTTGAGCAGTCTACCATCGACTGACTATAAAAGTCTAATGGTTTAAAAGTAAATTTGATCTTACTCACAATATGTTCAGTCAGTATCGTGTTATCATATTAAGTTTGTAATTCTTATTAGGCTTTTTGTCTTCGATGATAAGCGAGGTTTCTGAGAGGAGAAATATGCTTATTAGGTTCAAAGAAAAATGTGAGTTTGAGGAGGTGAATTAAACCTTACAGACTCAGATGTGTTTGAAGAACAGCTAGTGACATTCGACACTGCTGATAAGTCTCATCCCTCACTCTCTCTCTCTCTCTCTCTCTCTCTCTCTCTCTCTCTCTCTCTCTCTCTCTCTCTCTCTCTCTCTCTCTCTCTCTCTCTCTCTCTCTCTCTCTCTCTCTCTCTCTCTCTCTCTCTCCCTCCTTCATCACCAAATTTACAGTCTGGTTCTTGCTCCATCACTACCACCCTCTTCCTTCTCCTCCTTCTCCTTCTCCTCCTCCTCCTCCTCCTTCTTCTCCTCGTCCAGGTTTCCTTCGCCTGACATTAGCATTATCATGCGGGTTTTTCATCCCGAGTCATCCTGCTCCTCCTCCTCCTTCTCCTGCTCCTCCTCCTCCTCCTCCTCCTGCTCCTCCTCCTCCTCATCGTCCGTCGATACTATCGTGACCATCATCCGGGCCTGTGGGGAGCAGCGCCTGGGATCAGGACTGGATCCACTAACGTTCAAGAACAGAACAGATTCTTCACATCCCATCCTTTCCAGGTCCTCGAGATAACGAGTGACGCATGCTTCTTCAGGGGCCTCAGCGTGAAGAGCTGAATGACTGAAGGAAGGAAGGAAGGTTACATTTGTGCATTCATAATGTTCAGAATGAGAAAGAAACCAGAATCCTTCTAGTGGCATGGAATGATATGATTTGGTTTCAAATAAAGAGAAACCTTTAAGTCTGCGTGGATCTCCTTTCAACTTTGCTGCGAGGTTTCTAAGAAATCAAAGACTTTAAAACATTATTTTTTGAGTATAAATATTTTACTTTGCATGATATATTTTGATTATTATCGTTATTATCATTATCATTGTCAAGTGAAGCTTGACATGCATTCCTTATATGTAAAAGCTTGACAGGAACGACTCTTTCGTAAAGCTTGACAAGTCTGGTTGTAGGCTGTGCATACACACACACACACACACACACACACACACACACACACACACACACACACACACACACGGTCTGTGCCTTCCTGAAGCACATGAGAACTAGTTTATAGATGCCTGAAGATAATGCTGAACTGTTCACCAGAACGATGAATATTTTACCACACTGATGAATTGATAAGACTTACGAGCCAGTGATGTAAGACTCTAATGAGGGATAGGAAGTCTTCACCCGAATTATTACAAGAACTGCTGGTGAGCATATTGGACTAATGAGCATCATTTGAGATATGGCGCCAGGTAATGAACTAGCGAGGGACCTCCTGTAGCACAGGAGATGACGGATAAAATTTGTAGAATATTATTTTCTCTACCAAATTGCTCCTCCTGTCTTGGTGAGGTGGTGTCAAGATTAAACGAACAATGGCTTCATTTGTACACATTTTAGTCCCTAGCTGCCATGTGTGGTGCACTGAAAGTACAGTCCACCATTCATAACAGTCACGCCCCATAGAACTATACATTGGTAAACTAAGACGGCCTAATGTACCCTGGGTCAACCCATTTCATTAACTGCTGAACTGACCTTTTGTTTCTGACTCTTGTGTAACTACCTGGGAGGCTTTCAACGCTCGTCAAAATGCAAAGGGAAAGAGAGAATAGTTTACATCATTGCCACTAGTGTACACGGAACGTTCCTAGGAAGGAAAAGACCACAGACAGTGCTTCAGGATCCTCATTCTATGGCGCTACAGGTGGTGTGGTCCGCTATGTCTGTCCCTGCTAGTTCAGAGAGGCACACAAAAAACCATAGCGATTATACAGCGCACTAAGGAGGATCTGGTGGTTGCTACTTCCAGATTACATTTCAGAGTCTATGGCAACTGGAGGAAAAGTGGCGAAACAAACGGATGAGGATGTGATACAACAGACGATGACGCTAAGGAAAAGTTAGAAGAAAACATTGAGAGACACAAGTCACCCACATCCGCTCCATAGTCTAAGACAGTAGTTTTGACTCTCGATCAACCGAGAATTATAGCGTTTGGCTGATCAATGTCTACGGTAATGTCATTAACACTTTGTGGATCTTATGAAATTGCCTTGATCTTCGGATTTTGTCTGGTACACAAAAGTACTTTGCCGTCTTTATAGCTTCAGCGCATGAGCTAAATCTGTCTTGCGAAATGATGGTCTAGGATTAGCATGATGGCTGAATAACTGGAAATGCTTAGAGACTCTTGATGAGTATTGTCTTAAAAGTATTCTTCTTACATACGAAAAGTTTGAAATGAAATATTAAGAACTTGACGCGAGAGCCTGCAGAAGGAGTGGTCGAGATGGTTCACAGAAAGGCAGTGGACGCTCCACCGACTCTTGTATGACAAGCCAAACACTTCATCCACACTCCGTATTTGATCCTGCCACACTACTGCAGTAAGTTGATAAATGTCACTATGCTATTTATCCTCCATTCCTACCATCCCAATGTAATCTAACTGACTGTACTCAGTTGACTAATATATTTCTGACATAGTTTTCGGTGTGGGTTTAATATTGTCTTCAGTTATTTCTCATTTTTTTTTGGGTAGAGTTCGTATATACTAGGTTTTGTAAGTGTGTAAGTAAAGAAGGGAGAGATGGAGCCTGTAAGGGACTAAGTGAGTCAGGATATAAGTGAGAGTGATATAATTGAGTGTATGAACCGAGGAATGAGTGGGAGGATAAGAGCGTGAGTGAGTGAGGCAGCCTAATTGCTCTGTGATGGTTAACTTTATATATTCTTATTGACCATGAGTCAGCACGGGTACGCCCGGGGTCGGACCTGCATGGATTGAGTCCTGAACGCGGCAGTCGGTCCACACTCAACCTAGGTGCTCATCCTCGTCTTAGGGCTGGTCCATGAATAGGTACATGGCTTAAGCTGGGGTGCCTGTGTGTGTAAATATGTTTATACATACACATACACACATAGCAGGAAAGACATGGTACACATATACAAGGTTAATAGACGGGGCAACACGAGCGTAAAACTCCATTGTCGTAACGCACAAATAATAAACATAAATAGTAATCATACAAGCAAACAGGCTCGGGGTAATCATTAGCAAAGTGTGCTTAATGGTGGTTCGTTAAGCGACTTTGAGAGTAGAATCGTCCTAACGAATTATTAGGACACTACTACCATGTGGTGTGGGCGGGTGAACGACTGCCGGACCTTAGAGAGAGAGAGAGAGAGAGAGAGAGAGAGAGAGAGAGAGAGAGAGAGAGAGAGAGAGAGGCTAACTAGACCAGCACCTCCAGCAGTTCCTCATGATCAAGTGGACACGGTGAGTGAACTTAATTATCCACATTCACATTTTCCAGTTTTTATAAGTGATAATTTCTTTAAGCTTTACTGAGAATTAGCTACACCTTCAAGTATGTAGACGACTAGAAGAATATGTGGGTATAAATGTGTCTGTGTTTATACAACTATGTTCATATATATATCTTTGTGAGTGGATAGTGTATCTCCAGGTGCGTTTTTGAGATCATTTAAACAAATCCAGATATCTGTGTAAATGTGTGTATATGTATATGAATGAATTTATGTATATGATTTTAAAGTGTGTATGAGTATTGAACTATATGTTAGCCTGTGAGTAGTTACATTAGGGTGTATATATGTGTCACGTAAACTTATATGAACCATATGACTATATGCCTATGTTTCCCTGTGGAGGAGAGAAACATATCGTTTTCTCTATGTTCATTTCTAACATTCATTGAGTTAAGGAAACGTTTCTGGTTCACTATCACATCTCAAATGAAATTTTACGAGAGAAAATTATGCTGATTATAGTGACAGTGAGGGAAAGTGATACAGAGAGAAGATAAGGGGATGATAGTGAATGAAGTTGATTTTGGGGACAAATGAGAGTGAATCAAATGAAAATAAAGGAATATGTAATAGAACAGTTTTGACTGTGAGAGAAAATGATAAAGATGGAAATAACAATAAAGGAAAATTATAGTAACTGAAAAGACAATGAGGGAGAAAACTGCTGGTCTCTCCTCTTGTCCAATATTGGTTTAGTTCATCATTTACGGTGGTGGCCAGGGCTGTACATGGCCCTAATCTCTCAACAGAAGCTTTTTCACCCGTCCTCACAGCTTTCTCAAATCCATATCCAATCAGCGTATTCACAAAACTTTTTATCTGAAACTTTCATCTCAACATTTTTGTTCTACGAACATTTCTTCAGTTGCCATTCTCGGTGTACTATCTGATCCACTTGTCTACAATCCTTCACAATGTCGCCTCTCTCAGTCTCGCAGCCATCTGTAAGCTTTTTCAATTCTTTCTATTCTAACCCCTTTGCTAATCATCTCACATTTCATACATCTAAATAGATTGAAATATTCTTGATTCTCTTTCCACTCAGTCCTTTCAAATATGTTTCACGAAAGGGAAATATGCATGGCACTTACCCAGCTGCTTATTCTGTAGTTCTATAGTTCATTCACTTGTTTTCTTGTATGACTTTATTTCTCATTTTCCTTCCAAGATTTGTTTCAGTCTTCCGCTCTGCTTCCTTATATACACTTGAGCTACTTCTTTATCCATGATATTCAGCAATCCTTTCAAATATTCCTTCCATACTCTGCTTACTAAAGCCAGTTTATATATATATATATATATATATATATATATATATATATATATATATATATATATATATATATATATATATATATATATATATATATATATATATATATATATATATATATATATATATATATATATATATATATATATATATATATATGTAGGTTTGCGGCAGGGGTGTGTGATGTCTCCATGGTTGTTTAATTTGTTTATGGATGGGGTTGTTAGGGAGGTAAATGCAAGAGTTTTGGAAAGAGGGGCAAGTATGAAGTCTGTTGGGGATGAGAGAGCTTGGGAAGTGAGTCAGTTGTTGTTCGCTGATGATACAGCGCTGGTGGCTGATTCATGTGAGAAACTGCAGAAGCTGGTGACTGAGTTTGGTAAAGTGTGTGGAAGAAGAAAGTTAAGAGTAAATGTGAATAAGAGCAAGGTTATTAGGTACAGTAGGGTTGAGGGTCAAGTCAATTGGGAGGTGAGTTTGAATGGAGAAAAACTGGAGGAAGTGAAGTGTTTTAGATATCTGGGAGTGGATCTGGCAGCGGATGGAACCATGGAAGCGGAAGTGGATCATAGGGTGGGGGAGGGGGCGAAAATTCTGGGGGCCTTGAAGAATGTGTGGAAGTCGAGAACATTATCTCGGAAAGCAAAAATGGGTATGTTTGAAGGAATAGTGGTTCCAACAATGTTGTATGGTTGCGAGGCGTGGGCTATGGATAGAGTTGTGCGCAGGAGGATGGATGTGCTGGAAATGAGATGTTTGAGGACAATGTGTGGTGTGAGGTGGTTTGATCGAGTGAGTAACGTAAGGGTAAGAGAAATGTGTGGAAATAAAAAGAGCGTGGTTGAGAGAGCAGAGGAGGGTGTTTTGAAGTGGTTTGGGCACATGGAGAGAATGAGTGAGGAAAGATTGACCAAGAGGATATATGTGTCGGAGGTGGAGGGAACGAGGAGAAGAGGGAGACCAAATTGGAGGTGGAAAGATGGAGTGAAAAAGATTTTGTGTGATCGGGGCCTGAACATGCAGGAGGGTGAAAGGAGGGCAAGGAATAGAGTGAATTGGAGCGATGTGGTATACCGGGGTTAACGTGCTGGCAGTGGATTGAATCAAGGCATGTGAAGCGTCTGGGGAAAACCATGGAAGGCTGTGTAGGTATGTATATTTGCGTGTGTGGACGTATGTATATACATGTGTATGGGGGGGGGGGTTGGGCCATTTCTTTCGTCTGTTTCCTTGCGCTACCTCGCAAACGCGGGAGACAGCGACAAAGTATAAAAAAAAAAAAAAAAAAATATATATATATATATATATATATATATATATATATATATATATATATATATATATATATATATATGTATGTATATATCTGTGTAGGCGATCTGGTTCCGCTACTTATTAATGAATGGGTTACGGTGAAATCTTCCTTTGTTGTCACTGAGGTTTGAAGATCTGGCTGTAGATGGCGTTAGGCAACATTTTCTCTCTCCTCCAGAGAATGTTCAGTTGAAACTATGACGCCAGGTGTAGCGTGAACGTCTCATACTTTTCCTGGAACCAGTTCGAATACACAACCATGGAAGGAGTAAAGAGGCACTTTGCAAGATCTACGTGTACAGTGTTTGTCTCGCTGACACTTAAAACATGCAATAGATAGTAACACTTAAAGAGTCATATAATATTCGTCTATTGGAAGTAACTCTATAATGAATATTTCGGTAAAGACACAGAGGTGATTAGAACAGAATATTGTCCTATGTGAATTGGGTGTAGCTGTCTGTCCAGAGGTTGATAGATGAGGAATGGGGTTTGAAGACGACGACATGTTGTGTCCTCGACTGTGTTCCAGCATTCAGAGTCTTGTGCTCTTAATCTACAACCAGTAATGGAGGCACTGATGACTAGAGGATACCGGGAGTAGTAGCTGTTTCACACACACACACACACACACACACACACACACACACACACACACACAAACACACACACACACACACACACACACACACACACGCGCGCGCGCGCGCGCATATCAGTTTTCGTCCAGACTTGACGAAGACAAGAGATGGCAACTCAAGGTAAGAAATCATGCCGGAATTTCAGCAGATTATATCGTGTTGGGTCAGTTCAGGTCAGATCAGTGACATCACAGCTTATTAGCTCAGTTAACTAGTCCACAATAATACCTAAAACAGGACGTATTGACTTTGGTAACAAAGAAAAGAACAAAAAAGACAAGAACAGAATAAATAAATGAACCTTTAGGATGTAACTGCGAAAAGAATAAAGTTAAAAGTTGATGAAATGATTACATATGCAAATGTGGACGGCCAGAATACGATCGGGAAAGCCAACTCATGGATCAAACGAGGGAAAGAACCATTATCTGACAGCGAGAGAAATTCACGCATGTAACAGCTGGAAGAGTGACGGAGGCTGGGAAAATGGGAGGATTGCACGGAGGAGAAAAAAAAGAAGAAAATCTAGAGAGATTATCACATACGAAAGTCATTTGGAAACTCACTCAGAAGATCTCACCTTCCACCTGTACAGAAAGGCAAGCGAATCATCATGCATACTTCAAATACCTTTTAAACTGCTTGCCTGTTAAGGAGGCTGACTAAACAAGCTGTTCGTATCTGAACGCTGTCGATGTAACGAAACATAAGCCGACATTTCTCTAAATATACTGACTGACATTTCGAAAGGAGTGAAGGAAAAAAAGATCATCACATCTGATGATGATAATCTACATGTATAACAACATACAAGGCTCTGTAAGAACAGGTTACATACGTGAGTATATAAGATATTTGAAATAATCTTATTATTCTTTTTTTTTCTGTTGGCTAGTGGTATGGAGAAGGTTGTATTTACCAATTGAAGATCTTGATTTAGTTTAATAAAAGGCTTTTTGAAGTAAACGCCCTAATGATGGTATATTTTACCGCTGAAAGGTGTACAAATAGGCAGATGGGCCAAATGAATGAGAATCTAGACTAGCGAAAGACAAGGATCAGATGATATCTTACTTACCAAAATAAGGAACAGCAGGGATGTAGATTGTGTACTTCCATCACCCATGAGTCGTCTTACAAAGATTTGTACCCAGGATGGAACGTCAACATATCAAGCAAAGTGCTTTTCGAAATACTTTTAGTGCCCCACAGGATAAGTCGAGGTTGCCTGATAGCTGACTGTGGCCCACTGTGGTGTGGTTATACGTGCAGGGGTTGGCGAGGAGGGTGGGGATAGAGCAGATCAAGGGATTAAGACAGACAGGTGGTGAAAGTGGGATAGAAAAGCTTATCATATTCAGGGGGGAAGGAATGGAAAACGAGACGAGAATAACATAAAGAGGAAGAAACCAGGAATAGATTCGTACAACACCTCCAGACTCCTTCACGTACACAAGAAAGAGCAATAGTGTTGAGAAATATCCAAGGAACATCATAAAAGATATAGAAAAATGTACATTATAGTTTTATCCATATAATGTATCCAGTTTTCTTCTAAATTCGAATAAAATGCTCTAAATATCACCACTTCTCCAACAAACAACCAAAATCAACACAAAATCTTAATTACTTACCCCAAGAGTTCCTCAGAACACAAGACTCGCTTCTTATGTAAATAATGTTCCGAGTGGAAATATTCACAGTCAACTCTCCTCATTTACACAATGTTCTTTTACCATCGCCTGTGGTTCATGTGCCGCTTCCATCTGCATACAACAACACCTTGAGGTCTTTTCAGCTCAGTTCCTTTTCTTTCCTCCACCCTCTCTTGACCATGATCTCCCGGACTACACCATCATAGAATATAGAATATAGGATATAGATCTCATGTGTGTGTGTGTGTGTGTGTGTGTGTGTGTGTGTGTGTGTTCTAATGATTTATCTTTATCATAAATGTACTACGATCAACTACTACTACGATAAAAATCTTAATCAAATTCATATTTGTCTTGTCCTAATGAGTCTTGTGTCAACTGCCTCATACGAGAGGTCTATAATATCACCAGAGGTTTGACCACGAAATCCTACATCATCTTCCATCACACACTTCCAGCAGAGGAGTGTGGTTTGTCTAGCCACCATCAAGTGTTTAAATTGTTACTGACGTCTTGGGAAAATAAGTCCTTCCCTTACTTGACTATATATCAACTTAATGGTTAACACTCCTTATAATGATATCATTCCGTGTGCTCTACTGTATGATATCTTCTTCCATACATACTTATCCTGGTCACCCTCACCTGTGTGACCTTTCTACTGCACTCATGTGTATGATATCTTCTTCCATACATACTTATCCTGGTCACCCTCACCTGTGTGACCTTTCTACTGCACTCATGTGTATGATATCTTCTTCCATACATACTTATCCTGGTCACCCTCACCTGTGTGACCTTTCTACTGCACTCATGTGTATGCCACGTTCCCTCCGGCCCAGTCTTTGTCTCCCCCACCGCCATCACGACACGGGAAGAGTTACGATCTCTCGTCTGAATTTAGAGCGAGCGGGCAGGGGATGTGCTGTGCCCTGCTCGTCTGCATTATGCATACATGGCCACGCGTCGCTCCTTTGCAGGCAGTTGGCGCGTCCGGCCTAAGGCTCCCCCTCACTTTCCTGTTGCTCAGATATGCCACTGGAGGGTTTCCACTAGAGGCCTGCGTCACTCCGTGAGGCTCTTGGTCTCTGCATTGTCTCACCTCGGTGTTCCCTGATCCGCCACACGCCTTGCCGATCGCGAGGAGACTGGTCTGTATGTCTTGAGTGTGCTGGATTTTCTTAATCTTGTAAACAAAGATGAAATTCCTGAGTGTTTTTATATCTATTCTGACACAGCACGAGAGAGTATACCATCGTTTACACATGAAGGCACAAGAACTCATCCTAAATATTCCTAAAACATCAGTAATTTGTACGACTTTCATTACCTCTAGTTATCATTCACTTCATTCCTTTTTTTTTTTACGTCATTCAGTGTGTCATGCAGGATCGCCGATCTTGTTGTCCATCGTCGTCGTCGTGTCTTGTTCACCCGTGTTGCTCCTGGGGCTGCCATCGTGCTAGGCTGTGTGGGTTTAAGAAAGAGTAACCTGATAGCGCTGTTGGGTGAACCAACGTGATGACACAGATCAACATCTCCTCTCTCTCTCTCTCTCTCTCTCTCTCTCTCTCTCTCTCTCTCTCTCTCTCTCTCTCTCTCTCTCTCTCTCTCTCTCTCTCTCTCTCTCCCCCCGTCATCCCTCACGGCGTCAGACTGGTATACATCAGAGGCGATCCATAGGAAATGCATCATATTACTTGGCGTAATGAGAAGTGTTTCTTTGGCGTCCCGTCTATCTAAAAACTAGTGATGGTATATATTCTTAACCCTCGTCGTTTAAGATCAAGTTCCTGCATGGTTCAGAAGACTTTCGTTTGTAAGACCACTGTCATGGAAAGCTTCCAAGTGACAGAAGCATCATCGCTGGTGTTTACAGAGTAGAGGGCGCTCGAGTTTCCACGTTAGTTCCCGTGTGTGCTCACAGAGGGAGTTGAAACCTCAGGCCCCAGCAGCGTCCTCTGTGTGCTCGCAGGATTCACAGTCTCACCTCTCTTGCTCACCTAAGTAAAATGCTTCTCAAGTCTGCTCTATACGCCACAACATACCACTCTTCCTCATCTCTCTCCATTAGTCTCTGACGTACTCTACATCTCTCCTCGACTCAACTTTTCTCCGCCTCTCCAGCACTTTCCACTGGTTTGCACTCTCTCCTTTACTTTGCTAAGTTGCTATATCTTTTCACATCTCCGTCATTTCCCAACTTTTTCCGTCATTCTTGGCAATTTTCCACTCATATATATCTCTCTTTAACCTTCCTCATCTCTTGTTATCATGATCTAAACTATCTCTTACACATTCTAAAGGTACATGAACTGTCTCGCTTTAAGACTCCACAAATTACTTTAGTTATTTTTCTCAGCAGTTTTGATATTGAAGAGTGAAAGATAATTTGCTTGATAGTCTATTAATTACGTACACACTCTTACAATGTAGTTCTGGAAGAGTTAGTTCATTAGGAAGGATATGGAAAGGGTGGAATAATTGTCTTTGGTTTATTCTGATATCACAGTACTAGACATATGATAGAAACGACTTGTCTGTTGCTTTATATGAAGAAGTGACTCATAATGTCCTTAAACTTCCAATACGACTGTCTGAAGCCAGGGCCTGAACCCTCGCCATATTTAAGCAAAAGCAGAAGTGACACTCCAGTCTTAAGATATTCCACGTCTCGGGAAGCAGCAGCGATATTGTTGCAAGGTGTGGCTGTCGAACTTGTGTACTTATGCAGGCTACACGACCCGGAACCAAAGCCTGGCACGAGAACCAGACAATTCTACCTAAAGGAGTTCCATCTCATATGCAAAAGACGCTACTCATGAACATCAGTACATTCAAATACAACCATTAACGAAAGTCTTATTGATTAAATCTCTTTAGAGTTATTGTCGTGATTATTGTACTGTGTTTACGTGATCCACTATTATTAATTACTATGCTTTCCACAGTCATTACCTATCCCTTCTTCGTGTACATCATCCAAGACATTACCACTTCCTCGTGTGGATCATCCTAGACAGTTTGATTCACATGTACAAACCACTAATCTTTGACATCATTTCATGATATGCTTGTGGGGGTTGACAGGTTCCCTCTTGGTGTTTTGTGACTGACTGGAGGATTATGTATAACCTGAGTGTTGAAATGGCAATGGGTCTGGTTACTGGGGCTATATAGAGGTGAATTTGTTTCAATTATAGTCTCCACTACAATTATGGGGTAGCGTGAAAGATCATATTGATAGTTTTCATATTCTCACAATCCTACTGTCGTATGGAGGAACCTTTTGCTATGGTCTCAGAGTTGATTTCTAAGTACTTTTGTGGCGATTTCTAAATGACATATAGCTTACTTCTATACCCTTCTGCTTATCTTTATGGCCTGAGTTTTTATCAACCATACCAAGAGGAAGTGCATGCGATCGGCTTAGAATTATAACCAAAGTTTTGAGAGAAGAAAAAACTTGTGTCGAAGATAAAAGAAGAAACTTTGAATGGGACTTTCCTGAAAGTCATCAATGCCTGTGTTTACTTACTGTTTACATATGCAAATCATCTCATTATCATATGTAAACTTCTAGTGTTGTGTTGATATAAAGTTTGGACATTAAAGAGTTCCAAGGCTGTCGATAATGTCAAGATTTTCACCATCATTTTATCCTCGGCTGAAGTGGAGCGAATTCAAACACAATAGAATGGAAAATATACTGAATTAACATGTGTGTGTGTGTGTGTGTGTGTGTGTGTGTGTGTGTGTGTGGGTGGGTGAATGTGTGGTTTACGCACGTGTAATTAGGTCATTAATAAAGATGGTGTGTACTAAGGGAAGTGAGGTCTGAGTGACTGCTCAGGTACGCTTGACTTTATGGTGTGCCAATTTCAAAGGAAAGAAATACATCTACTTCCGCCGTCTCGTGTGAGCTGAGTTGTTTTTACTACTGTGTTGGCAGGTGAAGTCAACACTTGAATGTAAGCTGTTCTTCGAAGTTGATGTGGACTGTAAGGATTGGGTGGTTAATGTGGAGGGGTTGATCGTATTGGTACTTTTGGTGAGAGTGCACGTGGTATGAGCTGTGCGGTGTATGTGGGAAAGGTGGTGCGTCTGTGTGGTGGGTTTAATGTGGGTTGTTCGAGAGATCTGGGTGTTTGAAGTGGGTTGTGTTGATGCAAGATGATGCGGGTGATGAAAATGATGCTGATGGTGGAGTGGTGTGGATAGGGCATGGGCGATAGGACGTTGTGGCAGGTGTAGGCGAAGTGTATGACACACAGGATGGGATAACATGAATGATCTTTGTAATATCTGAAGTAACGTTGTGGATAGTATACAAGAGATGAGTGGTGGGGGTTCGTGTAGATAAAGTGGTATACAGTATGGGTGGTGACGGTGTTGTGGGTGTGCACGAGGGAGGGGTGGTGTTTGTGCTGTGGGTCGTAGAGTGGTGTATAAATGGCATGGCTAGCGTGATAGGTTGAGTATCATGGATCTCTCGTGAGTACCCAGTACTTACCCCGATCGTAATGTGGAGCCTCGTTGTGATGGGGGGTCCGTATATAGCACCTGGAACTGATGGGGTTATGACGCTCGCGGGGCTACTTTGAGAATGTCGGTAAAAGGCTGAAGTTTTATTGCTGATCTTTGCCTTACCAGGTACCATGCGCCTGGCCTAGATATCTTGGGGTGTTAAGCTAGCGTCTCTGATCTTGTTAAGGACTTGATGAGAAACATCGTATTGCTGAGCACTTGATGTGGGATCTAATCTTGTTGTACTTTCACTGAAGGATATTATAATGCTTTTCATTTTTCGGTTCATGGCTTACTAATCTCCATGAGTTTTTTAAGTTAACCAAACAGATCATATTTGTCTATCGCCACCACAAGCACAGCAGGTGTCGTGTTCCAGTTTTGCTACACAAAGGGAGAGGATCTGAGGTTGACCCGAAGTTAACGATCCATGGGTCAGTGTTGACGTGGGACCTCTGACCCAGACGTACCTGGAGGTCATCGGGTGCTGAAGGGTACAGACATGGGGGCTGAAGGGGAAGGTTGTGACTCATGGCTCGCAGGTCACACTCTCCATTAATCCGTTTTTCCTCTAGTCTGAGCTGTCCTCTCTCTCTCTCTCTCTCTCTCTCTCTCTCTCTCTCTCTCTCTCTCTCTCTCTCTCTCTCTCTCTCTCTCTCCACTCGCCATCCTCTTATGGAAGAGCTTTTTATCCAAGCGGGGTGGGGGAGAGAGAGAGAGAGAGAGAGAGAGAGAGAGAGAGAGAGAGAGAGAGAGAGAGAGAGAGAGAGAGAGAGAGAGAGAGAGAGAGAGAGAGAGAGACTCTGAAGACAGCCACACGAGGATCACAACCCCTACTGTATAGAGGAGGGAGGGGAAGGCAATTCCTCCCTCTTGCAGGGCGAGCGGCGAGTACACACACACCAGCAGTTGCAGCGGGAACACGCCCTGTATGTTGGAGGTAGAATGACGTCGTGTCTCGCTAAGTACTCATCTTCAACCTCAGCGAACATATCCTCCAACGAGAGAGGGAAAGATCACCCGACCATCGAAAGCGTCGTTGGATAGGCAGGTGAAGCTAAATACACCACCGGAGTTATAACCTGAGCCAAACCAGAACAAATCAACTGTGACGAAGTTTAGCCAAATCTAACCAGAGCAACATGGCATTTCCTGATATCAATACGTACAGCACCTGACTACGAACTAGCCCGAGCCGTTGCAGGCTACAATCACGGTCCTAAGTAGACAGAGTTAATGTGTACCGGGACATGCACACTCTCAAGGCAATAAACAAAACACGCAGGGCTCTCCCGTGTTCCCACGCCCCGTGTTGATCATTCCCAGTCATAACTAGCCAGGTGCCGATAGAAACATGATCACCTTTCATGGGATCAGTAAGTGTTTCAATAGATATAGAGCCTCTTTCTATCTGTTATCTATCTATTCACCAATTTCTACATCTATATATCTATGTATCCATGTATTTCTTACCGTTGGTTAAACAGCACGCGAAAATGAATGCCCTAATCATGGCTGCTTATATACAATACATGCATATATATAATGTGTGTGTGTGTGTGTGTGTGTGTGTGGCTTTTCCACATAATAATTGATCAGCGGAAATATACCATTCAGGAGCGAACATCCGTGAAGCACCGGTGGAAACCTGTAACTGTGCCATTCGACAATCAATTATATCGGTTACCATTTCCATATCGGGTGACTGCACATCGGTCACTTGTTCCTCCTACGTTACCTGAGTCTTCGACACGTCCGCCTAACATCAAATTCTTTCGTGAACTTCTTCGGGGAAATGTCAAAGGAGATTTGACCTTCGTCGCAAAAGTACAGCTCAGTTTCATCCACTTTCATCCTCGTCGACTGTTTACCGTTGCTACTAACTACAGTCGCCGCTTTACCTACCAGACGTTCGATACTTTGGCCACAATGCCTTCGTTGTGACCGGGAGGCCGCATTCCACACTTGACCCGTGGCTGGGTTGGTTGTCCATAATGTCTCCTGTTGTGGCTCTGTTCCTGTCGCTCTTTGTGAGGGCCCACGTCACCACCGCTAAGACCATGACCTTGGTACCCTGCGAGTATATCCAGCGACAGGCTATCTTCCGGCACCTCCCTCAACATTCCAAGTAAGATCATCTGCGCCATCTATGCCACACACACGTCCTCCTGCAACCTGTTCACCTACGACAGCGGCAAGTGTTCCATGCATGAGGAGAAGATCTCGAGCTTCAAGGAGGAGCCAGGAACCACTACGCCCTGCTGGACCAAATACCACAAGGGTCAGGGATACGTCTGTGTTAACCACATGTCAGGGACACACCAAACCTTTCAGTTTTGGAGAGTGATTATATAGGAGGGAAGGCTCTATATCTCTATTTTTTTCCCTATAGGAGAGACATGAAACGTACCATTATATAGATAGCTTAAGTATATATAGGTTTATTGTTTTCACGCCATTTGGGTTAGTAAATTAATGAAACTTGTGTATACGCTGAAATTTTTTTCTTTGTGTGTGAGACGTGCGTTACTTAATATCTAAGTGCAAAACAATAGGCATAAATATATCCAGATATATATACATATCATACAAGTCAATCTTGTCCCAACTGCTTAGTGTGGTGCTACCTTGAAGCTGCAGAGGCCCCTAAGTAAGACGCACTGGAATGATAATGAAAATAATAATAATAATAACAATAATAATAGTAACAATAATAATAGTTATAATGATAATGATAACAATAATAGCAATAATGATGATAATGATAATGATGATTACCCAGTACTCCTTTTAAGGGGGTTTCCTGTAGCTCCGAGTACGTACTTACCATTGGAGTAGATAAAAGGGCTCTTTTGAAGCAAGGAGGTTCTTGATGGTGATTTTCTTTCCAGTATGCATTGTTGATGATGACGTGTATTCTGCCGGGGAGGAGAGGATCGAGGATTGTCAGCATCTGATCTGTCAAGAGGAAGAAATGATCCCCAAGTCAAAAAGTACTACTTATAGTTATTTCTGTCTAGTGTGATCTCTGTTATTGACTCTGAAAGCTGTGAAGCGAGGAAGTCATAAGAAATGATATGGTGAAGAGAGGAGATCGTGGAAGTCTTGCGAAAGGTTGAAGTGTATGGGAAAAGGGCGGTGGCATGCACCAGAACAGCATCTGACTCCAGGGAAACAACTTGGTTTCGAGAATGGTAGAGAATGTGTCATGCTTGGGGGAAAAACAAAAGAGGGTTTTGTACGTGACCCTTTATGGATCTGGAGAAAACGGATAACAACTTTGAGAGGATGCTACTTATATATGTATATATATATATGGTGTTGGGATGTGTTAGTAGGATTCTTTTTTTTATGTTGGTAAAGTAAGGTTTGTGTGTGAGTCATATGGGAGGAGGGTGAATGGATCTCGGAGAAGGTGGGTTTACGTCACAGTTGGATGAATTGAGTCATAGTGTGCAAAAAGAAGTGTCTAGGGTAAATAGCGTGTAGATGCAGAGGTTAGTGTCTGCAAAGGGTTAAAGATGGGTTTATCTAAAGGTATGGTAATCCTGAGAGTGTTGTACACTAAGATGCAGAACAAGGTGAGCTAAAACAGTTCAAGACTATGATTAGGATATGAAAAAGAAAAAAGACTGAAAGAGTTTATGTGTCATAAAGTGGAGGGTGCAAATGGGGTGGAGGAGACAGAGATCGAAAAGAATGATTATATATATATATATATATATATATATATATATATATATATATATATATATATATATATATATATATATATATATATATATATATAATCATTCTTCTCGATCTCTGTCTCCTCCACCCCATTTGCACCCTCCACTTTATGACACATAAACTCCTTCAGTGTGTGTGTGTGTGTGTGTGTGTGTGTGTGTGTGTGTGTGTGTGTGTGTGAGTGTGTGTGTGTGTGTATGTGTGTGTGTGTGCGTTTGTGTGTGAAAGAAGAAAGCTGAGAGTAAATGTGATTAAGAGCAAGGTCATTAGGTTCAGTAGGGCTGAGGAAGAAGTTAAGTGAGAGGTAATGTTAAATGGAGAAAAACTGGAGGAAGAGTAGTGGTTTAGATATCTGGGAGTGGATTTAGCAGCGGATGGAACCATGGAAGCGGAAGTGAGTAATAGGGTGGGGGAGGGGGCGAACGTTCTGGGAGCGTTGAAAAATGTGTGGAAGGCGAAAACGTTATCTGGGGGAGCAAAAATGGGTATGTTTGAAGGAATAGTGGTTCCAACAATTTTATATGGTTGCAAGGCATGGACTATGAATAGGGTTGTGCAGAGGAGGATGGATGTGTTGTAAATGAAATGTTTGAGGACAATATGTGGTGTGAGGTGATTTGATCGAGTAAGTAATGAAAGAGTAAGAGAGATGTGTGGTAATAAAAAGAGTGTGGTTGAGAGAGCAGAAGAGGGTGTATTGAAATAGTAGTAACATGAGTGAGGAAAGATTGACAAAGAGGATATATGCGTCAGAGGTGGAGGGAACGAGAAGTGGGAGACTAGATTGGAGGTTGAAGGATGGAGTGAAAAATATTTTGAGCGATCGGGGCCTGTTGTCTTTTTCTGTTACCTCGCGCGCGCGCGGGGGGAGTAGGGTCCCATTTCATGTGTGGCGGGGTGGCGACGGGAATAGATGAAGGCAGCAAGTATGAATATGTACATGTGTATATATATGTATGTGTCTGCTTATGTATATGTATGTATACGTTGAAATGTATAGGTATGTATATGTGCGTGTGTGGGCGTTTATGTATATACATTTGTATGTGGATGGGTTGGGCCATTCTTTCATAACTGTAATGTAGAAATACTTCCATTTCAAGCTCGCAACATATGTGTGATAGATAACTAATCTAATATATTCATATACTCTCACTGACATATGACGAGTGTAGGAGTAGCACGAAACGTCAGCCCTGAAGTTAAGCAGAGTTTCATTTTCTTGTAACCATTGCTAAATGGCATCATTTCATTCCTTCATTCAAGTCGATCATTTTCGATTTACTAACTCGACCGCACGTTGACCGCAGTTCATGTTCCATGTAGTGCTCCCTTCATGATGGTAGCTGGCCTGGGCTGCGTGTACCTGCATGATGAAGAAATGAACTTTTGTAGTGCCCAACGCCATTGCTCCAGCCTCTCTGCCGAACTTGCTGTTCCAGAAGACTTCGGCATCCTGCAGCAGTACGCGCTGGCCCATATAGAAAACAGTAAGCTTTGCAACCCTCACGCGATTACGTGAGGGTTTTTATAACACTGAGATATCATCTATGCGTTTCTCTACCCTAATTATACTTTCCTATCATCCTTCATTACTATAGAGACAAATAAATCGACAGATGTATGGGTTGGTGTTAAGGCCCGCCAGTGGCTGAATGGGCGACCAGTGACGATGGAAGAATGGGGACCCCGTGATCCAGACGGTGAAGAAGATGATTGTGCTCGGCTATTTCTGGAGGGCAGCCTACACTTCCTGGCTGATACTAGCTGTGGGAGGGCGTTTCTGTTTCTATGCCAACGCATAGCACCGCAAGCTGAGTCTAACATGGAGCCGATGTAAGGATTATACTGCGAGAAGAGTTACTGTGCTGATGTGTGGCAGATGGCGTTGATGTTGTGGTGGTGGCAGCGCTGGAGATAATGCTAGGTGGTGATCCGTTGGGTGTCTCATCTTCTGGAAGTATTATTTGTAAAGGTAATGATGGAAGCACTAATAGTTGTAACAAAGATGGTGTCTTATCTACACTTTGAAGAGAATATCTGTAAACACAGTCTTTAGTTTCTGGTCTTTTATCTACAAACTACATAATTGATGATGCTCAAATGTTTATCACAACTCTGAAGAACAGTTAGGTGCTTGAATTCAAATCCTTTTACATCCTTCACTTCAGAGATTATCAGTTTTGGGCAAAACTTGAAAGGTAGAATGAATGATCTCTTGATTATCCTCTTACAGTTAAAGCTAATCACATTATGGCTGTGCTTGTATAAATGACACAACTGAACACAATACAAGTGACACTGTAATGTAGCTTAAATGACAGGTATATCAATGTTTTCCGCCAATGGTCGCATTACCAAGTGCGTTGGTGAATTACGATCATTTGTATTTTATGGTTGAACTATCTTTCATCTACTACTTCCAGTAATCAGAATTTCCGTCTTTGCTCTTGTAAAATGATTCATAATTCATTTTCTCTATCATTTCTTCTCTCCAGATAGAGAAGAATCTCTCTGGTGTGATTATTTGTTGATTAGCTCTTATATTTCTTTGCTTAGGATGTTCCTACCTTGTGTCAATGTGGATAGAGCATCGCATACATGGATAAGATTTTGTTTTTGAAGAATTTGTGTATCATGGCTGATTAAAGTAAATTAAAGAAATTACTAACAAAAGATTTTTTTTTTCCTATAGCCATAAAACACTGAGATCCCCGTCCGAGGAGTAACGTTATGACGGGACGGAATAAGGATGATTTTCATTTTTCACTCACAATATGACTCGATTCCGGGGCATTGGTGTGCCCTCCCATGCCAGGGTCGATGCTGTATGTAGACACTGGGAGTCAATTTGATTCTTAACCACAAATCATTTGATTAAGATCTTTAATTTTGATAGCACACCAGATCAAATGAAACTAGATTGCATAAACTGATGGAAACATATGTATTAAATCTCCTATGAACAACGCAATATTCTCGAACAGAATACACACAACGTTGCATCCTATTTTTATATCTTGATTTTCAAAGGAAAGCATCGAATAATCTGCAACATCTTCACTATCACACATCGCATCGAATGATCTGCAACATCTTCACTATCACATACCGCATCGAATGATCTGCAACATCTTCACTATCGCATACCGCATCGAATAATCCGCAACATCTTCACTATCACATATCTAAATGTAGAGCTTCAGGAAGGAAGTGCCACTTAGACATCGGTTAAGTTTATCCGGTGATGGTGTGACACTCATCCGGTTACGGAATGTCTGGGCTTCATTTCACGGCACAATTTCGAATCTGTGAGGTGCTCGGGGCGCAATCTAAAAAGAAATCTTGCCGTTATTCCACGGCCATTATCCATCATCCATTGGAAAGGGAGGAAAACGAAAGTCTTTCTTTACACACACACACACACACACACACACACACACACACACACACACACACCCACACACACCCACACACACATGGTAAATATAGCGAAACAGATCCATTGCTTTTACAATCACGTTTCTATTCAAGTTAATAACGTTTTCAGAAGATGGTAATTGCAGTGGTTGGTCTCAGACACTGTCACAGGAAACCGTTTGCGAAGCATTGCAATTAGGGTCGTGACATGTGCAGCGCAGAGAAATGCACTATGAAAGTGAGGAGGTCAGTGTATCGTGATTCTTAAATGATTTCAAATCACGATCTTGTTCCTGAGTCTTTTGATAACGTGGATAGGATTACTTACCGCCAATCAATGTTTGCATTGAATGTTAGACTGAAAACTCAGATTTCGTAGCCTGACTTACGGGTTTTACATGTTGTCGATTGGTGGACCTCAGTCCCACGCTATAATATCATCGCTGGGCAAATTACTGGCTCCTTCTCCTCTGCCAGTCTCACTAAAATTCCTTGGCTAGACATAGTGACTCCCACTCACCTTCAAACATGGTCATTTTCCCATCTTTATATCCTACGTTCTCCCGCACATTCATTACTGACTTGCTGTTTCCAGGGGCGTCTGGAGCCAGTAGTATGAAAGCCAGTCAAAGTATCTAGGAAGCAGTTGTCAAGTTCTCGACTTCTGTGTTTGCTACTTTATCTTTGATGTAGGTCATTTCAATCTATAATGTATCTTATAAATACTTTGCGTCCCTTCAGGTTTCGACTCTCAGTGAGACCGAAATGCGCGTTCAAATGACGCTAATAAACACAAGACTTAGGAACACGAACTATATACACCCTCCTTTACCTCCCGTGGCTCCCAGGGGACGAACACGACATTTTCTTAATGGATTTCAAAGTGCGGCTCTTAATGGAGAGAGAGGGCAACGGGAAGAACGCATGCATGGCACGGGCCTCTCTCTCTCTCTCTCTCTCTCTCTCTCTCTCTCTCTCTCTCTCTCTCTCTCTCTCTCTCTCTCTCTCTCTCTCTCTCTCTCTCCCTGTGTGGCCATGTTAAGGTCTAGTTACTGTCCTCTCAAGACTTTAAGGAGATCGTAAACTCCATCAGGTCCTCAGTGTTCATATGACGTTTATAGATCATGCTGATTCGCCCGGACAGGAAAAAGGGGGGGGGATGATAATCCTATTTTCCTTGACGCATGGATGATCACATTAATCACAGTAACTGATGCCTGCTCAAGAAGTAGTGCTTAGCCCGTTTTTACAGGTGTCATGGTCTGTGAATCACACCAAGCCTTTTTTTTTCACAATAGTCTTTATCCTCAGGGCTCCTCTCCATCTTCAGCTGATTAACACTTAATCCTATAATCAATGGTTCATGGACGTGCTTCGGTTCCATCATTGTTTTTCTTCACCTCGCCTTCCAACTTGGATCTGGCTAAGCTTTCATGGCACGTGTCTTTGGGTGTCATGATAAGTACATTAGTTGACACTTTATCATGAACGAGTCAAGCTCTTAAAAGGGATCGCCTTTCAACTCTCTACTGGAGTGTCCAAGATTTACCTTCTCCCCGGCACAGTGATAATACAGTGACGATAGATAGATGGACGCAATATACTATGGTGACGTATCTATGTGACGATAGATGTCATATCCTCCCCGTACATAACTTCTCGCTTGCGGTGCAATCACTTGCAAGCGGAGTCCAATAACACTATAAAAATAAGTGACTGTAGTAATTCATATACACACGTGAAGTGAATGATGTGGATTTAACCGCTCAGTATATGAAGGTCAGTTGTACAGACTCCTCTCACTTGCAACAATCCATCATTTCAGAAGTATCTGGTATTGTATTTTAAAGCACTTAAAGGTGAATTAAGGTTTGCCTCGGTGTGGATAATGTTGAAGTGTCCAGTCATAAATCAAAGGCAAGACGTGTTAAACTTATGTTAGTAAAACCACTACGTGTGAGAATGAGTAATGTTGTGATATTAACAGTTTCGTCATCTTGAAAGAGATCCGCAGTTTGCCATAGTCTGCTCGCGTGTTTATGATACGTTATTACACTACATTTACATCAGGAATAGAATCTTTTTCCCTTTCAGTCATAGCAGTATGGATTCATCATTATGCATCATGAGAGCGAGAGAAGAAAAATAATATGTATGATACAGTTCACAGAAACGCTCAAACTCAGACTCCAGAAGTCTGAAGATATGTGCAGAAAAACATAGCCTACCTCTGGCACCTGCATGCAGATGGAGGATCGAAGTGATCTACCGCCTCTGAGGAACCACGAAACATACTGTTCCACACCCACCACACCCTCTCACACCCTGCCTCTTATTCCTCACCGATGGTGCCGCCCGACCAACACTTACTTACTCGTCTGAAGTGGGAGACAACAGTGAAAATGTTGGGTTTAAGAACAATAAAAGTCTCGTGGAGAAATTCGTCACACTACTTTAAGTTAGATCCAAAGGTTTATTGCTATGTGTCCGTCCCATGTGATACCACATACTTCGACCGAAGTTATGAAATAGAAAGAAGTGCGAAGGTTGTGATATTCTCACATAGTGTACTGTACATACAACTGCATTACACTGATCTGTGCTATAATGTCCTACGTCATCTGAGGTTCGGACTGGATTGTACTCGTGTATAAGATTATGATATTTCTTTTCGATCTCTTTCATCGGAATGAATTTCACCCCTGCAGTATTTCAGCATCGGTCTACAATCACGAGACCTTTCAATTAGAAGATAAGCCTTGATTCCGAAAGACGTAAATTGGCCAGAGAGACGTAGGCCAACCGTTGTTAACTCACTCTTAACATACCTCTCCTGAGATTCGTATAATCTCTTATTGCCAGTTAGCAAGCATGGCCGGACGATTTAATTTGCTTAGGGCCTAACTCAAGAGGGCGAGAGTATAATCACGCTCAAGATATCGACCAACAGGCCGGGATGAGCTATCTAATCAACCCCTTCAGCAGTTGCGTAATTATACACCACCCCCCAAGGTAGACGGCAGAACACTCGTTATGCTTCATCACGGGCCACCAGCCAACCTCGGTTATCATGCTCCGTCATGGGCCAGCAGGAGGCCCACCTGTGTTGAGAGAGGGTGTGTTGTCTTAGAATTATCTTTAATACATGAAGGTGCTGAAGGTTTTCTGGTTAATAGATGTTGGCAATCTTGATAAACCTGGCAGGTGATAGGCCTAATACCCAACCAACCAGCCAACCAACCAACCAAAGGGGGCTACCAGCTAACCCTCAATAATTATGCTTCATCAGGGAGCACTATATAACCTCAGTTATTACGCTTCATCAGGGGGCCTCCCCAACTAACCTCAATTATAACGCTCCTTCAAAGGCCACCAGCTAACCTCACAGAAACTATGAGCTTTTAGCTTAAGCTTATGACTTTACGCTACTGGCGACCATCTCCAGCACTATGGTGTCTCGATATTCTGTGAACGTTGTCAGAAGGAGCACGCGCGGGCGTGGCCAGCACCAGCACCATCATCATCCCAAGCGAGGCACTGCTAACTATTTGACGACAGTCGATGACCATCAACACGCAACAGACGCTGTCAGCAATGCTTCGTATTGTTGTCACGCAAGAGACGCTGTCAGCAATGCTTCGTAATGTTGTCACGTAACAGACGCTGTCAGCAATGCTTCGTATTGTTGTCAAGAATCAAGAGTGTTAGGAACAATTGGTGTCAATAATCCGTGTTGTCAAGAAGTCATGGTGTTAAGATCTCATGTTGCCCAAAATTTATGGCGCCAGTAATCCACAGTGTCGAGAATTGATATAGTCAAGATTTGATGGTGTTAGGGATCCATTTTGTGGAGAATTAAGGGTGTCAGGGATTAATGGTGTCTGCGCTTTGGTAAAGGCTTGACTTGGAGTTTACTGGTATCAAATGTGAAGGAAGCTAGACCAACATATAGATACTAGATTAACTAGAATTAAATTGATACAGATTGTTCCTTCAAAATTTGGAACCTTATTGAAATTTTTTCATATTTCGTTACTTTTACACATTTCGTTATTTTTACGTATTTCGTTATCTTTCCTGCACATTAGAGATAGCTTAACAAAGGCAGCAAAATACAGGGCAAATATTTTATGGATGGAATAAAATGAAGGAAATGCAGTTTCTCTCTCTTTATCTCTCTCTCTCTCTCTCTCTCTCTCTCTCTCTCTCTCTCTCTCTCTCTCTCTCTCTCTCTCTCTCTCTCTCTCTCTCTCTCTCTCTCTCTCTCTCTCTCTCTCTCTCTCTCTCTCTCTCTCTCTCTCTCTCTTCTTTCTCTCTCTCAGTCTAAATACCTTCAACAGATGATCCCATTTTCGTATCAATAGTATAGCGGGCATTTCAAATGCGTGGCTCAGGGACCCAAAGAACTAGCATCTAAGAGCTGAGCGAAGGTCAGAGAGAGAGAGAGAGAGAGAGAGAGAGAGAGAGAGAGAGAGAGAGAGAGAGAGAGAGAGAGAGAGAGAGAGAGAGAGAGAGAGAGAGAGAGAGAGAGAGAGAGAGAGAGAGATGGTGTTAAGGTAAGCGGCTCTGACGAGGTGGAACAAAGCTGCTCCGATTACCGCGATAAACCCGCTATTAACGCCCCTGATATGCCTCTGATCACCTCCGACGGCTCGCCCACCGTGGCACGATCAGATTGCGATTACAACCCAGTAACAACCCGTTCTCCTCTAGTGAGGAAAGCGGAGAATGCGGATTTTTAAATCTTGGAGAGGCTCCACGGCAGGGGAGTGCACCGGGAGGAGAGGTGAAGAACCTAACCTAACTGCTGGTGTAAAGTCTGTTGCCAATGAGAACCCACAGACTGCTGGAGGTTTCAAGATTCAACCTCTCTTTCCAAACGTTTTCTTTTTTCCCTCCGTTTCTTAAACTTCTTCTTATTCAACGGCCCTCAATCTTCATTGTGCTATGCTGTACCTCTCTTTTTCCAGACAAATTCATACGATTCTACGTCCAGTCGTGGAGGTTGCTGATATCATCGGCTTAGCTTATGTGTGATTATATCGAAATCATCTTTGGCTACTTGTCTGACCATTTTTTTCACAGTAAGTGGAAGGCATATCTACTCTATTGTAATCTATAATCAATTTTTTAGACAGATTTAATCAATTTCATCCCGTCTGATCATTCCAATTTCACTGGTCATTTTTGTTATCATCAGTCACTCCAAACCAGGAAACAGGAATGAAATTCCTTTTGGTTTACCTTAACACGAAATGGATACAGTAAGCCAATAACAAACTGGTCAACGCTCACCTTAAGCACTAACTTGAGCGCTATTAAGGACTCGCAAATCTTATAAGTTATGAGAAAGTTATTATACAGAAACTCCGATAATGAATATCATCCCAGAGAGTTCAGGGTATAGGTCAAAACAGTTGACTTTATGACTTCTTTGAATGAAAGATTTTTACGAAAATATTTTGCTCCCAGACCATTTGATGAACTGGCCCAGTATTTAGCAGTGAAAGAAAAACAGTCGAGCTTTCATAGTTTCCTTCCATTCTTCTGACCTGATGAAAAGTCTGATCAAGAAAGAGATGATAAAATCAATCAAGATATTAAGAAAAGAGTTAAGTTATCGGCTCTTTAATTAGCACACACGCGAGCGTCGTAATTTATCTCATCGAGCTAAATTCTTAAACACGCAAGCGCCAAAGAATCTTTAGAAATATAAGAAAGAAATAAGAATTTAGCTCACATTTTTTTCCAGTTTTCCGTGTAATATCTTTATGAGGATACTACAGCTGGGCAACGTAATGGTGTCACGAACACAAGGTAAAGCACTGGTCAATTAACCTTTAATTCCCATTGCGTTGACGGCCTGTTGGGCCTCCACCAAAGCATCGACAAGACAGTTTGGTGATGGTGAAGAGGCAGTTCGAATCAATAATCTCAAACTTTAGTGACTGGTGTTTCTAATTGGTCTAATGAACGGGTGATTAGTTATTAAATCCTGCAAATAACAGCTTGCTAATTGCTAGTGTGGTAGCAGCAAGCGTGGGTGTCGTGAGGGCGGGACGAGAAGCGGTGGAAAGGGAGTTCAGACTCGCAAAATAGATATGGCCAGATAACACTGTATAACCTGAAGCCATTGTTGACGATTAAAAGAATATTATTTTCGATGCGCGTCATAGCTATTTTGGACGATTACAACATTTGTTTTTGGTTTAAGCAGTTGTATCACACACAGACACAGACACAGATACACACACACACACACACACACACACACACACACACAGACACACGCATATCATATATATATATATATATATATATATATATATATATATATATATATATATATATATATATATATATATATATATATACATAATTATGATTATGATTAAATAAGTATCAAATGATTACGAATGTTCTCTGACTTAGAAAAAACTATATCTAATGCAAGATGTTGAGGCAAGATAAATATTTGCACTGGATCTCTGAAGGACAGTCAGCCTGCTACATGACAGTTGTGTTCGGTCAACATTACTGCATTTGGGAGACTTATGCTGGTAACACTGACTTGACTTTAATTGGTCACTCCATATCTCCTTCCATCTCTCCTTCTGTTTGTCTCATTCTCATGTCTCATATATATATATATATATATATATATATATATATATATATATATATATATATATATATATATATATATATATATATATATATATATATATATATATTTATCCCTGGAGATAGGGGATTAAGAATACTTCCCACGTATTCCCTGCGTGTCGTAGAAGGCGACTAAAAGGGGAGGGAGCGCGGGGCTGGAAATCCTCCCCTCTCGTTTTTTTTTTTTTTTCATTTTCCAAAAGAAGGAACAGAGGGGGCCAGGTGAGGATATTCCAAAAAAGGCCCAGTCCTCTGTTCTTAACGCTACCTCGCTAACGCGGGAAATGGCGAATAGTTTAAAAGAAAAGATATATATATATATATATATATATATATATATATATATATATATATATATATATATATATATATATATATATATATATATATATATATATATATATATATATATATAGTTTGAGACACCATACCTAAATTTTATTCCACAATCATCTAGTATATTTGCAGCCAACGGATCTCCACTAGGCAAACATCTCACCGTTTTTCCTCCAGCCTCTTGACCTAGTGGAGGAGCGAGGCCATCGGCACGTGGGGAGACTGAGGCGTTCCCCTTAACCTTGTGCTCAAGAAGGGAGTCGTGTCAGCTCGAGTGCTTGTATAAGAGGAGGAAAAGTGGTAGTGCTCAGTTGGTTCCCGCTAGCCTCTCCCGACCCGACGTAAGCTTCAGCGAGCTGCTGCCGTCGACCAGTTGTACGTGCTGGTAGACAGACGTGTCTCAGGCTTGCTGTTTGAATGGTTAGCTAATTTCCTAAGTTACAATATAACTGGCTGAACCCCAGGCTAGCTTGCTGGCTCGCTAACTTGCCGCTGAATACCTCGTTAGCGCGCTAATTGACTAGCTGACTGGTTAATTGGCTTACGATGATTGTCAAAGTAATCGGCTGGCTGGTTGAATAACAGGCTGGATGGCTCGCTGAGTAATGAACTGGCCGATTGAGTGACCGGTTGTTTGGATGATCAGCTGACTGACTCAACCTCACTGACCACACCCAGTTCCCACACCCTTCTGGCTCCACTTCCTCTGTCTCTCCACCACCTTACAAGGTTGTCGACCGGACTGATTCCTCCCCCCCCCCCATGGACGTCAATATCCCTGGGCCTGAGCGTCACCTATGCTTGGTCACTGACTCTCTACTTTCCCAGGTACTTTCTCCCTCGTCTTGAGTGCACTGGTACTGGCGATGGCCTCTAGTAACCCTGGTGGTACTTCCCACACATACCAAAGTAGTGCTACTGTCGTTTCCCATTGGATATAAATTTTCATCCTTTTTGTAATTAATTGTAACATTACGATCATATATTTGTACCACCTATACCTTCTCAGCTTCCTCTATATATGAAAGCTGTTGAAGATTACTTTCATTATCTATACTTGCCCTCGTGGGGATCAGTAAATAAGAAAAAGAATATGCAATTAAAAATGAGAAGAAACTGTAACTGTATGTTTTGCTTCGAATCAAATGTCTCGAGCGCAAGGCAGGCAGGTGCTTCTATAAACAGCTTAACATTTCTAAGAATTAGAGAGGAGACGTTCCATCTGTTTCTGGATCCCTGCTTCTTGATGATCAAATGTGTTATCATTTATACCTAAGTTATATAAACTCATACCTTTGAGTCACCACCACTTAGGTTCACCCACGACTTTGTGTCATGGTGGGTCGTTCTTACGAATCTTATCTAAAGATTCTGGCTAGACTTTAGGAGACTCGTAGATCATTATCAAATCTTTTTTAATAAGAAAATTAGGGCACCAGGACTTTCTTGATCACTAAGCCAATCACCAGGTCTTGCTGAAACTTACATTGTTGACTAGTTATCGAATAAACATAACACACACACACACACACACACACACACACACACACACACACACACACACACACACACACACACACGCATACACACACACACACACACACACACACACACACACACACACACACTCACACACACACAGACGCACACACAAACATACACTGTTGGTCACCTAATATTATTAAAGAGCTGGGTACCAGGAACTGAATTCACGATTCGTTCCGTTGTCTGAAATTGCTAAAGAACAATCTGTTCCTTTAACATGTAATCCGTCAAAATGTCTTCTAAGTACAGCTGGTCACTAGATAGCTGACCTGGTCAACTAATCTCCGCCGGTGACCTGATCCCCCGGGCTGCAAATACCTGGCTGGTCACCGGGTCTTCATTGCATTCATTTGGTCGCGGGGGAAATAGAATGGTGAGGCAGCAGGCAAGGATCTCCTCTGATCTCGTACACGATAAGCCGTGAAGACGTAAAAGACGAGAAACAACGATAAAAACTGTAGCAGAACGAAAGGTTGAGAGAAAAGGAAAGATATCAGCAGAGAATTTCTTTTTTCAGAGAGAGAGAGAGAGAGAGAGAGAGAGAGAGAGAGAGAGAGAGAGAGAGAGAGAGAGAGAGAGAGAGAGAGAGAGAGAGAGAGAGAGAGAGAGAAATGAACAAGTTAGACAAAAAATATTCATACAACAGTACGATAAAGAAAATCAGATCACCTATTCAGAAGCAGATGAGAAAATTACCAATGATTAACTTAACATGAATACGATCCTCTCGAAGAAAGCAGCATGGAGACGGTGCCTGGCTGGCTGGCCGGTGTGAGCGAGTGTGTTAGACTTTTGGAAGAATGTAGAACACACCTGTCACAAGCAGAAGCCTTCTCAGGACCGTCGCGAGAAACTTCGACTCAAAGCTTCACACATGGCTCTATGTACGGGACCCCAAGTCTATAGACATCTTTTTTCTCTCATATATGTATCTACAAAATGCGGCTATCTAAGAGATCAGGTGGCGAGGCTACCCCCTTCCAGCATAACAAGCAAGCAAGCGAGCAAGTGAGCGAGCGAGCGAGCGAGCGTTCGTGGCTACAATGATGACCCACTAAATATTCATCTAAAGGTTGACCATATGGATACGAATCGCACCGATATAGCAACTTTAGGAGCTGTACGACATCACCTGAAGGACAGACAACACCTTCAGGTACAGCACGTGTCACAGCCCAAGGGTATTTCAGAAGAGGTTATGAAGTATCCTGAGTGGCTGGGTTATGAGTGTCGTGACCCGGGCTGTCTGCGGTATTGTGGTCTCATGTACCGGTAAAAGTACAGTATTTATTACTAGGTTCCGTGTCCTGGGGGTGGGGGCAAGGCAGCCTCAACTCTCCTTCTGATTCCTGATCTCTTAGGCTGTTGTGGGTGTGAGTGGGTGGAGTAAGCAGGCTGCTGCTGCTTCTGCTGCTGCTGCTGTTGCTGTTGCTGCTGCTGCTTCTGCTGTTGCTGTTGCTGCTGCTGCTGCTGCTGCTGCTGCTGTTGCTGCTGTGCTACTACTACTGCTGCTGCTGCTGTTGCTTCTGCAGCTGCTGTTG
>NC_092237.1:58878707-58888707 GCF_036320965.1 Panulirus ornatus | reverse complement strand
CAATTTCATATGGGTCACAAATGTTAATGACGGTTCTGTAGATGCTGATCAGCCAACCACTATAGTTCTCTGTTATGGTAACTATTGTCGAAACCTTTGTTTCAAACAGCAGAGAGGATGTGAGATTTGTATATACATCTCCGTAGCGTCTTCGTCTGTCGTATCATGTCTTCGTTCTCATGTTTCACCATTTTCTTCCAGATGTGATACTGACGTCACAGAAACTGAAATGCAACCTGACATTGGCAGCCAGCGGGCCCTCTTCCGTGTTCTCTACAATCAGTACAATTTTTACTCAACTTTTGAGGTAATAGAGATTAACAAAGTACAGAGGACGAGCTGTAGCTTCATAGGATGAGAATCTTGAAGATTTCTTATTTTCTATTCGTATTTTCCATTGGCTTGATAACCTTTCAGACAATCAGAAAAATATCAATTTCTTGTTTTCGAAAGTGGTGAGTCGAGGCGCAAGTTAATTAAAGAGAGATGAGTGCAACTCAGGCATGTTCTGGGAGAATTGTGCTTCGCTGCCTTTGTGTCTTCGCACGTGAATGACTGTAGAGAATGGGAGGCGAGCAATAAACAGAAAACACTGCATGATGCCATATTCTTCTCTGCCTGGAACAAATGCACAGCACAGCCAGGTCATCCATACCATCGAACACCACTAGTAAGGTAGGTAAGTACGTCTAATTCTCTTTGTCTTCCCTCTTTGCCTTGAGGAGCTGTTGAGTTGTAAGTCTCAGCGACGTATACCTCCATCTATATTTTCTTGTTTATTCGTCCTCGCGACTGATAGCCTCGAGCTAATGTCTACACCTGGAAAATATTTATATAGGTATAGCATGATAAAAAGAAATCAGTTGTGGTAATTGCTAACCTTGTAGAAGCGATGATTTTGCCCGTGTCCCATCTAGGCAGTAGTCAACTTCGTAATATATATATATATATATATATATATATATATATATATATATATATATATATATATATATATATATATATATATATATTTGAGCAACTGGTTGTAATAATAATGCATCGTCCATATACTGACTAACACGGACCGTGGGAACACTGGAGACCCTTCTGTGTATAATGTAGTTTGCCGTCTATGCCTTGAGAGTGAGCAGGTCCAGGTACATCAACTCCGTCTACTTGGAACTGTGATTATAGCCTGCAATGATTCGGTCTAATTCATAGTCAGGTAATGTACGTATAGATCTCAGGAACGCCACATTGTTGTGGTTAGCTTCGGCTAAACTTTGACCCAATTGATTTGTTCTGGTTAAGCTCAGGTTATAACTCCGGTGGTTGGTCTAGCTTCACACGGCATACTTCAACACTGGCTTAGAACTGGTTAACTTAGGGTCACCTTAGCTCCTCCTCTTGGGCTCTGACCTGCCAAAACTCCGGGCTGTGTAGGGGTCACTTGTAAGTGCATAACGCCCAAGCCCTTTCTAACCCTGCGTCTGACACGCTTATATTCATAAGCGATCTAAGATCGTCATTTAACAAGCTACGTGAACCACTAGCCAGCGTATGGGAGCATCGCTTATGATAGTATTCAGTGCACGGAAGGGTCGACTGATACTGCCTCGTTGGTCGGTGTTGAATGAATGATAAACTCGACGGGTGATGTCGAGTGTGTAGCAGATCAACTCCTGGTGTGTGTGTGTGTGTCGAGCTATGAGAGGTGGCCAGCTGGTGTGGTATGTGTCAAAACGCTTCCTGGTGTCAAGTGTCACTTGAGTCTCGACGCCGTATTGGCTTCTATCTTCCGAAATGTACAAAAACAGTAAAGTTAAACTTGTAGACGAATATTTTTTTTCCTCTTGCAATGTCTGGAAAAGAATGATAAAAAAAACGAGTTAAGATAAATGTCTCATGAATTTCTGGTAAGAAAATGAGTAAACAGAATAGATGAAATTATATCAGAAAGCGTCGAGTGTGAAGGTACAATTTTATGGTCGCATAGCCAGAGAGAGTCGTGTGATAAACGTCGGATACACAAGATTTACTCTCATAGACGGAAGATGACGGAGCGACCAATCTTACCCTTTTTTTTCTCTCTCTCTTCTGGTCCGAACAGAGAGAGAGAGAGAGAGAGAGAGAGAGAGAGAGAGAGAGAGAGAGAGAGAGAGAGAGAGAGAGAGAGAGAGAGAGAGAGAGAGAGAGAGAGAGAGAGAGAGAGAGAGAGAGAGAGAGAGAGAGAGAGAGAGAGAGAGAGAGACAGAGACAGAGAGAGAATGTCCTGTACCCCAGGCGTGTCTTGGAGGTTTACGCAAAACTTTTTACAAAAAGTGGGAAATCATGTCTAACTTACCAGGTAAGATGGCTTAAAACCAACACTCTGGGGTGGTTTGTGGGGGAATCAGGAACGACCCTAGTTGCATGGGGATGGTTGGAGGAGCACGCTCCTCATGCTGGAGGAGGAGGAGAAGGAGGAGGTATGATACACGACAAACCCCAGTAGCTCTGAGCGTCAGAGACTGCATCGGTGACTTTCACGATCGAGAAGGGGAAAAAAAAAGATAAGGATAATAACAAAATTCCCTTGCTGCTCACGGTGTGAGTTAGTTTCTAATGAATCTATTGACTGAACACCTCCAGTGGCATATCTGAGCAACAGGAAAGTGAGGGGGAGCCTTAGGCCGGACGCGCCAACTGCCCGCAAAGGAGCGACGCGTGGCCATGTATGCATAATGCAGACGAGCAGGGCACAGCACATCCCCTGCCCGCTCGCTCTAAATTCAGACGAGAGATCGTAACTCTTCCCGTGTCGTGATGGCGGTGGGGGAGACAAAGACTGGGCCGGAGGGAACGTGGCATACACATGAGTGCAGTAGGAAGGTCACACAGGTGAGGGTGGCCAGGATACGTATGTATGGAAGAAGATATCATACACATGAGTGCAGTAGGAAGGTCACACAGGTGAGGGTGGCCAGGATAAGTATGTATGGAAGAAGATATCATACACATGAGTGCAGTAGGAAGGTCACACAGGTGAGGGTGGCCAGGATAAGTATGTATGGAAGAAGATATCATACACATGAGTGCAGTAGGAAGGTCACACAGGTGAGGGTGGCCAGGATAAGTATGTATGGAAGAAGATATCATACACATGAGTGCAGTAGGAAGGTCACACAGGTGAGGGTGGCCAGGATAAGTATGTATGGAAGAAGATATCATACACATGAGTGCAGTAGGAAGGTCACACAGGTGAGGGTGGCCAGGATAAGTATGTATGGAAGAAGATATCATACACATGAGTGCAGTAGGAAGGTCACACAGGTGAGGGTGACCAGGATAAGTATGTATGGAAGAAGATATCATACACATGAGTGCAGTAGGAAGGTCACACAGGTGAGGGTGACCAGGATAAGTATGTATGGAAGAAGATATCATACACATGAGTGCAGTAGGAAGGTCACACAGGTGAGGGTGGCCAGGATAAGTATGTATGGAAGAAGATATCATACACATGAGTGCAGTAGAAAGGCCACACAGGTGAGGGTGGCCAGGATAAGTATGTATGTAGGCGGGGACGGTGCCTAGGTTGTCGATAATTACCCTTGAATGCTGTCGACGATGAATATGAATGATAAGGTTAATGATAATGATAGTAATAATTATGAATTATCATGCTTATTAGTTGTATTACGATTACGATCATTGTTATCATCATTATCATTATTGTTATTATTGTTATTGTTATTGTTATTATCATTATCATTATTATCATTATTATTATTATTATTATTATTATTATTATTATTATTATTATTATTATTATTATTATTATTATTATCATTATTATTATTATTATTATTATCATTATTATTATTATCATTATCATTATCATTATCATTATTATCATTATCTTTACTATTATCATCATCATTATTATTGCTATTTCCATTATCATTATCATTATCATTATTATCATTGTTATAACTATCATCCTTATTACCCACACCTGCACACACACACACACACACACACACAGTATATGTAGGAATCAACATGAGGAAACCAAATCTAAAGAGGCAACATAACGAGTGTGAACAAAGATTTATTTTTTAGATAAAGATAATGTATGATGTGTGTAATACCGATTTTCCCAGGTATTGGAGGGTCACGTGAGGCAGCGACCATGCTCATACATCGAATATGACGACACTAATGACAGAAAATATATGACTGTAGTGGGAAAAGATATACCTCACGTCGTCTTAAAAACAATGGAAGAATCGTCATTAATCCTCTCTGGGAAAAGATTCGAATTATGAAAATGATAATTGCCAATATACACACAGGAATTTCAGCATGAGGAGAATATCAGCTTAAATCGCTGGTGGAGGAGAAAAGATAATACATATATAATATTCGTTTCTGAACCGACCATCTTGCATAATCCAGCCTGTCCTAAATGATGGACACCAAACCCTTCCGTCATACAACAGGTTTCCACACTGAGGAATTCAACCTTTACTCTGTTTGTCTTAAGTCTTGTAGGTCAGCTGGTGTCAGTCGTAATTCTCACACGAGAGGTGGGGGTCTGGGAACCAAATATGGGAGTAGCCAGCACAGGGCATACCACAGCAAGCATTACCCTGCCAACCCAGGACATATACAATAGCAAGTAAAACCCTGCCAACTCAGGGCATACCACAGCAAGCATTACCCTGCCAACCTAGGACATACAATAGCAAGTAAAACCCTGCCAACCCAGGGCATACCACAACAAGCATTACCCTTCCAACCTAGGACATACAATAGCAAGTAAAACCCTGCCAACCCAGGGCATACCACAGCAAGCATTACCCTGCCAACCTAGGACATATACAATAGCAAGTAAAACCCTGCCAACTCAGGGCATACCACAGCAAGCATTACCCTGCCAACCCAGGACATACAACAGCAAGTAAAACCCTGCCAACCCAGGACATACAACAGCAAGTAAAACCCTGCCAACCCAGGACATACAATAGCAAGTAAAACCCTGCCAACCCAGGGCATACCACAGCAAGGAACATCCGGCCATTCCAAGGTATACCACGTCAAGTAACACCGGTCCAACTCTACTTAACTGCATAGTGGAACCAGGCCTGTCAGCTGTGCGTCAGACCACTACAACAGCGCTTTGGTGCATCCTTGGGAAACATTCATTATAATGAGCAAGAGCTGGTTGTCAAGTGCATGAAGGATACATAGCGAGATAGCAGGAGGGGAAGAGTTCCTGTAAGTGAGGCAGATGACGGATTTGTTGACTGATATATATATATATATATATATATATATATATATATATATATATATATATATATATATATATATATATATATATATATATATATATATATATATATATATATATATATATATATATATATATATATATATATATATATATATGTATACATATTCTTTGATGGTGTGGTGTGGGAGATCATGGTGAAGAGGAGATGGAGAAGGGAGAAGGAAGGAACTGAGCTGAAAAGACCTCAAGGTGTTGTTGTATGCAGATGGAAGCGGCACATGAACCACAGGCGATGGTAAAAGAACATTGTGTAAATGAGGAGAGTTGACTGTGAATATTTCCACTCGGAACATTATTTACATAAGATACGAGTCTTGTGTTCTGGGGAACTTTTAGGGTTAGATATCAAGTTTCTGTGTAGGTCTTGGATGTTCATAGGAAAAATGGTTATACATAAAGTAGTCCATGAAGATATAGTCTCACACAAGAACAGGAATGACTTAGACGAGTTGATATGGATACACCTGTTTCATTATGACTTTTACGTTGTTCTTTGGCTATTTCTCCACACACAGGCTCGTCCTTGTGCAGCCGAGAGGGCTTAGAGGAGTCTTATGACTTTATTTCTGATCCCTTCCACTCCTTATCATCTCTTATTCTTCTTCTGCTCATGAACCTTCTTAGCTCCTAAATCCCCCTTTCACTGTCTTGATCCCTTGATCTGCTCCATCCTCACCCTCTTCATCCACCCCACCTCGTATAACTGCACCACAGCTGGCCACAGTCAACCATCTGGCAACCGTGACTTACCATACGGGTCACAAAAAAACATTTCAAAAAAAGCACTTTACTCGATTTACTGACGTTCTATCCTGGTTACAAATCCTTGTAAAAGGACTCATGGGCGATGGAAGTATACAATCTACCTTCCTGTTGTCCCTTATTTTGAGAAGTAGGCTTCAAATCTTTGTCTCTCGTTACCTTTAATATAGACTCTCAAACCTCTATCCTTTTTCAGGCTGAAATTTTCGTTAAAATGTTTCGAAAAATTCCGGGTCACGTTTCATTGCTTCGAAGATATGCAGACCTCGAACCTCTTGCTTGGTCAACTCCTTATGTGGTAAACAGTTTAAGAGGTATCTGGGGTCAGCCTGATTCGCCTGTCAGTATATACGGCACTCATGCATAGGGAGTCTTCCCGACTGGGTTAAGAAATGACGTTCGTATGTAATAAAACTGAACATCAGACTGCAATTAAGACGGTCGAACCCTTATTCGCTAATGACGAAGGAGGATGTCGTTAATTAGAAGAAAAAAACCAAACTGGTTAAGTGTACATTATAACCGGCAAAAGATTGACCAATAATAAGTTATCTATAATCCTTTCCGTTGACCTATACATCATTATACCCTTGACTACCCAGCCTAGTTCTAGAGGACTCGCTTGTGTGTGAACCTGAGGCTGAATCGCTAGCAAACCCCAAGGAGTAGATGTATTCGTACGAGCGACCCCTTTATTTTGGCGAAGATCTAACGCCAAAAATTGATTATGATCATGAGCACCTCACCAACGGTATCATGTGATTAATGATCATGAACACCTCACCAACGGTATAATGTGATTAATAAGATCACGTGGTCAGCCTGACCTGGTGATTACTTGGAACATCTGATTAACTGTGATACATCATCCTAAACAGCAATACATGATTAACAGTAGCACATGATCAATCGCTACACATGATCACCTAAAACATGTACCTATTCTGAAACATGATCAGCCAGATGATTGGATTAAATGCAACTCAAACTTACCTTTGAAATATTACTTGAACAATCCAATGGGCCACATGGTCAGTCGCAGCTTGTAATCTAGCAAAATACGCATTGAACATGAGCCCATGACCAACGGAAACAGATGAATAATCTACTCACCTGATCAGGCAATACGCATGATTAAAGAAAACACTTGATTAATCTCGTGTGCCATGCATGGGACTACACGATCAATATGGGGCAGAAATCATTTGGAACTGACGATCAACCACGACACACGGCCCCTCCAAACACTTGATACACTGAAACTAGAATGGATCAAAACTCGTAAGAAAGAACTGAAAGATGATGGACTACGAACTATCAACCAGAGAAAGAGAGAGATTACAGATCGGAACCATCAACCAAGAACAATTGATAGGTCGAAACCATCAATCAAGAACAATTTATGGATCAAAACCATCATCGGAGAATAGATCGTGGAATGGATCCATCATTTAGGAAGAGGTGGAGATGGATGGGAAAAGAAATAAATGATGAAACAATGCAGTTAACCAACCAGAAGCAGTTGATGGACAAGAACCAGCAACCAGGAGAGGACGATGGATCAAGACCATCAACCAAGAGTAGGTGAAGAACTAGAAGGAATCAAATGAAAAAAAAAACAAACTATTCATCCCACACTCTTAAGTCCAACTCTCTATACGTGTTTTCCTCTATAGAACAGGACCTCCTTCCTTGTTCTTAATCCTTTCATCCTCCCAGATGTTACGCTCAAGAATTTCTCGTCCCATTAGAATATGATTCGTTGCCGTGTTAGTGACTGAGATAGATTTTGTGATCATATTCTATTCCTCCACTATTGCATATGGAATCAGTTTATTAACTGTATCATTTTTGGTATTTACTTATTCATCGTTATTTTCATTTCTCTTCTACTTTTCCTAATTCTTTATGTCCTGTTTTAGACAGCGTTGTGGGTGAGTTGACCTTATTCGGTTGCGATGTCAAACGTGCCTTGACCTTTCCTGGTGTAATTGACCTGACCTGTTCTGGTACAATCCCTCTTAAATTCCTACATGCGCTCTTACATGGCTTGGTATGTCTTGTCTCTGTGAAGGCTGGACCACAACTGATATGTTTGTGTGTGTGTGTAAGAGAGAGAGAGAGAGAGAGAGAGAGAGAGAGAGAGAGAGAGAGAGAGAGAGAGAGAGAGAGAGAGAGAGAGAGAGAGAGAGAGAGAGAGAGAGAGAGAGAGAGAGAGAGAGAGAGAGAGAATTAACGCCGTCCAACTGTAACCAGGAACCAGTTCTGGCTACAAGCGTGTGAGTGATGAACATGACCCCCACGGGAGATGTTATCAGCTGGTCAGGTTATCAGACACAGCGTTAATGACCCTCCTATACACCCGTGTTATCAGGTATAATTGACCACTGATTATCCCTCTTACCATTCGTTGAACCCAATCCCTGTGTTAGGGGAGAGATGTGTAAGATGGAATAGAAAGAACGATTAGATAGAATTACAAAGAATGAAGAGATGATAAAGAAGGAAAGATATAGATATGAATTATTTGTATCATTCGGGACATGTGTATACTGGAAGCACCTATCGGTAGTCGAATGAATTTGAAACTCACATCATTACTTTTTCGGGCCCTGGGAGATGGTGCATTTGAAAAACCTATATTTAATTTTTTTTCTCCCCTAGCCAGTCAGCTGGCTGCTGGAGGTTTATATGTTCTGTGAAAGTGCGCATTCATATGCACTATATTTGTATATATATATATATATATATATATATATATATATATATATATATATATATATATATATATATATATATATATATATATATATATGTATATATATATATATATATATATATATATATATATATATATATATATATATATATATATATATATATATATATATATATATATATATATATATATATGCTGACAAAAGTTATTGTTCCAGTATTTTTCTCATTATTCCCATTTAAACACTTAAATCCTTTACTGTATGATTCTCTTCTCATACATTCCAAGACGGACGGCATCCATCATCCCACCTGATAACCGGAAAAAATGTTACGCATCGCGAGGGAGACTGGTAATGGACTCACGCCTAAAGTGACGAGGGATCCAAGACTTCTTATGTTAAGCCTTGAGTCACGGACGAAGTTAGATCCTGTATACCCAGGTCCTCAGTCGTGGCAGATCGAAGCAATGATACGCCTCGGCCGTGATTTATGCGTTGACCAAGTGGTTATACGCTTAAATCTATGATTTATTGGAGATGTATGGTTTGGCACGACGAAATCTTGAGTTATTGATAATAAAATCCATTCTACATCCTCTTAGCGAGAAGATCTGGGTATATGAAGTCTTTATATAGTCATGAATGAGGAATAGATTATATACCGTCGTTTTTTTTTACTATATATTACAACCTTCATTCATGGAGGAGTTTAGTCTTTCCACAGTCATGAGGTATTCAGAGCCATGCACCAGAGAACCTTGAAGTCAAAGGCGTCTTTAAAACTCCTCCTGCCACGCATGGGTTCATTCCTGGAACCTTCAGTCTTGATGATGAAAAAAGGGAAAGTAGAAGACCCCTCAAGGGGAGGTCAGGCGACCAATTTGCCTCAGCTTGGGTGACCATCAAGTCGGATTTTAGTCTTTGTGGTCATCGTCTTCTCCGGTCGTGGCGCGTGACCAGCTGTATTTGTCTGATCAGCTGGCTAAACCTTCATATGACCAGCTGTATGTTCTCCCATCTGTTGTAGTCATGCAGCGTTGTTACGTCGAGTTGACTCCTTGGGTCAAGTCGAGCAAAACAGAGTTTTTAGACTCAATGCAATTACCAGATCAACAACTGTTATATCAGTCGAGATGTAATTGGTCAATTATCCGCAATTGATCGACCGTCTCTAACTCCTCGACCACCGCCAGTC
>NC_092237.1:58868707-58876207 GCF_036320965.1 Panulirus ornatus | reverse complement strand
TTGACAGCAAACTTCCTCAGCATTCACTATGAAGACAAACACTGTTGCCTCAGCGTGTACGCCTGGTATCCGTTTAGGAACTTTCCAAACAATGATACAATATTTCTACAAATAGAAAAGTGAAGAGGATCACGAAGAACGCATACTTCTGGTGCCTGGACACCTTCCTGCATTGCCTCACTGCTATAGAACACTGGATGTAACATATATGTGACAGAACACCTGAAGAACACTCCTTCCTGCGTTCTCTCCAAGTAGATACGACCTCGTCTTATGAATGGGCTAAGAACATCTGAGTACCGTTCTTAAGGATGACACCTTAGACTTCAACACCATTCATCCGGAGCTGATAGAAAAGCACATATGGTACATGGGATTGTATCGCCTTTAGAGAAAGATTTCACGAACATTCTCCCTGGGAATGACGTAGACCCAATATTGATCCTTTTGCCAAGCCTAGATAAATGGTAGAATGAGGTGTTGCGAGGGAGAGAAATGATTGTTATATGATGCTATATGATGGAACACTCCCCCTTTTTTCGAGGAGGGTGGGGGATGAAACTAGATAGATGGGGTGTGTATCGGGCGCAATAACACACCCAGCAGAGAAGTACTCTCTACCAGATGAACCAACAGAGGTAGGAGTTATAATGCTGTTCCCCCAGCGTGTGGTTATGCCATTTGCATAGCCGGAATGTAACCCATATTTACTTCTCAAATAATGGTCCACCGGACGGAGAGGGCGTTAGGTGTGAGGGTGGGACGTGTTGCGAATGCTCTAACCTTCTACGTGGCAATTGTGTAATACTTTTAGGTGTTTGATTGAACAGGTATATTACTTGTTACTTAGTGTAAGTAGCAGGGGTAATATGCTCCTCTATTTTATGTCTCGTAGGTTAAGTACTCCTCTGGTTAATGCAGGACGTGGAGTAACACGCACGCCTCTGATATACATACAGGGAAGGAATACTGCTCCACTTTCGTGCGAGGAGTCCAAAGTGATTAAAGACTTCCCTTTTATGATTCCTGTCCCGCAGGAGAGTGTTGGTGATCCCTCTATGCTCTGAGCCCGATCATTACACCTAGCTTATATCATCCTAACAATAAGGCTCCAAGTGGCTGGTGATGGCACACTTCATCAGGGGCTTAGCACTAATATCTCCCCCTCAAGAGTAGAAGAGAACGAGGTTTTCAGTCCATAAAAAGAGAATAAAACATTCTCGGAAATTGAGGGATGGATGTGTGTTTATGTGAGCTGATAACCAGATGAATAGTTTGCAGACGAGAATGGTGGAGTGGACCATCTCAACTGCTTACTCAAAACCATTTTCAAAGTTGGACTTAAGTTGAAATCAGTAGAATTACCTTTAAGTCTGGCTTAAGACTGAAGATGAATCACACACAATTCATCGTAGGTCAGCCTTTGTATGAGAGCGTACCTGTGTGGCTATAAAATTATCATTCAAGAATAAAAACTGTTTAGAAATTTACAGGTACACGGACTGATCTCCTCGAAAATTGATCGAACCACCATATTTCTATTAAGAAATTCTAACCAAAATGACCGAAGCAGTTTTGAACAAATGTCGAATCTGTTTCTGTCGAATTCTGCCGATTCATTTTCTACTGCTTGACAGAACTTGAGATAGAAACACCAACACATGTAGTCCTTCCAGATACAAATTGCCACCAGTTCATAGGCGAGTGTGATTTAGGTGAACACTCGATCGCACATCACCTGTTCAATATAAATGATTTATTGAGGATCACCTGATTAACCAATTAGAAGACAATCACAAGAAATAAATGATAGAAAAGTGAAACTAAACTCGTAGCTACTACCTGGCAAACGAAACTACGTGGGTGAAAGATTGTAAGGGACTCAGAAAGATTCAATATGCAACTCATACACCCTTCGATAAAAAAAGAGACCTAAGAAGAAAAACAAGGAACCCTCGTTATTGTTTGACAGTAACCTTGTCAAAGATAAGAAACCCAGAGTGCGAAAATTTGTAGCCTGCCAGAGAAAAATTACCCGTGTCTGACACTCACCAAACCTGATAGTTACCCTGGAGCATCGATACCAACTGTAGAAGTGAACCTTTCTTTACTGATAAATGATTTAGGTAAGAATGGATGTACACACACACACACACACACACACACACACACACACACACACACACACACACACACACATATATATATATATATATATATATATATATATATATATATATATATATATATATATATATATATATATATATATATATATATATATATATATAACTTCATATTTATATATGAAGTTATTGTGTGGATTCGGACTTAAATGATCATTCAGCATTAGGTAGAAAAGCACAATTAGATTTTGATTCGCAAAGTTATAACCCACAGCCCACTCACTGAATCTTATTTTTGTTCAGTGTGTTTTCACTGTGTCTTCGAACGAGTTAATGAAGTAAAGAAGATTTAGATATTTAATATTTCTTCAATTCATGCATTTATGATGGTTGAAAGGACACAGAAGAAAGGTATTGGGTCAGTTTGATATATTTCATTACAGGAGTTAACTGGGACGATGATGTAGCTCCCATTAAACTCTTCGAAATCTCCTCTTAGATGGTGTCGATTTTCTCCCTTGGAGGTTTCAATAGTTTTCTTAAATAAATATGCATTGTTCATGGGTTTATATTTCATCTTAATGATATTTTGCGTTTAGAGGAGTAAGTCAGCTTATGGATTTCAGGTAGCCTGACGTAGAGCTATAGATAGAAAAATCCAGATAGATAGATTACTAAATGCTGATTCGACATTTCTTGCAGGGAGAGGGGGAGGGGAGGGGGGTGGTCTTCAAAGAGAATTGAATTGATCATGATAGGATCAAGGAAAAAATAACACCCTCTTCCGGTATCCTACATCCTTAGATTTAATTTATACGATCGACAAATAATCATCTTAAAAGGAGTTAATCAGCTTAGCTGACATAAATTGCTCACAGCTCTGAGGGCACAGTAACAACTGGGGCATCCAGCTATGTAACACCTTCATGTTCTTTCGGTATTAAGAGAACGAACTGATTTATCATCATCGTAAGTATTGGTATTAACTAAATGTGTCATTAGGGTCGTTACCGGTAGTGGTTAACGAGTGGAAACCGGCAGTTCAGGGTGTTAGTGTTTCGCCTTCAACCTCATTACCACCTGATTTAAGGGTGGAGATTATACCTTGTGAGAGGCATGCCGCTGGTGCTGTATGTAAAGCAGACACTGGATGGTGGCTCCTTGACTTGCTAATGACTTGGTCAGGTTGTCGGCTTGTTATCTATCTATCTATCTATCTATCTATCTATATCTATACATAAAATCCCTGTACCCATTACCCAGAGAATCTTGTTACTTCAAGGCCGCGCTGCACTCCGTAGCAGGGAGAAGTTGGAATCTTGAAGCTAAAGATTCTTTGAAGAGGCTATACCCTCTTTCGTCACCTCACCAAAGGTGATTGTTCAATTGCAGTGTAACCTTACGCAGGTATAGCCCGGTAACACACACACACACACACACACACACACACACACACACTACACACCCCTATCTAATCAGCAAGCTATGCACATCTTGCGTCATACCAAAATTTGAATATGCTTCTCAAGTTTGGTCACCGCACCTAAAGAAGCACAAAGAGCTAATAGAGAAGACGGAGAGTAGAGCAACAAAGATGGAAGCATAATAAATAGAGCTGAGTTAACATGGAGAGGCTGAAGGCCTTAGATTTGCATACCTAGGAAGAGAGAAGAGTGAGGGGTGACATGATCATAGCAGTTTAATTCATCCCAGGGCATGATGACTTAGAGAGGTCCTAATAATGATAAGCTTAGATTATTACTGACTTTATGCTTTTATGATCAAGTAAAATTACCATACAATTTGGAATTGCATAAAGCTTGTATAAGTATATCCAGAGATATATACCACATATACTATATAAAGTTTCATGATATTTGTCAAAGATCTATAGGGTTGTGGGTTAAGATAATGTTGACCCCAGGGTTCCAAAATCTTCATTACTCCTATGAGTACTGACATTATCAATGCTGATATATAGGGAAAGGCAATAGAGCTTCCGTATGCCACATCTTGGAAGAGAGAAGGGTAAAGGGTGATTTGATTACTACATATAAGTATTCAAAATAATTTGACGACGTAGAGAGTGATCAGTTCTTCAAAGGATGAAGGGATAGAACTTTTGGAAAGGATGCAAAGAATGTGGACAGCATACAGATGTTTGGAAAGGTGTATGATGGTAGAGAATGTTCAAAAGAAAGGCCTCATGGGTGTAAGTATTACTTTACTGTAGGAATGTGTAGTTATGCACACAAACTCATCGTTCTTTATCTCTCTCTCTATCTCTCTCTCTCTCTCTCTCTCTCTCTCTCTCTCTCTCTCTCTCTCTCTCTCTCTCTCTTTCTCTGTCTCTTTCTCTCTATGCCCACACACACACACACACACACATAAATGTATGTTAGATATGCATGTATGGACCATTCTCCGAGGGGAGGATGAACACCTAGGTCGGCTGTAATGTGACTGCCGAGGCTAAAATTCGAACCCGGGCTGACCTGTGTGGTAAATGACATTCAACGTACACTGACCGTTACACCACGGAAGCTCGTGGACGTGCGGTGTGTCCGTAAAAAGGATATATACCACAGTCTTTAATTGGACCCGGAGAACTTTTATTGCCAATTGTGTCATTAATCTGAAGTATAATGATTAAATGCTTTGATAATACTCACAGCAATACGGAGCCTTAATCTAGCTTGAGGCCATGCTTCATTGCTTAGCATTATAAATTCTTTCTTTTTTTTTTTTTGGCTCATCAGAAATGCATAGCGAGCGTCGACTCTCTGCATATATTATCTTGTCGTAAAGATGCGTCTTTCAAATGAAAGAAAAAGCCATTAATTGTACAACGCCTTTATTCTGAGATGTTGATGGGCGAGAGAAATAGCTAAGAGGGTTGAACTCCACTGCAGCTGAGGATTTGGTTCTCCGCCAATCAAGACTTTGTGAACCTCCATCCTCCTTCGCTCTATTAATCTCCGGGAAGACTCGCTGTTTCTTCTCCTTCCCTTGGCTTCATTACAACTTCAGGCAGCTCGAAGAGGGCGTTGGTGTCGTTTGCTTCCACCGATGCACCCTCTTGTTTGGTTCTCCCAAGTTGCATTACAATCTGAATTTAGAGCTAAAATGCCTGATGCCTTTACTGGCATGTTTGGAAGGCACGTATGGTGGTACAGGTGTTTATGATGCCTTCCGACACATGTGGAAGGGACGTGTGGTGGTACAGGTGTTTATGATGCCTTCCGACACATGTGGAAGGGACGTGTGGTGGTACAGGTGTTTATGATGCCTTCCGACACATGTGGAAGGGACGTGTGGTGGTACAGGTGTTTATGATGCCTTCCGACACATGTGGAAGGGACGTGTGGTGGTACAGGTGTTTATGATGCCTTCCGACACATGTGGAAGGGACGTGTGGTGGTACAGGTGTTTATGATGCCTTCCGACACATGTGGAAGGGACGTGTGGTGGTACAGGTGCATGTAATGCCTTCCGACACATGTGGAAGGGACGTGTGGTGGTACAGGTGTATATAATGCCTTCCGACACATGTGGAAGGGACGTGTGGTGGTACAGGTGTATATAATGCCTTCCGACACATGTGGAAGGGACGTGTGGTGGTACAGGTGTATATAATGCCTTCCGACACATGTGGAAGGGACGTGTGGTGGTACAGGTGTATATAATGCCTTCCGACACATGTGGAAGGGACGTGTGGTGGTACAGGTGTATATAATGCCTTCCGACACATGTGGAAGGGACGTGTGGTGGTACAGGCGTATATATTGCCTTCCGACACATGTGGGAGGTACACCTGGTTGTACAGGTGTTTATAATGCCTTTACTAGTACCCGTGACAGGTGCGCCTGTTGGTGCAGCTTCAAGGAATTGCTCAACGTCAATGAAAATTATCCTCATTAGCGCACTGCCGGATCAGTGATGTGTATATCACCTTCACACCGATGGATGACGTGAGTAAATCGCTAGAGTCATCAGTCCGAAGCATCATCATCATCATCATCCACAGGTCAGACTCATCGGTTATCATCCACACATTCTAAATCATTTTAAGATGTACGGCGAAGAAAAAAAGAAGAGGTAAGGGCTACTAATCCTTATTGATCATTATCACTCCGTTCATTCTATACCTCTCATGGGGATTCATGATCAGTCTTTATCTTCTCTCTCGCGCCTATCATCACCAGCAGTCACAGAGAACAGGATCTTATCTTGGTAGGTGTGCGGGGAGAGGCGTAAAAAAGTTTATATTCATAACCTGCTCTTAAGCTCCGGCCTGCAGTGCCCCACCATGAAGCGACGAGGGGGCGGAGGTAACAAGTCCTTGTCGCCCAAGCAAATCCACTAGACACCCAGATGAAATGATAATTGCATATATATGTGTATATGTGTGTTTAGATTCCAATATATACATATATGATCCTATAATGATTGACTTTTATGGCCACCAGGGTGTGGTATGGAGACATGGGAGGCTAGTGATTAGGGTAACGTGATTCACTTGATGTCAAAAGGCGAAGGGTCGTTGAGACTACGGAGATAATATAGACGTGATAACACACAAGAGAGAACACAAATAAGGATCCTAAGCTTAGAAAGTAACAACGGAGGGTTTGCGATGAAGACATTTTGCAAACGGATACCCTAAGCTGTTCCCTAACCTAAGAGGCGACGTATGTAAGGAGCTGGATGCTAAGTCCTATAGTATGCTTACAGGGAAGGAAGGACACACATTGCCTTCAACACCATCTAAATGGAGTGGGGGAGAGAACATGGAAAGCCTCGAGATGTTGGACAGGATATGAGTAGGATCTTGAGGGATCTAGATCCTAATACGGCTCATGGTTCTGATGGTATCTCGTTGTATGTACTCAAGGAGTATGCATAAATACTTCATAAGCCACTTGAGATGTTACCTCAGAGCTGGATGGGGGCGGGAGAGGAAGGATCGCTGCAAAAGGGACTGTAAGAAAGCAGATGTTAGGTTTATCTTTAAGAATAACAATAGAAAAGAACGTACTAAGCTACAGGATAGAGTTGATGACAAGCATGCTATGTAAATCAATGGAAAATGAAATCAAGAAAGTAACAGGATGAGTCTTTGCAAAGGAGATAATATCGTGGTGAAAACCAGACTGGGTACAGGGGAATGTCAAGCATTATGAATCATCTGGACTTCTACAGTTGAATAAACATTTGCCTTGAAAGGAGAGTGAGAGAACAGTGTCATTTTTGGACCACCAGAGGGCCTGTGATATATTTCCTTACAGGATTATAGTAAGAAATAATACAGTATTTCCAGGTAGTCATGCGAGGTAAGCTTTACAGTGGTCCGAAGATTTCCTCAACGAAAAAG